>NC_037670.1:74253933-74602849 GCF_003255815.1 Theropithecus gelada
AAAAAAAAAAAAAAAAAAAAAAAAAAAAAAAAATTAGGTGGCCACCACTGACCGAGAGTAAACCGTAAATTATTTAAAAATAGAAAAATAATGTTCATAGTACAGAATGTAGATATTATACCTATTTATAGAAAAGCTACATAATGTTAAAAATAACAACAATAGACAAATAAAAATCCTAATATGTTCTGACACAATCTCGAAGCTTATAGAAGGAAGTCTAAGGGGGTGAGTGCCCTCATCTTCCACAGGGAGAAGTAAGTAGATTTTGTTTTGCTTTATGAGGTTGAATGAAGATTACTTGGAATGTTCACTTTTAAGTATGTTACTTAAAATTGAAAGAAGATCAGTCTTAATAATTTTCAAATTACCATAGGGAGAAGAGTGAAATTACCTAAAAAAAAATACAGGCCATGTAGCAAAGATACAAACTAAGAAAGCACACTTAAACAAAATGAGAGTGAAACTGTCTCCAGTAATAATACCTACAAATGGCATTTACTCATGTATTGAATCTCAAAATTAAACCCAATGAGTTCAGGTCTATATGAGATACAGTTAAAACAGTGCATCTATAATTATTAGTGTTGACAAGAGATACTCCTAAAGCAAGTGCAATCGAAATTTTAAATAAACAGATGGGCAAAATATGTCAGGGGAAACTTGCCAGAGTGTTACTTTGTCGATGAAAAGTGTCAAACTCTGTAAAATATTTGAAGAGGTTTATTCTGAGCCAAGTATGAGTAACCATGGCCTGTGACACAGCCCTCAGGAGATTCTGAGAACGTGTGCCCATGGTGGTTGAGGTGGAGCTTGGTTTTATACATTTTAGGGAGGCATGAGACATCAACCACATACATTTAAGATATGCCAGATTACCCTATCTATTAGTTATCTATTGCTGTGCAATAAATTATCCCCAAATTTCGCAGCTTAATATAACAAAGCACTCATTATGTCACAGTTCTCGGGGTCAGAAGTCTAGCTGCTGCTTAGTTGGTTGTCTCTGGCACAAGGTCTCTCAGAGGTTGCAGTCAAGCTGTTGACTGGAGCTTCAGTCTCATCTAAACGCTTGACAAAGGGAAAGTCTTCTTTCAAGCTCGCTCATTTGGTTTTTGGCAGAATTTAGTCCATCACAGGCAGTGGATTGAGGGCCTGAGTTGCTCATAGGTGGTTTCCCGCAGGCCTCCCCCAGTTCCTTGCCACGGGGGTCTTGCATAGGACAGCTCACAATTTGGAAACCAGAGGCCCTCTGAGTTAGCATGTGAGAGAAAAGGCAAGAAAAAAAACCACTCAAGGTGGAAGTCACAGTCTTTCTAAAACCTCATCTTGGAAGTGACATCCGTCGCTTCTGCTGAATTCTGTTCATTAGAGGCAAGCTAGTAAGTCCAGTCTACACTGAAGAGGAGGGGATTGCACAATGAGGTGAACACTAGGAGGTGGGGGTCTTTGGGGGCCATCTTAGAGATTGCCTCCTCTCCTGCCATGTCTCTTTCACCCAAAAGCAATCACTGTTAATAGTTTCTTATCATTCCTCTCAGGGAAAAACAAAAAGAATTGGATTTAAACCAATTATCCAAGATTAACCTGGATGTGTTCCAACAGTTACTGCTAAGATCTAAATGTCAACCATTCCTAAGTAGCATAAATGTCATCCTAGCCAAGTAGACCAGATGAGCATTGAAACTCACAGCTTGTATTCAAGTAAAAAAGGTAAATAGTATAGCAATGGTAACATGGTGAAAGTGCCCAAGCCTGTGTTTACATTTTCACAAATGAAAAAAAAAAAATCAACCATGGGACATACGGGCAATGCCTCTGAAGGAGTTTTTGAAAAATAAATTTGCTCAGGAAACATCTCCACCCCTGTCTCCACAAACATTGACAGAGAAGCAGTGTTGCTACTCCATGAGGCTGGTGTGCTATTAGTCCAACGTATAAATGACAGAGACTGGTGTCTGCTAGGCCAGGTACCACACCTGGCCTCACTCAGTTATCACAGCCAACTTTGCAAAAGTGATATTAACTCCCCTTCAAGATGAAGAAACTGCTACTGAGATATAAGTGACCTACTGATATTCCAAGCCAAAGCTCTCTTGTTTCAATGCCTTTCTTCTGTCCACTTTACTCTCCAATGGCCGAGGTCTGTTTTGGCCTCTCGTCATTACTGATTTCCAAACGATTCCACAACTTGAATAGGCAGACACTTTCCCTTTATCTGGTTATTCAGGAGAGGTTTCAGCTTTCATCTGCCAACCGCTCTCCAATGTGAACAAGGATTTTGGAAATAAGGACCACAGGCTTCTCATCTGGTTCCAATCTATCTAGATATGTGATGCCTCACAAGGTCTGTTTCTCTTACAAATGGTAGCAAATATTTAGAAATCATTCTTAAGCTATGTACACAGCAGCAGGACATCATGTCCTGGCTTTTGTCCTATTTGAATTTAAATTAAGAAAGCAACTAAAAATAAATGGAAGACTCAGCCATTTAGAGGATAAAGTCTACCACAAATAATACTTGTAGACAATGTCCAAACATAACCAATAAACCATGTAATTATGTTAGAGAGACTACTGGGAATTTGAAATGACTAGAAGCTGTTTGATTTTAAAATTTGAGCTATCACTGTCTTTAAAATCTAACGTGTTAAATAACACTTCAGGATTAAGCATTCATTTAACAAACATTTACTGAATTTAGTACTAGGCAGAAGAAATGAAAAAATCGCATCTTCGGGTTTCTAGAAGTCTAGGAAATAGAGTAAGATGATCATATAAAAATAATTACAGTACTCTTAGGGGGCATTTATTCTAAAATTATTATGTTTCCGTGAGGGATTTCCACCAGACCACACTAGGCTTTTCTCTACCTCTCTCGCCTCCTCAGCCCTTCACTTGGGGTCAGTCACAGTGGATTATCTGATGAAGAATTTGGAAGAGAAAAATGGGCTTGCTTCTTTGCCTCTCTTTCTCTCCCCTCACTCCATTCCTACTGTTAAGCTCTCTGCCATTCCACTTCCAGGTAAGCAGCATAGTAAGGCAGGTTCTGCCCATTTGGAGGGAGTGTAATTTAGACAGAAAAGTGTGGTACTAAGCCCCCATGCCCACACACAAGTGTGACCTTCCAGCGTGCAGTCTATCAGTAATGAAGCTGATATTTTCATTTCCGTCTGATGTCACTGAATGTACATCCAAGTTGTCTGGAGTTATCTTTAACAGATAGTGGTCTTCATCTCAGGCTCACTGACTCTCTGGAGGTATAGGAATTCAGTAATGTGTCTCTCTTCGAACTAAGCAAGGAAGAGTGATGTTACTTTATGTGCCCCTTAAAACTCCAAGAAAAAATACGATTTGTGCTAAGAATAATAAGTGCTGTAAGACACTAAAGAGAGCCTAGCTTTTCACAGTGGATGAGTAAGGACCTCACAGAGCAGATGTTATTGGGGCTAAATGTTGAAGCATCTGGAAGTATAAAGATAAGGAAGGCAAGAAAAAATACTCTAGAAAAGAATATGAAAAGTCACTGCATGAAAGCACATGTCACGGTAGGAAAATGGAAAATAATCTATGTGGGTTCAGGATATGGTGGGTTACAGGAGGTAGTGAAAGGAGATTGGCGCTGTGTTGCGAAGGGTCTTGTAGGGACAGCATTATTCAATTCCTGTACCTCCGAGGACCCAGGGAGCCTGAGATGGAGACCACTATTTGTTAGTTTTAAAGACAACCTCCAGATAACTGGGATGTACATGCAGCTCTGGGAACCACTATCTTTCAGGCTAAGGAGTTTGAGCTTCATCTCATCCATAACACAAGGTCATCAGAGGGAGCTGACCGCATCTGTAGAGGGATGCAGATGTGGTCAGTGTGGTGGCAAGTGAGGAAACCGTTGTAGGAGTTCAGGCTGGAGAAAATGAAAGGCAAAACCACAGCAGTTGGAAAGGAATGGAAAGAATGGGAATAGAGTCTAGGTATGTTTTTGGGAAAGGAGAGACAGGACTCTCGCCAGATGTATGGGTAAGGCGTGTGGGTGCTGAAGGAGGAGGCGGACGTGAATGAGTGGAGGTAGGTGGTGCCATGTGGGGATATTTTGTCCCATAATCCTGCATCTCTCTCCATCTCTCCAGTCAGGCATCCTCATGGAAGAAAGAGTGGCTGATCTCATCCGATCAGACCTGAGCAGCCACTCTTTGGACCAAGCTTCACTACTGGGTTAGGTTCCTGCATTGAACAGTGCTGCAGCTCTACCCCATCTTCTCTGATACACTGTGCCTGGGTGAATAACACAGACCTTCCCTTTACTCTGTGGACTGGATAAAAGAGTCTCTGAGATTCAAGGGAGGAGAAGAGGTGGATGAGGTCTTGAGTGGTCATCCAGGTCTAAGCTACAATCTCCATGTCAGCTTTTCAGCATTTGAAGTGTGGAATCAGTAGGGTAACATTTCATCCAAATTTGTCTGGGAAAGACCTGGCTAAAACATGACTTGGCTATCTCTTGTCCTAAATATATCTATTTTAAGGGTGTGCTATTAGTAGTTACATTAAAAGAAGCTGGGATGGATTTGGTAGACCTGCACTTTGTATTTCTGTTTGCTGCCATGATCTCAGCTGGGCATGGGTGATTTGCCTGTGCAGTGAGCATAGTTTTCATATTAACAAGTGAAAATAGTCAGAGATAACTTATTACTCTTTCCCCATATGTATACAGATGCAACATCGTTTACATCTCCTTTTTCATGACAACACATACTGCTTTCAGATAAAACAAAGTATTCTCAGCTGCAAGCAGCCAGTGACAGCTTCCTTCTCCCCTCTCTGCAGTGGTGGAGAAGTGTTTTATGTGGATGCCCGTGTACCAGTGGGCTGTGCCTTGGCCCACGTTTTGGGGTACAGGATGCACAAAGGCTTCCAGGTGACTAGTCATCAAAGTAAATAGGTGATGTGGAACATATGCAGAAGAAATAGAGGTTGAGTAGTCTTGCTGGAGAACACATAGAATAAAGTCTGTGAGGTTTTGCACAGTGATTTTATTTTTATTATTTAATAATGTTTAATTTAAAACATTTGCATCAGTAGCTTAAAATATTGAAGGTACATATTTAATGAAAAATTAAGTACTGAATTTTCAACTACTGAAGAAGAGTCAACTTTTTACTTCTTGCCAATTTCTTGCCTCTAAGCTCCAGATTCATATTTTTGCCTGCTCACTGATAACAGTTCTCGGCCTTGTATATATTTTCCTTTGCTGGCTGGCACGATGTTAAGCTTTGTAAGTAGAGACCCCTGGAGAGACATTGCAGGAGGAAGGGGTTTCCTTCCTGGTTCCAGTGTGACTCAACCACTTCTGGATGGGGCACTTTTTTTCTGTTTCTTCACTGCTAGGTTCCTACAGGTGCAGCTTTCTCTTGCATTTGCCATGAGCTTTCTGTATCCCTCAACTCAAGCAGTGGCATTGCAGTCAGGAGCCCTTGAGAGTGTGGCCTACACAGCTCGCTGCTCCCTGTACCCCTTCCTAAGTCCCAACCATGCACACATGTGTGGTCACATGGGGATGGTCATCTAGTGAGTTGCCTGCCTGACCTTTATCCCACCCAGCCAGCCACGGAGCCCAACCCCAGCCTCATACATAGTGCAGTAGATTCCCACACAAGGTGGTCATTTCAGCTCCCAGTTCCAGCAGCAACTTCAGCAGTGCCCTGCTTCCCTCAGGGTGCCTGATTCCCTCTGTGTGCCCCTCATCCGCCTTGGCTCACCTTTGACCTGGAGGGTTGACTCTGTGCCCCCCCCTGGCAAAATTGAAACACGACATGCCCCAGGCCTCGCTTCTGTGGTGGCACCCAAAATCTGCCCACCAGCCCACCAGCCTTGGCTCATCTGCACAAAAATGGTTGTTCTTGCTTACCTGGCCACTGTGGGCCAGCTCTGGCCTGGGCAACCTAACAACCTCTCCACTGTCCACACCCCCGTCAATGAATTCTGAACCTACCCTTGGGGAGGAGACCCCCAAGGTTGTTCTTTTTTATTTTTTTATTTATTTTTATTTTTTAAATTTATTATTATTATACTTTAAGTTGTAGGGTACATGTGCATAACGTGCGGGTTTGTTACATACATATGTATACTTGTGCCATGTTGGTGTGCTGCACCCATCAACTCGTCATTTACATCAGGTATAACTCCCAATGCAATCCCTCCCTCCTCCCCCCTCCCCATGATAGGCCCCGGTGTGTGATGTTCCCCTTCCTGAGTCCAAGTGATCTCATTGTTCAGTTCCCACCTATGAGTGAGAACATGCGGTGTTTGGTTTTCTGTTCGTGTGATAGTTTGCTAAGAATGATGGTTTCCAGCTGCATCCATGTCCCTACAAAGGACACAAACTCATCCTTTTTTATGGCTGCATAGTATTCCGTGGTGTATATGTGCCACATTTTCTTAATCCAATCTGTCACTGATGGACATTTGGGTTGATTCCAAGTCTTTGCTATTGTGAATAGTGCCGCAATAAACATACGTGTGCATGTGTCTTTATAGCAGCATAATTTATAATCCTTTGGGTATATCCCCAGTAATGGGATGGCTGGGTCATATGGTACATCTAGTTCTAGATCCTTGAGGAATCGCCATACTGTTTTCCATAATGGTTGAACTAGTTTACAGTCCCACCAACAGTGTAAAAGTGTTCCTATTTCTCCACATCCTCTGCAGCACCTGTTGTTTCCTGACTTTTTAATGATCGCCATTCTAACTGGTGTGAGATGGTATCTCATTGTGGTTTTGATTTGCATTTCTCTGATGGCCAGTGATGATGAACATTTTTTCATGTGTCTGTTGGCTGTATGAATGTCTTCTTTTGAGAAATGTCTGTTCATATCCTTTGCCCACTTTTGGATGGGGTTGTTTGTTTTTTTCTTGTAAATTTGTTTGAGTTCTCTGTAGGTTCTGGATATTAGCCCTTTGTCAGATGAGTAGATTGCAAAAATTTTCTCCCATTCTGTAGGTTGCCTGTTCACTCTGATGGTAGTTTCTTTTGCTGTGCAGAAGCTCTTTAGAACTACAAACCACTGCTCAGTGAAATAAAAGAGGACACAAACAAATGGAAGAACATACCATGCTCATGGATAGGAAGAATCAATATCGTGAAAATGGCCATACTGCCCAAGGTAATTTATAGATTCAATGCCATCTCCATCAAGCTACCAAGGAGTTTCTTCACAGAATTGGAAAAAACTACTTTAAAGTTCATATGGAACCAAAAAAGAGCCCGCATCTCCAAGACAATCCTAAGTCAAAAGAACAAAGCTGGAGGCATCACGCTACCTGACTTCAAACTATACTACAAGGCTACAGTAACCAAAACAGCATGGTACTGGTACCAAAACAGAGATATAGACCAATGGAACAGAACAGAGTCCTCAGAAATAATACCACACATCTACAGCCATCTGATCTTTGACAAACCTGAGAGAAACAAGAAATGGGGAAAGGATTCCCTATTTAATAAATGGTGCTGGGAAAATTGGCTAGCCATAAGTAGAAAGCTGAAACTGGATCCTTTCCTTACTCCTTATACGAAAATTAATTCAAGATGGATTAAAGACTTAAATGTTAGACCTAATACCATAAAAACCCTAGAGGAAAACCTAGGTAGTACCATTCAGGACATAGGCATGGGCAAAGACTTCATGTCTAAAACACCAAAAGCAACGGCAGCAAAAGCCAAAATTGGTTGTTCTTTTTTATATATTTTCCTCAGCACTTTAGATTTCCCTTTGGATCTTCATAGTTACTGTCCTACCATAGCTTATTCATTCTTTGTATTAAATTATGAGTAGGCAAACTTTTTCTGTAAAGGGCCAAATAGTAAATATTTTGGACTCTGTGGGCCATACAGCTGTGTCATGACTACTCACCTCTGCTGTTGTAACACAAAAACAGCCATAGACAATATGCAAGTGAATGGGTGTGGCTGTGTTGCAGTCACACTTTATTTATAAAAGCAGGTCCGATTTTGACCTGTGGACACAGTTTGCTTACCATTGTATAAAATTCCTTTTATTTAAGCTACTGGGTGTTTTTTGCTTCCTGATTGATCTAGACTGATACAAATTCAACATCAAAAACTGAAGCAGAAGTGATCAGTGAATGCCCTGCTCAAACCTTCTCACTTTATGTGTGAGCTGGTACATATGTATTTGTCAGTAGACTGCTATTCACAGCTGTTCTAACTCACTTTGCCACACCTCTAAGGCCAGGAGTACTTAGGGCACTACCCTCAGGAGCATTTCCTAGCCAATAATTAAAAGGAAAAGAGGGGTATCAATGCCCCAGCTCCGTGGCCCCTTGCCTGGCATAGTGTGTTTTACAGGGATACCTAGAGCTTCCTACAAGGTTAAGCCCACCATGTTAGCTGGCTTAGGAACAGCCTGTTACTGGCTGCCTTCACTTCTAATGTCATCTTCCCACTCTCCTGATGGTTTCCTGAGCCTCTGAATGAACTATGTGCACTCAATCCTAGCCTCAGTGTCTGTTTCTCAAGGAAATTCAACTAAGAAAGGGATAAGTTATTTTTCTTTTGCTGTACTAATATAAATACAAATTTTTATGCAGTGCAGTCATGGTAAAAAAAAAAATTCTTACTAAATTAAGAAACTTGCAGAGCACGTAATTCACAATTGCTTTCAAACCTGTTGCAATCAAAATAACATCTCTACTTGTGAAAATTTTTTTATAAACCAGTATAATTGAACTGTATTGTATGTGTGTGTGTCAGCTGAGAGTGAAAACTAAAAACCCTAATGAAAAGGCAATACAGATTTTTATCCTTTGCGGCCCATCATCAACTGAAGTTTAGAAATGTTTGAGCCTTTGAAGAATTACTTTATACATCAAATTAAGTAGTGTCTTGCAAATGGTATTGAACGTTTGTGTGATTAAGTAATCTAAAATCTATCTGCATTTTGTTCCAAATATTTAACAAATGTAGCCCCCCCAAATCTCAGCATTTGAAGTTTTTTTTTAAAAAAACTGCAGTTTGAAAACAATACTTGCAGACAAAAAACTGTTGAAATGTTTCCTTAATAAAGCAATAGAGAAACTGAAAAAACTAAACAATGAGAGCTCAAAAGGAGTGTAATATTTCATTTTGAAATTCTATGATTATATTTTGCAATACCTTGCTTTGTAGATAAAATATACTAATTTTACATAATCTAAATTTGAATTTCTTTTAAAGGAATCATAGATACATATTATTTAAAGAGTTTATCTTTTAAATTAATTTTGACAGATAACAAAAGGAAAAACTAAATTAAACTACATCAAAATTAAGAACCTCTATACATCAAAGGACGCAACAGAGTAAAAAGGCAACTCACAGAATGGGAGAAAATATTCACAAATTATGTTTCCAATTAAGGGTTAATATCCAGAATACATAAAGAACTTCTATAATTCAACAACAATCACAACAAAAACTCAATTGAAAAATGGAACAAATTGAGTAGACATTTCTTCAAATGACATACAAATGCCCAATAAGCACAGTAAATGATTCTCTTTTAGTGCCTATTAAGACAGCATTTTCTCAATTCCAATATACATTATGGTGTACAGAGAAGAGTCAAGTGAACATATAAAGAATTTTAAATCTACTAACCATAAAATGCACACTTAAAAAAGTTTCGGAAAAAAATCAAATCATTTTAAAGAATAAGTTTTTTAGAAAAATATTAGTGACAGAGAACAGATGTGGCTGAGAAGCAGATTACAGTAAGTGAATATGTACTAACAATCATCAATTTGCTTACATTATTTGAGCATTAAATGCTCAAATAACCAATATAAAAAAGATTTCAAAAAATGTTATTTCATGTACATAAGACTGCTATTTTTATTTTTTAGAAAGGGGATTTATTTTTTAAAATAGCTTTTAGAGAACTATTTTATAACCTATCATCATAAAACTATTTGAGGGTCAATGAATATTTCAATTTATATACCCCATTTAATTTAGCAAACTTCTTCGGTCTCAAAAGCATTCTTGTTTCGATGATAAATGATAGGCTTAGCTATTTATGAAATTGGCATACTCCTTATTTAGTTATTGATCCTTGGCCTCTCCGGAGGGAATGCTGGAGAAAGAAAGGGTGAGGAGTGGGTTGTGAATTCTGCCTTGCTGGTGCCTGGCCAAGTGAGGACACTGGCAAAAACCAGCACTTGAGGATCAGCGTACTTCAGGGGAGGCCCACTTCTCACTGTGCAGTGAGTGGTGGAGGTTGATGGGTGGCTGCGGCTGTGATGAGATTATTGGGAAATGAGATTCTCTTAGTTCCACTTAAGAATGCCTTCAAAACAAGGCAGAGCTTCCAACAGGCCTTCAGGCGGCTGTGGGGAGAATGTTGTTTTGCTATCACAGCTTGTTTTCCCCTTTAATCTGTTTCTCAGCCAGGAGAGCACACAGGGACATGGAACTACAAAAAGCAGCTACAATACACATCCGCCTTGGAGCTCAAGTGTGTGACATTCAGGGCTTTCGGCTCATTAGTGTTGCACAGAGGCAGGTGGCCCTGGGTCTGTATCCCCAGACTGTGTCTGCAGAGCCAAGAAAGGAGCCATGGGGAGACTCACTTCTGGGCTTCATTTGGCTTGTGCAATCTTGGATTTACCTCCTCCTTCTCTTCATGTATCCGCTTGACTTGGGATTGCTGATTATTTAACCCTTTAGTGTGTTCAAAATTTCATGACTCAAACTGTGGTTTCACCATGGGTGATGGAATTTATTTTATCAAGAAATAGATGAAGAAGCCTAGGGCCTTATTATACAAGGACTATGTCATTCTGAGTTAAGGTGCATTCTGATCAATTGTATTCTCATAGGTTAAATATTTTAACTTTCTTCCTTAGACGCCTCTGTGGGAGCATGGTAGTCTTACGCTGTTGAACTCAGAAGTGGTCCTGTGACTTGCACTAACCAATGAAATAAGGGCAGATGCAATGCATGTTACTCACAGAAGAGCTTTCAGAGTCAGCATGTGATTCTCCGTGTCTCATTTCTCTCTGCCCCAGCAACTGGCAATATTGCAGGAAGAGGCTGCTTCACTAGCTGGTCCAAAAATGAAGATGGCATGCAACAGAAGCAACTCACAAAAGACATACAATGTGAGTGAAATATAACTTCTACCTTGCAAGTCCCTAAGATGTGCAGTGTAGCTTAGCCTATCCTGACTCATGTGTAATTATTATAAAGTCAAAGTCTAGAAGTAAAATGTAGGTGTGCCTGGACACATTGCTTATGGGAATCAGGGCTGCTCAGAGAGGCAGGGAAGAGGAGAAAAACCACAATTAAAGTCAAGCCAGGCTGAAGGACAACAATGGAGTCCCAGTCTGGGTCAGATGATGGGGTAATGGGAAGATGTTTCCTGGGTAAAATTACCTCATTTAGATATGAAGAAGTGCAGAAGTGGGTAGATTGTGTTTGTGAAATAGATGTTCTCAGATGGACTGAGAACTTCTTCTACATGTATATTTCATACTGGAGAGAACCCCAGAAGGTAAATTATGGATGATTATGTTAGGAAAAGAAATGTTTAATTCCAAAAGCAAAAATAAAAGAAGTAGAGAGCAGTCTGGTCCAGTATCCAGTGTTAGCCTTACATTTGCTAGAAAGAAAGTAGGACCAGCTGACAAGCTGGCTAAATTTTAAACTCAGCTGGGACTGCTTGAAGAGAGCAGGAAACAACAGAAGGAATCTGGGCTCTAGAAACACATCCCAATATCATAAGAAAGGAGTTGTCAGAAGGACGGCTTTCTCCTGCTGCAGAAGGCACACAAGATATTCCAAAATTAGCATTTAAGAATCTGATGCCTTGCTTTGCTGTTTCTGACATCATGACTCCCCCTGGAGTAATGAAGGTCTCAGTGTGGTGACCCAAATAGGTAAGGATAAGGAGTGTAGGGAGACACAAGACACACTTTAGCTAATGCTTTATGACCCTGGCCCTCCTCATCTCTATTAGCAAAAGTGGCACTTCAATTTCTGTTCTGTTACTCTCCCTTGTGGGTATGATTTTGGCAAATGGTGTTTGTACGGGGAAAGAGAGGATGTGACTAGTAGGGCAGATTTGGGAAATCCTATGGCTGGTCCTTTAACTCAGAATGGACATTTGCAGTCATGTGTTGCTTAACAACAAGAATACGTTCTGAGAGATGCATTGTTAGGCAATTTTGGCATTGTGCAAGCATCCTAGACTGCACTTACACAGACCTAGATGGTGTAGCCTACTACACACCTGGGTACATGGTATAGCCTATTGCTCCCAGGCTACAAACCTGCACAATGTATTACTGTACTGAATATTGTAGGCAACTGTTAACACAATAGCATTTGTGTATCTAAGCATATGTACACATAGAAAAAGTGAAGTAAAAATTAAGCACAAAAGATAAAAATGGTACACCTGTATAGGGCACTTACCACGAATAGAGCTTGCAGGACTGGAAGTGCATTTAGGCTACACTAAATTGATAAAAATATATTTATCTTTCTTCACTAATAAATTAACCTTAACTTACTGTAACTTTCTTAGTTTATAAACTTTAATTTTTTTTTTTTTTTTTTTTGAGATGGAGTCTTGCTCTGTCACCAGGCTGGAGTGCAGGGGTGTGATCTCGGCTCACTGCAACCTCTGCCTCCTGGGTTCAAGTGATTCCCCTACCTCAGCCTCCCGAGTAGCTGGGATACAGGCGCCTGCCACCACAACCAGCTAATTTTTGTATTTTTAGTAGAGAGGCGGTTTCACCATGTTGGCCAGGTTGGTCTTGATCTCTTGATCTCATAATCCACCCGCCTCAGCCTCCCAAAGTACTGGGATTACAGGCGTGAGCCACCGTGCCAGGCCAACCTTAATTTTTTGATTCTTGACTCTTTTGTAATGACTCGTAGCTTAAAACATGAACACATTGGAAAGTTCTACAAAAATATTTTCTTTATAGCTATCCTTTAAGCTTTTTTTCTATTAAAATATTTTTGCCTTTTAAACTTTTAAAATTAAATATGAAGGTCCACACACATTAACCTAGGCCTACCCAGGGTCAGGATCAAGTCATCATCAGGTAATAGGAAGTTTTCAGCTCCATTATAATCTTATGGGACCACTGTCCTAGATGCAGTCCGTTGTTGACTGAAATGTTGTTTTGCAGTGCATGACTGCAATTGAATCAACCTCAACCAATGAGAGGGTTTGAGGGGTGAGCAGGAGTGATGGGTGTGTCTTAAAGGCAACTTTCAAAGAAATGAGCACATCACTAGGGAGATCCAGGGTGTGGCTGGAATAAACTGAGAACTGTTCGGGACAGTTTGTGGCAGGCGTGATAGGATCCACAGACAGCACAGGAAAAGCTTGAGCAGCCTAAAGGGAGTGTGTGAGCTCTGCCTGAGGCCCTGCCCAGCAACGTGGGTTAAGATGAGCTGGCACCCAATGAAGAAGTGGGAGTGATGGATGAGCTTCAAAAAGGCAATGCTCCTGCTTTGTGGGAAGATGTGAATCGCTGATAATTTGAAACAAAAAATGGTGAGTTCTGCTTTCTCTTCGCCTGTGACTAATGCTTTCATACATATACATATGTGTGCACATGGCCACACCTGTACACACACAGAGACACACAAAACCAAGGACTGACGTGACAAACATGACAAAGCTGGCAATGGTGAGCAGGTTGGTTTTGAGATGACAGGACCTGGGGAGGGTAAACACACCAGAAAAGCTGATGGTTGGCCCATCAAGGTTAAGATATGGGGCTATGCTGGAGGAGTTGGAAGATTAGGAAAAGCTTGGAGGACAGGATTTTGGAGGTAGGGAAGAGCATCATGCCCTGCCCCCCTGCCCTGTCAGTCCCCTGGGATTGTTGGAAGCATCCTTCTGCTTTCAAAGGTCTGCACCTGCACGTCTTGCAGGGGACTTCCCCATGATCTCGGAGTTGCCTTCTCTGCAGGAGCTCAGAGTTCCAGGTGACTGGGAGCTGGTGCCTTACCTGATGGCCCTTTACAGGTGACTGGTGGGTGTGGGTGTGGAGTTGGGAAGATGACTGCTTGCTCCCTCCCTCAGGTCCAGGCATCTCTGAGGCTCATTTATACTCCAGATTTCGCCTGAGGGGTCAGGCTCCAGCCCTCCTCCCCAGGAATCTGCCCGAAAGCTCACCCTTGGTTGCCTTCTTCCCCTTTGCCTCCCATTCCCCACCCTCACTCCCCTACTGGTTTATTTCCTTTTTATTTCGGAAAGCATTTTCTTAATAAATCACGTGCACCCAATTCTTCATCTCAGAGTGTTCTCTTGGGGAATCTGTCTCAAGACAAACGAGGATTTGCTTCTTGATGGGGTTTGTTTTGTGAGAGATGAAATCTGCAAGAGCTCGTGCTGCTCGAACAAAGTGATGTCAGGCTGTAGGGCGCACCAGACACTGGAGTGCAGGAGGAAGTGGTTATGTTTCCAGAGGGTCACCCAGTGATGAAGCTGGAGGAGGGCACACCTAGGTACCTGAAAGTAGTCTAACTGCCACACACAAAAAACCAGCGCTGGGCACATTTAGGGTGAGGGAGCTGAGGGAAACTGCTGCAGTTGAGTGCCGAAGCCAAGCCGATGTGGATGACAATGGAGATGTGTGTGGCTCCCTCACATTTCCACCCAAGCGTGCCAGCACGTGGAAGCAGACATTTCTCCCTGAGTCTGCCCAAAGATGGGAACACCAGAGCCTGTGGAAATAGAAGTGGCGTCAGTAAGAGGTGAGCGAAGACCTTAGGATGGGACGGAGTTTGAGTGAGGAAGCTAGGAGCTTCCACGGATATAACAGCTCACTTCAATGGAATATTTACCGCAATGTGATGGAGTTTTAAAACAGGAGTAAATAGAATAGCAGAAAAAGGCAAGATCAATGTCCAGTTATCCACTGCTGAGAAGGAATGGGTATGTATAAAGGGAAATGGGATTTGCTTTTAAAAATTCATTTTATGTCTTTGCATACATCTGTTTTGTCACACACCTGATACTACTCTCACTCCCTGTTTGAAGGGTAGAAGATACTAAACTTGCAAACAGCCTGCCTCCCTCAGCTCCCTTTATAACTTCAGTTAGAAGCCCTTATGATAGAAGCCCTGTTGCAGTGGGCTGCAGAGACTTCTCTAAAATGCACCAAAAAGTATGGGTAAGTCTTCTTACCCATCAGTCTCTTTTAATTTCCTAGTAAAGGAGAGTGCTTCTGGAGGTGTTCAGCACTCTGTTTTAGCTGGGTGCATGGGTACACAGGTGAGGATGGCTGCAGTGGTGGAGGGCGTGCATATAGCTTGCATCATGAGCTTTCAGCCACAGGGCTCACCTCCATCCACTAGGCTGTGGGACCAACTCCCCAGATCACACGAATGAGGCCTGTAAGCTCTAGGGTCAGCTGTGCATGAACACAAAGACCATCAGCTTTTGGGTTGGTCCCTGTTCTGGTCCATGTGAGTAGGGACTACAGTTGCTGGGAATCAGTCGTTTCATCTTCCGTTTTCAGGCTAAGGGAGTGAACTCCTGACTACTCAAAGAAACTGGTTGGACTAAATCATCCCTGCCTGGAAGCCCTGCTATTGTTCCTTTAGTTCCAAAGCATGAGTTCCCGTGGCTGTTACTCTATGCCATCATCTCTGTCATGCTCCACATGACTTTGCTGTTGACCCATTTATAAGTCACGGAGCTGGTTTCCTCTCTGTTCCCATTGCCATTTCCAAACATTAGACATGGGCAGTTTTAAAAAAATAAAGCAAAACAAAATTCAGCTCTTTGTTGGCTCACACCATACCCTTGACCTGATCTCATGCTCAGTCTTCCCCATTGATTAAATATTTTGAAACCTGCTTGCTAACCTTCCTCTCTGTCCCAAGTCCCACATCCTGAGTGACTCCAACATCTATTGAAACAACTCATTTAACACTTAGGTTCACTGTTCTTTGATCACTCCATTTCTAATGACCTTCCCCTCCACACTTCCCAAGCTTCCATCTGCAAAAATTATGGTGTTGGATTGAACATGGGCCATAAATAATTCCACTCCTCGTTTCTAATTAAGTTCTGAGCCAATTATAAGATAAAGAAAGAGCAAGATAGATGGAAATGAATTTCTCAACATTATACAGATACTGAATTATCCATGCAGCCAACAATAAGCTTCCCGATAGTGGGCCCTAGAATTAAATGCACCTGCCAGGCTGAATGGGTGTAGGCTTCTCCAGGAGAAAGTCAGAGAAGCAGATCAGTATGCGCTTCCTGGGGCAGTGCAAGGGAGAACAGAACTGGGTACTCATGAATAACTTCTACCAGCTTACCAATCAGAGAAGCTGTTCATCTCACAGAGTAGAGGTGAATGAAGGACACAGAGAACCACTCCAAATAAAGGCAGTGCCAGGAGTGGAGGATGAGTGATCCTTCTCGCTGCAGCTTGGGCTGTGTTATCATCCAAACTTCCTTTACCTCCAAATCATTCATTCAAGGCTCCTACTCCTGGCTGACCACCCTCCACCCTCATTGGAAATTCTGGTCTTGTGACTCTCTTTTGTTCCTCTCCCTTCTATCATAATGGGGATTTATTTTTAAGCTCTTGCTAGTATTCTCTACTACTTTGATCCTCAATATTTTCTTCATATGTCCAGCAGAACTGCAACTCTCCAAGTTTCTTTTTTTCTACACTTACATAGAAATGGCCAAATGTACTAGTCCATTCTCATGCTGCTATAAAGGACTGCCCAAGACTGGGTAATTTATAAAAGAAAGAGGTTTAATTGACTCACAGTTCCACATGGCTGGGGAGGCCTTAGGAAAATTATGATCATGGCTGAAGGGTAAACAAACACATTCTTCTTTACATGATGGCAGGAAGGAGAAGTGCTGAGCAAAAAGGGGAGAAAATCTTGTGAGAACTCACTCACTATTACAAGAACAGCAGCAAGAGGGTAACTGCCCCTATAATTCAATAATAACTTCCCACCTGATCCTTCCCATGACACATGGGGATTACGGGAACTATAATTCAAGATGGCATTTGGGTGGGGACACATCCAAACCATATCACCAAATATTCCCGGAGAAAGAAACAGAAAGACACACAACAGAGCAGATTGATGTCACTTAAAATACAGAACTGAAAGAGAGAGAGACACAAAAATCCCTTCAAAAAAACAATGAATCCAGGAGCTGGTGTTTTGAAAAGATCAACAAAGTTGGTAGACCGCTAACTGACCAAGAAAGAAGAATCAAATAGATGCAATAAAAAATGTCAAAGGGGATATCACCACCGATCCCACAGAAATACAAACTACCATCAGAGAATACTATAAACACCTCTATGCAAATAAACTAGAAAATTTAGAAGAAATGGATAAATTTCTGGACAAAGACTAAACCAGGAAGAAGTTGAATCTCTGAATAGACCAATAATAGGCTCTGAAATTGAGGCAATAATTAAGAGCCTAACAACCAAAAAAAGCCCAGGACCAGATGGATTTACAGCCAAATTCTACCAGAGGTACAAAGAAGAGCTGGTACCATTCCTTCTGAAATTATTCCAATCAATAAAAAAAGAGAGAATCATCCTTAACTCATTTATTAGGCCAGCATTATCCTGACACCAAAGCCTGGCAGAGACACGGCAAACAAAGAACATTTTACACCAATACCCTTGATGAACGTCGATGCAAAAATCCTCAATAAAATACTGGAAAACCAAATCCAGCAGCACATCAAAAAGCTTATCCACCATGATCAAGTCAGCTTCATCCCTGGGATGCAAGACTGATTTAACATACCCAAATCAATAAACATAATCCATCACATAAACAGAACCAATGACAAGAACCACATGATTATCTCAATAGATGCAGAAAAGGCCTTCAACAAAATTCAACAGCACTTCATGCTAAAAACTCTCAATAAACTAGGTATTGATGGAATGTATCTCAAAATAATAAGAGCTATTTATGACAAACCCACAGCCAATATCATACTGAATGGGCAAAAACTGGAAGCATTCCCTTTGAAAACTGGCACAAGACAAGGATGCCCTCTCTCACCACTCCTATTCAAGATAGTGTTGGAAGTTCTGGCCAGGGCAATCAGGCAAGAGAAAGAAATAAAGGGTATTCAATTAGGAAAAAAGGGAGTCAAATTGTCCTTGTTTGCAGATGACATGCTTGTGTATTTAGAAAACCTCATCGTCCCAAACTAAAATCTCCTTAAGCTGATAAGCAACTTCAGCGAAGTCTCAGGATACAAAATCAATGTGCAAAAATCACAAGCATTCCTATACACCAAGAACAGACAAACAGAGAGCCCAATAATGAGTGAACTCCCATTCACAATTGCTACAAATAGAATAAAATACCTAGGGTTCCTACTTACAAGGGTTGTGAAGGACCTCTTCAAGGAGAACTACAAACCAGTGCTCAACAAAATAAAAGAGGACACAAACAAATGAAAGAACATTCCGTGCTCATGGATAGGAAGAATCAATATCGTGAAAATGGCCTTACTGCCCAAGGTAATTTATAGATGCAATGCCATCCCCATCAAGCTACCAATGACTTTCTTCACAGAATTAGAAAAAACTACTTTAAAGTTCATATAGAACCAAAAAAGAGCTAGTATAGCCAAGACAATCCTGAGCAAAAAGAACAAAGCTGGAGGCATCACGCTACCTGACTTCAAACTATACTACAAGGCTACAGTAACAAAAACAGCATGGTACTGGTACCAAAACAAATATATAGACCAATGGAACAGAACAGAGGCCTCAGAAATAACACCACACATCTAAAACTATCTGATTTTTGACAAATCTGACAAAAATATGACATGGGAAAAGGATTCCCTATTTAACAAATGGTGCTGGGAAAACTGGGTAGCCATATGTAGAAAGCCATTCAGGACATAGGCATGGGCAAGGACTTCACGACTAAAGCACCAGCAGCAAAAGCCAAAAAAGACAAATGAGATCTAATTAAACTAAAGAGCTTCTGCATGGCAAAAGAAACCACCATCAGAGTGAACAGGCAACCTACAGAATGGGAGAAAATGATTACAATCTACCCATCTGACAAAGGGCTAATACCCAGAATCTACAAAGAACTTAAACAAATTTACAAGAAGAAAACAAACAACCCCATCAAAAAGTGGGCAAAGGATATGAAGAGACACTTCTCAAAAGAAGATATTTATGCAGCCAACAGACAAATGAAAAAATGCTTATCCTCACTGGTCATCAGATAAATGCAAATCAAAACCACCATGAGATACCATCTGACACCAGTTAGAATGGCAATTATTAAAAAGTCGTGAAACAACAGATGCTGGAGAGGATGTGGAGAAATAGGAATGCTTTTACACTGCTGGTGGGAGTGTAAATTAGTTCAATCACTGTGGTAGACAGTGTGGCAATTCCTCAAGTATCTAGAACAAAAATACCATTTGACCCATCCATCCCATTACTGGGTATATACCCAAAGGATTATAAATCATGCTACTATAAAGACACATGCACACATATGTTTATTACAGCACTATTCACAATAGCAAAGGGTGAACCAACCCAAATGTCCACCAATGATAGACTGGATTAAGAAAACGTGGCACATATACACCATGGAATACTATGCAGCCATAAAAAGGATGAGTTCATGTCCTTTGTAGGGACATGGATGAAGCTGGAAACCATCATTCTGAGCAAACTCTCGCAAGGACAGAAAACCAAACACCACATGTTCTCACTCATAGGTGGGAATTGAACAATGAGAACACTTGGACACAGGGCAGGGAACATCACACACCAGGGCCTGTTGAGGGGTGGGGGTCTGGGGGAGGCAGGGCATTAGGAGAAATACCTAATGTAAATGATGAGTTGATGTAAACTCATCATTTACATGCAAATCAACATGACACATGTATACCTATGTAACAAACCTGCACGTTGTGCACATGTACCCTGAACTTAAAGTATGATAATAATAAAAAAACCACGATCAGCCTCAAATAAGCCCTCAACACTGATCAGCAGAACTATTAAACTTCTCTGAGCAATTCATCCTCCAACTCTCAACAACGACTGCTTCAAATCATGTCCCATCTTTCCTTGAAGATTTTTTGTTTTCAGCAGATGGGCCCATTTCCTATTTTACTGAGAATTGTGAAGCATCAAAAAGGAACTTCCTGAACTTTATAACACCAAACCTATCTAATTTCCCCTCATCAGAGCTGCCCCTCTCCTAATACATGACCACACTTCCTCCTGTGCCTTAGATCCTATTCACTCTTGCTATTGCAATAATGCCTCACTATCAAACATCATTTTCTTTAATCTACTGCATATTCAACCAGTTCTTCTCAACTAGATGCTTCCATTACCATATAAATGTGCTCAAGTCTCTTTTATCTTAAAAATAATTTCCCTTCAGCAGGATACGATGGGCAAGGGACAACAAGAAATTCTAAAGTTCTGGTAATGTTCTTTTCCTGAATGTGGATGTGAAGCCATGGATATTTATTGTTATTCTTTAAACTGCACACACACACACCTATCTACACACATACATATATATATACACACACACACATATTGTATATGTTATTTCATATATAATTATTTTCAAAGGTAAAGCAAAACAAAGCCTTCTCTCAATTTCAAATTAGTTTTTAAAAATAATTTCAACTCATATTTTAAATTAAGGCATTACATGTGCAAACTGGGCATAGAGCATAATGCTGAGGTTTGGGGTACAATTGATCCCGTCAGCCAGGTACTGAGCATAGTGTCCAATAGGTAATTTTTTTCAGCCCTTGCCCCACTCCCTCCCTGTCCCCTATAGTAGTTGCCAGTGTCTATTGTTCCTTGCTTTGTGTCCACGAGTACCCATTGTTTAGCTCCCACTTATAAGTGAGAACATGTAACATTGGGTTTTCTGTTCCTATGTTAATTCACTTAGGATAATGGCTTCCAGCTGCATGCATATTGCTGCAAAGGACATGATTTCATTCCCTTTTATGGCTGCATAGTATTCCATGGCATATATGCACCACATTTGCTTTAACCAAGACACTGTTGATGAGCACCTAGGTTGACTCCATGACTTTGCTATTGTGAAGAGTGTTGTGATGAACATACAAGTGAATGTGTCTTTTTGGTTGAATGATTTCTTTTCTCTCAGCTATATACACAGCATTGGGATTGCTGGGTTGAGTAGTAGTTCTGTTTTCTTTGAAAAATCTCCAAACTGCTTTACACTGTGGCTGAACTAATTGTACATTCCCACCAACAGTGTGTAAGTATTCTGTTTTCTCCACAGCCTTGCCAGCATCTTTTTTTTTTTTTTTTTTTTTTCACTTTTTAGTAATAGCCATTCTGACTGGTGTGAGATGATATTTCACTGTGGTATTGATTTGCAGCTCCCTGAAGATTAGTGAAGAGAATTTTTTCATGTTTGTTGGCTGCTTTTCTTTCCTTTTTTTCTTTTTCTTTTCTTTTTTCTTTTTTTTTTTTCTGGACGGAGTTTCCCTCTGGTTGTCCAGGCTGGAGTGCAATGGCATGATCTCCGCTCACCGCAACCTCCACCTCCCAGGTTCAAGCGATTCTTCTGCCTCAGTCACCCAAGTAGCTGGGATTACAGGCACGTGCCACTACGTCTGGCTAATTTTGTATTTTTAGTAGACACCTCTCCATGTTGGTCAGGCTTGTTTCGAACTCCCCACCTCAGGTGATCCACCCACCTCAGTCTCCCAAAGTCCTGGGATTAAAGATGTGAGCCACTGTGCCCAGTCGGCTGCTTTTTTTTTCTTTTGAGAATGTCTGTTCATGTCTTTTATCCATTTTAAATAGGGTTATTTGGGTTTTACTTGTTCAGTTGCTTAAGTTCTTTATAGATTCTGGATATTAGATCTTTATCACACGGAGAGCTTGTGAATATTTTCTCCCATTCTATAGGTTGTCTGTTTACTGTATTGATTGTTTTGCTGTCCAGAAGCTCTTTAGTTTAATTATGTCCTACTTGTTAACTTTTGGTTTTGTTGCAGTTGCTTTTGAGGACCTAGTCATAAATTCTTTTCCAAGGCTGATGTCCAGAAAGGTATTTTCCAGGTTTTGTTCTAGGATTCTTATAGTTTGAAGTCTTACATTTAAGTCTTTAAATAATCTCGAATTAATTTTTGTATTTGGTGAAAGAGAGGGGGGCAGTCTCTTTCTTTTGCGTAGGGCTAGCCAGCTATCTCAGCACTATTTGTTGAATAGGGAGTGCTTTCCCCATTACTTATTTTTGTCGACTTTGTCAAGGATCAGATGGCTGTAGGTATGTGGCTTTATTTCTGGGTTCTCTGTTGTGTTCCATTGGCCTATCTTTCTGTCTTTGTACAAGCACCATGCTGTTTTGGTGACTGTTAACTTGCAGTGTAGTTTGAAGTCAAGTAATGTGATGTCTACTGCTTTGTTCTTTTTGCTTAGGGTTGCTTTGTCTATTTTGGCTCTTTTTTGGTTCCATATGAATTTTAGAATAGCTTTTTCCAGTTCCGTGAAAAATGACGTTGGTAGCTTGATAGGAGTAGTATTGAATATGTAGATTGCTTTGGGCAGCGTGGCCATTTTAAGCATATTCATTCTCCCAAACCATGAGCAGGGAATGTTTTTCCGTTGGTTTGTGTCATCTATGATTCTTCTAGCAGTGTTTTGTAGTTCTCCTTGTAGAACTTGTAGCTCACCTCCTTGGTTAGATGTATTCCTAGGTTTTTATTTTCTTTCTCTTCTTTTCTTTCTTGGTTTATCAGTTTGTGATGAATATACAAGTGAATGTGTCTTTCTGGTTGAATGATTTCTTTTCTCTCAGCTATATACACAGCATTGGGATTGCTGGGTTGAATGGAAATATCATCACAAGTTTATCAGTTCTAGGAGCCTTTTGGTAGAGTTTTTAGGGTTTTCCAAGTATATAATCATATCATGAGAAAAGAGAGGTAGTTTGACTTTTTTTCCTATTTGGATGCCTGTTTTTTTCTCTTGCCTCACTGCTCTGGCAAGGACTTCTAGTACTATGTTGAATAAGAGTGGTGAGAGTGGGCATCCGTGTCTGGTTCTAGTTCTCAGGGGAAATGGTCTGAGTTTTTGCTCATTCAGGATGATGTTGGCTGTGGGTTTGCATAGATGGCTCTTATTATTTTGACATATGTTGCTTCTAATCATAGTTTCTTGAAGGTTTTAATCATGGAGAGATGTTGAATTTTATTAAAAAACATTTTCCACATTGTGATGATCATATGGTTTTTGCTTTTAGTTCTGTTTATGTGATGAATCACATTTATTGATTTGTATATGTTGCACCAACCTTGCACCTCCGGAATGAAGCCTACTTGATCATAGAAAATTAATTTTTTGATGTCCTGCTAGATTTGCTTTGCTAGTAATTTTTTGAGGATGTTTCCTTCGATGTTCATCAGGGATATTGACCTGTAGTTTTCCTTTTTTGTTGTGTCTTTGCCAGGTTTTAGTATCAGAGTGATGCTGGCTTCATAGAAGGAGTTAGGAAGAAGTCTTTCCTCCTTGATTTTTTGGAATACTTTCAGTAGGATTGGTACCAACTCCTCTTTGAATGTCTGATAGAATTCAGCTGTGAATCTACTTGGTCCAGGGCTTTTTTGGTAGGTAGTTGTTTTTTCTTAAATTAATATTGATTCAATTTTGGACCTCAATATTTGTCTATTCAGGCTTTCAATTTCTTCCTGATTCAATATTGGCAGATCATGTGTTTCCAGGAATTTATCCATTTTCTCTAGGTTCATAATAGTCTCTGAGGATCTTTTGTATTTCTGTGAGATTGGTTGTATGCCACCTTTTTCATTTCTGATTGTGCTTATTTGGATCTTCTCTCTTTATTTCTACACTAATCTAGCTAGCAGCAATTGATCTTATCTATCCTTTCAATGAACAAATATTTGGTTATGTTGATTATGTGCATGGATTTCGGGGTCTCAATGTTGTTCAGTTCTGTTCTGGTTTTAGTTATGTCTTTTCCTCTGCTTGCATCAAGGTTGGTTTGTTCTTGTTTTTCTAGTTCCTTTGGGTGTAATGTTAGAGTGTTAATTTGAGATCTTCCTAACTTTTTTAGGTAGGTCTTTAGCACTATAAACTTTTGTCTAAATGCTGCTTTTGTTGTGTCCCAGAGATTTTGGTATGTTGTGTCTCTGTTTTCATTTATTTCAAAGAATTTTTTATTTCTGCTTTATTTGTTTATCCCAAAGTCATTTAGGAGCAAATTGTTTAATTTCCATGTAATTGTGTGGTTTTGAAAGACTTCTTGGTATTAATTTCTGTTTTTATCCCACTGTGATCAGAGAGGACATTTGGAATTATTTTGATTTATTTGAATTTATTAGGACTTGCTTTATGACCTACCATGTGGTTGATTTTAGAGTATGTTCCATGTGCAAATAAAAAGAATGTATATTCTGAGGTTGTTGGGTGGAGTTTTCTGTAGATGTCTATTAGATCCAATCAGTCAAGTGTTGAATTTAAGTCCAGAGTTTCTTTGCTGGTTTTCTGCCTTGATAATCTGTCAATGCAGTCAGCGGGGTATTGATAGTCCCCCACTATTGTTATGTGACTGTCTAAGTCTTTTAATAGGTCTAGAAGTACTTGTTTTATGAATCTGAGTGCTCCAATCTTGGGTACATATATATTAAGGATCGTTAAGTCCTCTTTAAATTGAATCTTTTATCATAATGCAATGTCCTTCTTTGTCATTTTTTACTGTTGTTGGTTTAAAGTCTGTTTTATCTGATATAAGAATAGTGACCCCTGCTCTTTTCTGTGTTCCATTTGCATGATAGATTTCTTTCTCCAACTCTTTACTTTGAGCCTGTGAGTGCCATTTCATGTGAGATAGGCCTCTTGAAAACAGAAAATGAATGGGTCTTATTTTTTTAAATCCGATTTGCCACTCTGTGCCTTTTAAGTGGAGCATTGAGACCATTTACATTCAAAATTAATATTGATATGTGAAGTTTTGATCTTGTTAGGAAGTTGTTAGCTGCTTACCTTGTAGTTTCCATAGTGTGGTTGCTTTATAGGGTCTGTGGGCTATGTGTGTTTTTGTGGTAGTAGGTATCATTATTTTGTCCTCATGTTTAGAACTCCCTGAAGGATCTCTTGTAAGGAAGGTCTAGTGGTAATGAATTCCCTTAGCACTTGCTTGTCTGGAAAATATTTTATTTCTCCTTTGCTTGTAGAGCTTAGTTTGGCAAGATATGAAATTCTTGGTTGGAATTTCTTTTCTTTAAGAATACTGAAAATAGGCCTCCAATCTCTCCCAGCTTATAAGGTTTCTTCTGAGAAATCTGCTGTTAGCCTGATGGGGTTCTTTTTGTATGTGATCTGACCTTTTTCTATTGCTGCCTTTAATATTTTTTTCTTTAGCATTGACTTTGGGCAGTCTGGTGACTATATGCATTCATGATGTTTATTTTGTATACTCTCTCACGTGTGTTCTCTAGATTTCTTGTATCTGGATATCTATCTCTCTAGCAAGATTAGGAACTTTTCTTGAATTACTGCCTCAAATGTTTTTGTGGTTGTTTTCTTCTGTATCTATTGTTAATGTCCAGTAATTCATAATTTTGGTCACTTTACATAATCCAATATTTCTTGAAAACTTTGTTCATTTTAAAAAATTCTTTTCTCTTTATTTTTATCTAACTGGGTAGTTCAAAACACCAGTCTTCAAGCTTTGAAATTCTTTCTTCTGCTTGGTGCAGTCTATTCATAAATATTTCAATTGTATTTTGATATTCCTTAGGTGAGTTTTTCAGTTCCAGAAATTCTGATTGATTTCTTTTAAAGATGTTTATCTCCTCCTTCCTTTCCTGGATTGCTTTAGAAGTGTCTTTTTGTTGATTTTCAACCTGGTTTTGGATCTCATTGCTGCTTACTTGCAATCCATGCCTTGAATTATTTCTCTATCTATTGTTTCTGAGTTTCCATTTTAGTTAGGGACTATTGCTGTGGAGCCAGTGTGATCCTTTGGTAGTGTCACTATATTCAGATTTTGCCAGGTTTCTTGCACTAGTTCCTTTTCATCTAGAGATGCTTGCCTTTCTAATTTTATAACTGTTTTCATGCAGGTAGAATTTTTTATTTTTCTTTCTTTTTTCCAATAATATTATTGTTTTTTCTTCTTTCCCTTTCCTTCCTCCCCACCGCAGAGCGTGTGACTGTAGAGAATGCTAGGTAGGGTCTTTTGGCTTTGCTGGTATAGCACTATGCACTTCTGTCACCAGGTTTTATATTGGGCTGTGCAATTTGACTTGCAAGCCAATAGATGGCACTTATGGGTAAGAGCTGGCTGTGTGGCCCGGCACGGTGGCTCGTGGTGCCTGTAATCTCAGCACTTTGGGAGCCAGAGGAAGAAGGATCCCTTCAGTCCAGGAGTTCAAGAACAGCCTGGGCAACATAGTGAGACCCTATCTCTACAAAAAAATGAAAAAAATTTCTGGTCATGGTGGCATGTGCCTGTGGTCCCAGCTACTTAGTACAGTGAGGTGGGATGATTGCTTGAGCCCAGGAGGTCAAGGCTGCAGTAAGCCATGATCACACCACTGCACTCAGGGTGACAGAGTGAAAAACTGTCTCAAAAAAAGTGCTATGTGGCTGGGAATATATGTGATCCTTATTTATTGGAAGAAGCTCTTTTTTGCCTCAGGTAATGGGTTGATTCATGGAATGCACAGTGGTGTGAGCTCCCTCCTCAGCCCCAGTGGAGGGGAGGAAGCAAGATGGGCAGGGCCAGACCAGGCAGGTCCACCTACAGGTTCCCTGATGGCAGGCACAAGCACCAGCACTGAGGGAGAATCCAGTGGATGGCCACCTCGCGCCCAGAGGTGTGCCTCGGCATGGAGCTGCAGTCCTGAGTTCTCTGCATGGAGATTGGGGGCAGCCTAAACTCCTAACCCAGGAGGGTCGGTGCTGCAGATGCATGGAGATTCTGCCTGGGTGTAGAGTGGAGAGGGCCTCCTGCACCAGGATCTCTGCACAGGAAGGTTGGGGTAACTCAGACTGCTGTTCCAGTGAGTAGACGCTCTGAATGCCTGGAGATCTGTCTGGCATGGAGTGGAGAGGGCCCCTCTGCACCCAGATCTCTGCACGGGAAGGGTGGGGTGGCTCAGCTTGCCAATCCGGGCAAACAGCTACTCAAATCACTTTTCATCCCACCACTGCATATCTCTTTTTTCCTTCACAACCAGATTTCTTGAAAGAGATGCGTAAAATTTTTGTCTCCACTTTCTTAACTCCCAGTCTTTCCTCAACCTATTTAAGGCAGAATGTCCTGGCCCATCACTCTCCCATTCCCACAGTCACTCCCCTGAACCAGCTCTGATAAAGTCAATAGTGATCTCCCTGTCCTCAAGGACATCCAATGATGTTCAGACCTTATTTTACTACATGATTCAGCAATATTCTTAAATACTATTAACCACTTCCACCTTCTTGCAGCTCTTCCTCCCCTTGCCTTGGGTGCTACCACATTCTCCTGGTGTCTTTTCTACCTCTCTGCTGCTCCTTCTTAACCTACTTGGTGGGCTCATCTGCTACTCAGCCATTAAAAGTGAAGCCTGTCAAGGCGGTCTTTTTTCGTTATATACTTTCTTTCCAGGCAACTGTATCCAAGATCATTAATTTTAACTGCTATCTATAAGCTATTTATATACAGTTATATCTTTGGCTCAGACATTTCCTTTGAGTTCCAGATGTATATATCCAACCACCTATTTCATATTTTCCCTTGATATGTCTCAAAGGTATTTCAGACACCTCATGTCCCAGACTGAACTGAGGCTCTTCCTCCATAAATCCTGTCTTCTGCCAGTGGTTCCTGTCTCATCAATGACTCACGCATCTTTTACTGGCCATCTTCTTTCCCACCATAGGACCTTTGCACTTCCTGATCTAGCTTCATGATATGTTCTTTCTTCTCTTACCTTGCGTAACTTCACAATTCTTTATTTGTCATACGTCTCTTCCTTAAAGAAATTTTCCATGAACCCCCAAGCCCAGGTCAGCTTTTTGTATTACATTCCTTTTTACCTGGAACACTGAACTCAGTTGGAAGGTTTGCATATATTCATTATCATGATTATTGAGTAAACCTCTGGGACTCCCACTATTTGGTCTGTCTTAGCTGCCTCCCCAGCAGAACCACCCCGTTATTGTTCCAGTATGTTGCTAGTGCCCAGCCTAGTGCCCGACATACGTGGAGCAGAAGCTCAATCATAGCTGTTGAAATGACATATGTGTAAGCATAAATGGTTATAAACATGGTTAGCATCGAGTGTGATACAACTTACTCCCTATGTAAAATTTAAACACTTTGGGTGATTTTTCTATTTTGGGATGTGGATGATTTTATTATGTGCTGCTTTTATTTAGTGTATGGTTAATATCAGGGGAGATGTAGATTTCAGTGACATATTGGATACTCTAATGCACCTGGAATTATTATAACACTTAAAGGCAGATAAGATCCCAGGGGCCAAACAGGAAGAAGATAAGGAAAACTAGTCCTGAAAAGTAACATCGAAAGCCTCCCATTGCCTTCCTCTTTTGCAAAACAGCCTATCTCGCTAAAAGCCAAAAGTTGATAATGGGATGTAGATTATTATGGTAATGTGAAGTCAAGGAGGTGATTTGAGAAGAAGACATTATAATGTAGACAGAACCTTAGTCTATATAGACTTTGGGCAAAAGTCTCTTCCTTGGAGATAGGCTTTAAATGTTGCAATGCCTGCTCTCCTGAATATGAAGGACCTTATGAGGACCATGAAAATGTTTTAAGGTTCTACAGGTTCTTATCTTTTGTTTTTGTACATTCCTATGTAATTTAGAAAGATGTTCTAATAGGGCTGGTGCAGTGGCTCACATCTGAAATGCCAACTCTTTGGGAGGCTGATATGGGGTGATCTCTTGAAGCCAAGAGTTTAAGACCAGCCTGGACAACATAGCAAGATTCCATCCCTACAAAAAAAATTAATACATTAGCCCCATGTAGTGGCATACACCTGTAGTCTCAGCTACTCAGTGGGGCTGAGGTGGGAGCATCACTAGAGCCCAGGAGTTACAGGCGACAGTGAGCTATGATTGTGCTACCACACTCCAGCCTGGATGACGGAGTGAGATCCTGACTCTTAAAAAAAAAAAAAAAAAAAAAAAGATGTTCTAATGTTCTAATAGGATTTAGAAAATAAGAGTCCTAGGGACCAGGCGCGTTGTCTCACACCTGTAATCTCAGTACTTTGGGAGCCCAAGGCAGGAGGATCATGAGGTCAGGAGATTGAGACCATCCTGGCCAACATGGTGAAACCCTGTCTCTACTGAAATACAAAAAATTAGCTGGGTGTGGTGGCACAAGCCTGTAGTCCCAGCTACTCGGGAGGCTGAGGCAGGGGAATTGCTTGAACCCAGGAGGCAGAGGTTGCAGTGAGCCGAGATCGTGCCACTGCACTCCAGCCTGGCAACAGAGCAAGACTCCATCTCAAAAAAAAAAAAAAAGTCCTGGCAAAGGTAACCAAGGGACATTGAAACCATCCAAGAAGGATGATGGCAAACATTTATATAGCAGTGATTATAGTCTGGGAAGTGTTCCAAGGGCTTAACATATATTAGCTATTTTGATCCTCAACACAACCTTATAAAAGAAGTACTATTTTTATTCTTATTTTGGAGATGAGGAAACAAGAGCAGAAAGGAGCTAAGTAACTTATGCAAGATGATTACTATTGTGCCATGGTTATGAACTTTCTCAACAGGAAATGAATTTAGACATGAAAAAAAGGCAGACTACCGTGTTCCATAAAATGAACAAATAAGAGTAGGAGAAAGGAAACCTGCTAACGACCCCAGAATTAAGATAGACTCTTAATGGGGTGGTTGTTGACTTAGAACTGGGGAGGGGCACAGTTCTTGCTTTGCAAATTTGGCTCCTCTGAAGATTTTCTTACTCCTTGTGTGAGTATTTTCATCTGTCTATATATGTCCTAACATTCTGCAGATTCTTCTTAGCACATTGAAAATATGAAGAAAATCCTCATTGGCCTACAGAATGAGACTAATGGGCCCTTGTGGGACTGATTTTTTTTTTTTTTTGAAAGAACTACCTGAGGTTTTATTTTGGACAAAAATAAAAGCAATTGAATTGTTTTGTAGCTGGAGGCATGGGCAAGGGTTATCCCCAGGCAGTAAACTTCCCCATGGGTGGGCTGAGAGCTAGGGGTGAGCCTCAGATGGATCTCCTGTTCCCTTTGCTCCCCTGCACAGCAGCCTCCCTCCTGGGCTCTGGGGCAGCCACAGGAGGGGCAGACTGGGAGGGGCTGCTGCAACTGTTCACCTGGGCAGAACGTCAGAGGACTCGGACAGCAGCTTCCCATCGTGGGTCTTGATCTTCACAACCATGGCCCTGGTGGAACTGGTGTGGCTGAAGGAGCTGGAGCCCATGCCAGAGCCAAAGCTGGAGCCCAGGCCGTAACTGAGGCCGGGGCTTGTGAGGCCCCCATAGGCTGAGCTCAAACCACCTGCATAGCCACTGGTGGTCTTCGTATGGATAAACATGTTCTGCATCCCAGACTCCAGCTGGCTCTCCTTGTCCTCCAGCAGCTTCCTGTAGGTGGTGATCTCGATGTCCAGGGCCAGCTTGATGTTCATCAGCTCCTGGTACCCACGCAGCTACCGCACCCTGTCCTGCTTGGCCCGCTGCAGGGCGGCCTACAGCTCAGACAGCTTGGCGTTGGCATCCTTAATGGCCAGCTCCCCGTGCTGCTCTGCATCTGCGATGGCAGCCTCCAGGGAAGCCCTCTGACCTTTGAGGCTCTCAGTCTCAGCCTGGAGCCAGCTGATGTTCCGGTTCATCTCGGAGATCTCAGTCTTTGCATGCCGCAGGTTGTCCCAGCACTTCCCAGCCAGCATCTGCAGCTCCTCATACTTGATCTGGTCCATGCTCTCAGCCTCAGCCAGGCTGCGGTTGGCGATCACCTCATATTGTGCCTTGACCTCAGCGATGATACTGTCCATGTCCAGGGGGCAACTGTTGTCCATGGATAGCACTGCAGACATGTCCGAGACCTGGGACTGCAGCTCCTGGATCTCCTCTTCATACAACTGCCTGAGGAAGTTGATCTCATCAGTCAGCCCTTCCAGGAGAGACTCCAGCTCTACCTTGTTCATGTAAGCTTCATCCACATCTGAGGACAAATTCATTCTCCATCTCTGTAGGCTTATTGATTTCATCCTGATGCTTGTTCTTGAAGTCCTCCACCAGCCCATGCATGTTGCCGAGCTCTGACTGCAGCTTCACCTTCTCCTGGCCCAGAGTCTTCAGCTGCTGCATAAGGTTGTTGACGTAGCTCTCCAACGTGTTGTCCATGTTGCTCCGAGCCGTCTTCTGCTGCTGCAGGAGGCTCCACTTGGTCTCCAGCATCTTGTTCTGCTGCTCCAGGGACGGTACCTTCTCAATGAAGGAAGCAAACTTGTTGTTGAGCATCTTGATCTGCTCCTTTTCCTGGATGCACATGGCCTGGATGTTGAAGTCCACCTCCGGGTTGAGGGGGCTCAGCAGGCTCTGGTTGACCATGACGGCAGTGATGCTTCTCATGCTGCTGGCCCCACCATAGCCTCTGCCCAGGCCAGCCTGGAAGCTGCTGCTACCCACTTCGGAGAAACTGAAGGAACTGATGCTGGCATCGAGCCCACTTGTGTGGGAGCAGCTGCTGAAGGCCTGGGGGCCAGAGGTGGACACCTTGTAGGACTTCTGGGTCACCCTGATGGACATGGTGGAGGCAGGAGTGGAGGCAGAGGGGCTGAACAAGGTAGGGATTCCAGAAGGAGTGGAGAAGCTGCTTCTTGGTCTGAAACTTTTTTCTTTTCAAACACTGAGGTGGGGTGGAATCTGAGAGCATGAAAAGATTGCAATCACAGGTGGGATCCAGCTACATGTGGATCTTTGCCATTTTACTTGGAATCGAGGACCATTTGGATCATCCACTAGGTGCGTCTCAGAAAGCACAATAATGGGAAAGACCATTCTCCTCTTTGCAGAGAGAGAACATACAAGAAAAAATAAGGGCATTCTTCATTTAGCTTGATTCACTTCTCCAGTGACACAGATATCCAAAATTGAAGCAATTTGACAAGACCCAAAGTTCCGAATGTTAGTGACAATGGGAATATACTCAGAAGACGCACTTAGTGTCAGAAAACTTGGGAGACAAATGTTCAAGATCCTGAAAGCAGTAAATGGCAGCTGTAACATTCTATGGCAGCCCAGGAAACAGCAGCCCAGAGGCCCACATGAGAACCCCACATGAGAACACTGGAGGACAGTGGCAGGAACAACGTGTCGGTGAGGGGTCCTTCTGGGGGCCTGCAGTGTCAGAGCCACCCCACTCCCCAAGCCTCTTGTGATTCTAGGTCAGGGATCACTGGAAGCAGTTCACTAGGACAATGCTTGGGCTGCTGATTCACTCCCCAGGGAGAGTTGGATGTGTTAGCAACTGTAGGACACAGGTCTTGCAGCACACACTGGAGGCAGCTGGGGAGAAGTGGAAGGTGGTGACCATATGAAAAGAAGAGATTTGAGTGAATTCTGAAGATTAGGAGCCGGTGCAAGAAAGTCAGACATGATCAAAGAAACAATGAAAGATGAGAATGGATAGAAGTGTTTTCTAAGAGGCAAGAGAGTGGGATAAGATCAAGTTACCATTAGGGACAACACGTGGAGATGCAAAAGGTGCTCTGAGATGTCCTCCTATTGCAGAGTTGACTTAAGTGAAAAAGATCTGGCAAGCCTACCCTTCATGGCTCCAGATAAGGATATATGGAGGTCAGTTCCATATGAGGACATAAAATAAACCATGCATAAACAGAAAGATATACTACATTCCTGAATGAGAAAATTTAATATTATGAAAGTATGAATTTTCCTGTTAATATAAAAATTGAATGCAATCCAAATGAGGACATTGATATGTGTGCTTAAATTGGATTAAATAAACTTAAAGCTCACATGGAAGAATAAATGTTCAAGAATAGTCAAGAAAATATGAAAAAAGGACCTTAGAAAATGTTAAAACAGAAGTGAAGTCTCTGTAATAAAAGCAGCATAATATTATCATAGAAACAGGCAAAAAGATAAGTGGAACTATGTAGAATACAGTACCCCAAAATAGATTCTGCAGCCTGTGAGAATTTAATATATAAAAAATATATTTTAATTTATCACAGAACAGTGGTTTATTTAATAAGTAATATAGGCAAAATCAGCTATGCATTGGGAAAGAATAATTTTGGTTCCTGCCTCTCATCTTATATACAAATAAATTTCAGATGGATCAAAATCTTAAAGGTAAAGAATAAAAGGATGAAACCTTAGAAGATAATATAGGAGATAATAGGTACAAGTTGGAGATTGATGAAGCAGGAAGCCTATAAGCTATTATAAAAATTAGTCAGATTTGATTTTTATAAATATTAAGACATTTTAAAAGGTGAAGTATAAGACATACAAAAGTAAAGTACAAATAATGGATTGGGGAAAATGTATAATGGAGCGAACAGCTGAAGGGTATATTAAGTACAAAGAACTATATTAATTATAACTGACAAAAGATGATTAGTAGAAAAATGGGTAGAGATATAAGCAGGCAAGTCACAGAACAGCAAATCTAAATGTCCTAGCAGAACAACAACAACAACAGGTCTTTCAACTTGCTAGCAGTCAGGGAGAAAACACATTAAACGAACAATGAGTTGCCACTGTGCACCAATGTTATCAACAAAAATTACAAAGGACTTTCACCTACTGCTGGTAAGACTGTCAGGAAAACGGGATCCTCATTCACTGTTCATGAATATGTGAATTGTTCAGCTTTTTGTGAAGGCAATCTGGCAAAATCTGTTTTTTTTAAAAGCCTCCTAACACCTAGATATAAAATTACCAATACAAAAAGAAGTATGCACTCAGATGTTTATTTCAGCATAATTGTGGTACCCCCAAATCCTGGAAACAAGGTAAATACACATTAGCAGGGGAATGGTTAAATAAATTGAGGTATATTGGACCAAGGAATATCATGCAGGTACTAGAGCATCAGCTAGAGCTACACTAATTGACTTGGAGGAATTTTATGAAACTGTTAAACTAGAAGTGCAAGATGCAGAGGAGTACATATATATAAGATAATCTCATTTTTGTGAAATTTATGACCAAAAAAAGCCCCTTGATTTTACATATATGTGTGTATATATGTTGTATAGTTGTAGGTTTTACTTTTATAAAAATATGTGTTTGTTCATAAATATACACACAAAAATATTATGAAAGGATGATCACCATAAGGTCAATCGTGGTTACTGCAGGACACGAGTTTTCTGTGTCTCTAGTGTCTTTTGAGTCTGAAGACAGGCCATGGAGCAGAGTGAGCTCTGGAACCAGACGAGTTGGAATTGAAGGCCAGCTCAGCTGCCTTTTAACTATGACATTTACTTAATCTCTTCGTGTCTCAGTTTCCCCACAAGTAAAACGAATTTATAAGACCTAACTCACAGGCTTGTTATGAGTATTTAATTAAACAAGTCAATATTTAAAGCACCTAGATGAGGGCCTAGCACACAGTAAGTACTGTATAAGTCTTTGTTAATTAAATGTTCACACATTGCTTAATTTTGCTGTAACCGGAAGGTATTATTTATATAATCCAAAAAACCAAAAAATGCCAGACATGGTGGTTCATGCCTGCAATCCCAGCACTTTGGGAGACCCAGGCAGGTGGATCACCTGAGGTCAGGAGTTCGAGACCAGCCTGGTCAACATAGCGAAACCCTGTCTCTACTAAAAATACAAAAATTAGCCGGGTGTGGTGGTGGGCACCTATAATCCCAGCTACTCAGGAGGCTGAGGCAAGAGAATCACTTGAACCCGGGTGGGCAGAGGTTGCAGTGAGCCGAGATCACACCACTTCACTCCAGCCTGGGCAAAAGAGTGAAACTCCATCTCAAAAAAAAAAAAAAAAAAAAGAAGAAAAAATGTAAATGACTTTAAAGGAACAGACGTGGGTATTGTTTTAGTCGAATTTTCTGATTTGAAAAAGCATACAATTAAAAAAAAAAAACTTTTCCCCTTCACTTTCTATGAAGTATGAGTGAAAAACCCAAAATTTATTTCTGGGAGGAAAATAAGAAAGGATAGAAGAGAGGGAGGAAGGGAGGCCAGCGGGGAAGGTGGGAAGGAAAAAAGAGAAAGCTGCATGTGGGCCTCTATGGAAAGGTCTCTAAAGAATAATAACTGGCACATGTGTCAGGTGCAAAGCCATGTGGATAGTATGATCCTTTGTGTAAATGAAGATGAAGGTGATATGCACTGGGTATATGCTGGCGTACATATAAAATGCCTTCTGAAAGAAAATTAAAACAGATCTCAGTAGTAGTTACTTCTGAAGACTTTGAGGCGAGAGGAAAGGAATATAAAGTTCTCACTATATTGTGCCTTTCTCTATTTGTGGACTGTTCTAATTACATACATAAATTATTTCATTTTTAATTTTTTTTAAATGTTATTTATTTATTTATTATACTTTAAGTTATTGGATACATGTGCAGAATGTGCAGGTTTGTTACATAGATATACACGTGCCATGGTGGTTTGCTGCACCCATCAACCCATCATCTACATTAGGTATTTCTCCCAATATTATCCCTCCCTTAGCCCCCCACGCCCTGACAGGCCCAGGTGTGTGATGCTCCCCTCCCTGTGTCCATGTGTTCTCATTGTTCAGCTCCCACTTATGAGTGAGAATATGTCGTGCTTCATTTTCTGTTCCCGTGTTAGTTGGCTGAGAATTATGATTTCCAGCTTCATCCATGTCCCTGCAAAGGACATGAACTCATCCTTTTTTATGGCTGCATAGTATTCCACTGTGTATGCATGCCACATATTCTTTATCCAGTCTATCATTAATGGGCATTTGGGTTGGTTCCAAGTCTTTGCTATTGTGAACAGTGCTGCGATAAACATGTGTGTATTTGTCTTTATAGTAGAATGATTTATAATCCTTTGGGTATTATAAATCCAGTAGTGAGATTGCTGGGTCAAATGATATTTCTGGTTCTAGATCCTTGAAGAATCGTCACACCACCTTCCACAATGGTTGAACTAATTTATATTCCCGCCAACGTGTAAAAGCATTCCGATTTCTCCACATCCTCTCCAGCACCTGTTGTCTCCTGACTTTTTAATGATTGCCATTCTAACTGGCATGAGATGGTATCTCCCTGTGGTTTTGATTTGCATTTCTTAATGACCAGTTATGATGAGCTTTTTTTCATATTTTTGTTGGCTGCATAAATGTCTTCTTTTGAGAAGTGTCTGCTCATATCCTTTGCCCACTTTTTGATGGGTTTTTTTTTCTTGTAAATTTGTTTAATTATAGATTCTGGATATTAGCCCTTTGTCAGATGGATAGATTGCAAAAAAATTTCTCCCATTCTGTAGGTTGCTTGTTCACTCTGATGGTAGTTTCTTTTGCCGTGCTGAAGCTCTTTAGTTTAATTAGATCCCATTTGTCAATTTTGGTTTTTGTTGCCATTGATTTTGTTGTTTCAGTTATGAAGTCTTTGCCCATGTCTATGTCCTGAATGGTATTGCCTAGGTTTTCTTTTAGGGTTTTTATGGTTTTAAGTTTTACATTTAAGTCTTTAATCCATCTTGAGTTAATTTTTGTGTAAGGTGTAAGGAAGGGGTTCAGTTTCTGTTTTCTGCATATGGCTAGCCAGTTTTCCCAGCACCATTTGTTAAATAGGGAATCCTTTCCCTATTTCCTGTTTTTGTCAGGTTTGTCCAAGATCCGATGGTTTTAGATGTATGGCGTTATTTCTGAGGGCTCTGTTCCATTGGTCTATATATCTGTTTTGGTACCAGTACCATGCTGTTTTGGTTACTGTAGTCTTGTAGTATAGTTTAGAGTTAGGTAGTATGATGCCTCCAGCTTTGTCCTTTTTGCTTAGGATTGTCTTGGCTATACAGGCTCTTTTTTGGTTCCATATGAAATTTAAAGTAGTTTTTTCTAATTCTGTGAAGAAAGTCAATGGTAGCTTAATGGGGATAACATTGAATCTATAAATTACTTTGGGCAGTAAGACCATTTTCACGATATTGATTCTTCCTATCCATGAACATGTAATGTTTTTCCATTTGTTTGTGTCCTCTCTTATTTCCTTAAGCAGTGGTTTGTAGTTCTCCTTGAGGAGGTCCTTCACATCCCTGGTAAGTTGTATTCCTAGGTATTTTATTCTTTTTGTCGTAATTTTGAATGGGACTTCATTCATGGTTTGGCTCTCTGTTTGCCTTCATCCCTCAGATGCAAAGCTGGTTCAACATATGCAAATCAATAAACGTAATCCATCACATAAACAGAACCAATGGCAAAAACTACATGATTATCTCAGTAGATGCAGAAAAGGCCTTCCATAAAATTCAAGCCCCCTTCATGCTAAAAACTCTCAATAAACTAGGTATTGATGGAACATATCTCAAAATAATAAGAGCTATTTATGACAAACCCACAGCCAATATCATACTGAATAGGCAAAAGCTGGAAGCATTCCCTTTGAAAACCAGCACAAGACAAGGATGCCCTCTCTCACCACTCCTATTCAACAAGTATTGGAAGTCCTGGCCAGGGCAATCAGGCAAGAAAAAGAAGTAAAAGGTGTTCAAACAGGAAGAGAGGAAGTCAAATTGTCTCTGTTTGCAGATGACATGGTTGTATATTTATTATTTCATTTTTTAAAATGTCACAAAGAACTATAGATGATAAGATTATAGGCCATTTTATATTTTTATTTCTCCATATTAAATATGTCACAAATGTCCTTTTTTTTTGGCATTTGTTAACAGTTTTAGGGAGATATAATTTACATACCATACAGCTTACCCATTTAAAGTGTAGAAATCAATGGTTTTTGGTATATTCACAAAGTTGTGTAACTATGACCGTCATGAATTTTAGGATATTTTCATCACCTCTGAAAGGCTCTTCAGCTATCTCCCACTTCTCCCTCCATGGCTTCCCCAGTCCTAAGCAGCCACTAATCTTTGTTTCTTTAACTGTATCTATTGTGGACATTTCACATTAATGGATTCATACAATATGTGGCCTTTCATGTCTGGCTCCTTTCACTTAGCTAATGCTTTCAAGCTTCTTCCATGTTGTAGCATGAATTGGTACTTAATTCCTTTTCATGTCAGAATAACATTCCATTTCATAGATATACCATATTTTATTTATCCAATAATCAGTTGATGAACATTTGGATTATTTCCACCTTTATGCTGTTATGAATAGGGCTGTTATGGACATTTCTGCCCAAGTCTTCGTGTGGTCATATGTTTTCATTTATCTTGGGTAGAAGTGTAATTACTGGACCATATGGTAATTCTGTGTTGAACTTTTTGAGAAACTGCCAGGCTGTTTTCCAAAGTGGCTGCAGCATTTTACATTCCCACTGGCAGTATATGAGGGTTCTAATTTTTCCACATGCTTGCCAATACTTGTAATCTGACTTTTAAATAATAGCCATCTTAGTGGATGTAAAAAGTTCTTTTTCAAAAAAAAAAAAAAGAAAAAAAGATGAGTTCTAGCCTTAAACGGTGAATTGAAACTTGTCTAAACATTTTCTTTTCTCCCAATATCTAACAGAGTGAGCAAAAATAGTTAAAACCAGAAAAACAATGCCAATTGTAATCAAACCAGGAAAGGACTATAAACTAATACAATAAATTTCAAAAATTAATGTCCAAAGAAAGAAACAAAAAATTCTTGAGCACACCAGGCTGAGCTCTTACTTCCACCTCTGTCCCCATCCACAAAATTCATATTGGTAAATCAACAAAACCATGTGAATTTTAACTAATGCTCTCCACCCAGAGAGAAGCAGCCTGAGTGAATAGCCTTATCTTTGCTTTATTTTTACTTTTCCCCAAAACCTCACTTGTAACCCACTGGTGCTGCCACCTGGCCCAAGCCACCATCATCACTATCATGCCACCTGCATCACTATCATGACTCCTAATTGGCTTCCCTGTTTACACCCTTGCAACCTACAGTCTATGCTCAACCAAACGATCCCTTTAAAATTAAATTAGATAACGTCACTACTCTGTTCAAGAAAAGCTTTGATTCCACTCCTGGCAGATATCCAACATAAGTGGGCACATGTGTGTGCCAAAAGAGACACATGAGTGTCACTGACAGCTTTTATTCTTAATAGCCCCAACTCTAAACAAGTCTAAATGTTCATCAACAGATGAGATAAATTATTATATATCCATACAATATTCATTTTTAATTTTATTTTATTTTATTTTTTTGAGAAAGAGTTTCGCCCTGTCACCCAGACTGGAGTGCAATGGTGCGAGCTCAGCTCACTGCAACCTCCACCTCCCGGGTTCAAGCGATTCTCGTGCCTCAGCCTCAGGAGTTCCTATTCATCTAATAAAAAAAGAATTATTGCCCCACAAAACATTATACATTTCACAGCCATAATGCTGAGTGGAAGAAGCACAAAGTAATCCATACTGAATGGTCCCATTTATATTAAGTTCAAAAACAGAAGAAAGAAATCTAGTCTTTGAACATGATAGTCAGAAGAGTCATTTCCTTTGGGAGGGTATTGAGCAGGAGGAAACAATGAGGAGACTCCTGGGGTGCTGCTGACACTCAATAACTTTGTGTGGTGACTGTATATTTGTTGACATCAGTAATATCCATTGAGCTGTATACACTTAAGATCCGTGGACTTTACTGTTTAAATGTTATACCTCAATGTAAAACGTAAGAAACAAAGAAAGAGAAACAAAGTAAGAAAGAGAGAAAGGAGGGGAGGAAAGGGGAGAGGAGGGAAGGGGAGAGAACGGGAGGGGAGAGGAGGGGATGGGAAAGGAGGGGAGAGAAGAGGAGAGAAGTGGAGAGAAGAGGGGAGGGGAGGAAGGGAGGAGGAGAGGGGAGGTGAGGGGAGGGCAAAGGCTGGCTTCTCATCTCATTCATAGTAAAAGTCACAGTTCTCACCATGGCCTAGCAGCCTATGTGAGGTGCCCTGTTTCCTTGATTCCTCCCCGTCCTATTCTCTCTCTTGGTTGCTCCACTCAAGCCCCAGAGGCCACCGTGCTCTGCCTGGAGCACACCAGGCATCCCCTGTTTGAGGGCTTTTGTGGGGATCATTCCCACTGCTTAGAATATTTTTCCTCTATTTATCTGTATGGCTCCTCCTTCAGATCTTTGCTCAAATTTCACCTTTGAGTGAGACTCACACTATCTACCCAATTAAAATGGCCACTGCCAGTGTCTCCTTCCCCCGCACTTTTCATCCTTTTTATTCTCCGTGATGCATCTATAGCACTCGTCACCTTCAAAGGCACTTATCTAATGTTTTAGTATGTATTGTCTGTTTCCCTCACTAGAATATAACGCACAAATACAACGATTTTGTGTGTTTTGTTCCTCGATGGATCTCAAGTACTTAGATAAGTGCTTGGTACATAGTAGACACTGAGAAAATATTTGTTGAATGAATGAATAAGTGAAAAGCAGAGACATTTAAATGAAGACTGAACAGAGCCTCCCCTAAACTTTCTCCCACTCTCTGCTACTTCTTCCAGCATTAAAAAAAACAGGCAGAACATGAACTGCTCAGCCCTCAAATTGGACTTGGGGGAAAGAAAACAATCTTAGTCCTAGATACAAAGGGAAGAAAGTCAAGAAATCACTCACATTATATCAGAGGAAAGAGAATGCCAGGAAGGTACCAGGGAAGAGTAATTAAGATGAAAAGAAACAGAACAGTAACCTGTAAACATACCAAGAAAAAATAAGGTAATGTAAGAAATTTTTCATGCAAAAGACAAACAGAGCACCATATAGATAAAAATATAACTCAGAGAACAGAAGGAAATCCCTCAGAGCTTCTTTTTGCTGTAAAACAAGTTACTAAAAACATGAATTCAATAAAACAAGAGTTTGGAATCATGCTTCTGGCAATGATGGACTATTTTGTAGTAGACCAATTCTCCTGCTGAGAATGTGTAGACTAGCAGAGCAGATTAACATGCATGCATACACACACACACATACACACACACACACACATACACACACACACCCCCATCTGAAGGCATCAGACAGCTACCAAGGCAGTGAGTACTTGAGAAGGCAGAGAGAAGAGAGATAGCTGAGACTGACATTTGGCACCATTATTTCCCCTCCAAGCTTTTTGGTTAAGAGGTGACTGCAAGGCTAGGAAGTTGAGGATAAATCTAAAGCTTAGGGAGAAAAAGGCTAAGCAGAACTTCTGTAAGTCTCATGGGGCTGGGATATAACAATCAAACTTCAGACCCGCAGAAGAGGAAGAAACCTGGTAAGAAACACCTTGAACATTCAGCTGGGATCACCAAAAGCATAGATACTCCAAATAAGGATAACTCATAAATTGCCCAGCCTTTACAAAAATAAAAATAAAAAAGGTTTGAATGAGCTCAATCTTTATTGGGATTAAGAAGATCTTTATTCCTATTTGCTCCCTAAAAGTAAATCTTATTCAGAGTAAGATATCATTGTTTAGAGCTTCAATTTATCTTGACAATTTATTGCATGCAATGTCTGATAGTCGATCAAAAATAACCTGGCATGCAAAAAAAAAGAAAAAAGGAAGGAAGAAAAGAAAAAGGGATAAAAGGAAGAAAAGGAGGGAGGGAGGGAGTGAGGGAAAGGAAAGAAAAGAAGAAGAAAAGGAAGAGGAAAAAGACAAGAAAATATTTGCATGGGAAATGCAAATATTAGAGTTAACAGATAAGAATGTTAAAATAATGGTTAAAGCACTCAAGAAATTAAATTACAAAATGGTGACTATCAGCACAGACTGGAAGTTCTACCCAGAGGAGAAGAAGTCATTATTCAAAAAAGATACTTGCACACATATGTTTATAGCAGCACAATTCACAGTTGCAAAATTGTGGAACCAACCCTAATGCCCGTCAATCAACGAGCGGATAAAGAAACTGTGGCTTATCTATATGATGAAATACTACTTAGCCATAAAAAGGAATGAATTAACAGCATTTGCAATGACCTGGATGAGATTAGATACTATTATTCTAAGTGAAGTAACTCAGGAATGGAAAACCAAACATCGTATGTTCTCACTGATATGTGGGAGCTAAGCTACGAGGACGCAGAGGCATAAGAATGATACAGTGGACTTCGGGGACTTGGGGGGAAGGGTGGGAGGGAGCTGAGGTATAAAAGACTACAAATACGGTGCAGTGTATGCTGCTTAGGTGATGGGTGCACCAGGATCTCACAAATCTTCACTGAAGAACTTACTCACATAACCAATTGCCACCTGTACCCCAGTAACTTATGAAAAAATAAAATAAAAAAGAACAAGAATTAAATGGGATTCTAGAACCGAAAGATAGAAACACTGAAATTAAGAATTCAAAAGGCTAAAGGAGTTTCACTACCGATTAGGCTGTTGAAATTGTGAAACATCATTGTTTCTGCCCAAACGACGATATCAGATAAACTCAAAATTCCTCTTCTTTAATGACATTGAAGGGCTGTGGACACACTGAAGTCTAAATGATCGGCGTTGCAGAGCAGGGCAAGCTCTTTCCGAGTGAGGAGTGCCCAGCAGCCATTTCCATGTGAGAGAGTAGTTGTCTTGTCTGGTGGCATGCATGTGCCCCTCAAAAACCCCTTGAAGGAAGACCTGTTGGTGCAGCGGTTGGGAATGCTGTCAGATGACAGATTTGGACTATTAATCGCTTCAGGGGTTGCTTTCAGCTGCAGAAAGCCAACTTGCCCAAAGCCATGCTTTCCTTGGGGTGGTCCATATCCAATGACTAAGGCATTTTGGCCCAACCCAGGAAAACTGTGACTGGCCATTTGATTCTAGAACTCTTTGTGGGGTTGGTTGAGGCTACTGAGTCTGCATTGCGGGTTGACTTCCCTTTCTGTCTAAATCTGCTTTTCCCCCCTCCCTTCCATGGATATTGGTTTCTAATAAACATTCCATCCATTAGACTCTGTCTCAGAGATTGCTGCCTGGGAAACTTCACCCATGGCAGTTAATGCCTGGAGTGTCCAAGAAAGCAAATATTCAAGTCGGATTTTGGAGCTCAATTGCCTTCTTCCCAGCTGGCAGTGAGGACCCTATATCCTTGGAGATAAGTGCCACGTAACTGTGGCACAAGATGACAGTCCAGTTGTGAAAACTTCCACTAGCGATAAATGCTGATGGGACGCACAGAAGGGAAAGTCCAAGCTGGTGAAACGCACCAGCCAACCTTTGAAAGGCCCAGAGAAATAGTAACTAAAAAGACAATGGTTGGGAGGCCAAGGTGGGCGGATCACCTGTGGTCAGGAGTTGGAGAACAGCCTGACCAACGTGGCAAAACCCTGTCTCTACTAAAAATACCAAAAAAAATTAACCGGGCTTCGTGGTGGGCACCTGTTATCCCAGTTCCTCGGGAGGCTGAGGCAAGAGAATCTCTTGAACCTAGGAGGTGGAGGTTGCAGTGAGCCGAGATCACACCACTACACTCCAGCCTGGGAGGCGAGAGTGAAACTCCATCTCAAAGATACCTGTTGCTAAACTCAATTGACACTTTAGAAAAAGATAAGGAAAGACTAAAAGCAGTTAACTGGCAATTGAAAGAGCAATGTAAACATCAGAGTATTTTTTCTTTGTAGGAAGCAAGGAGGCTCTGCAAGTGGCCTGCAGTGAAAGTGCAGAGAAAGCTGAAGATGGGACCCAGGAGTTAATCATCAGGGAAGCAGAGCGCCTAAGGTTAAACTTCCAGCCATGCAGGCCTGCAATGTCAAGGTCAGAAGAATGAGACACTCACACATAGGATGAGATATCGACGTTGAAAACCCTGAATCCCGAAAATCTTAAATATGCACATTTCCCTGAAGTTCTGAGCCTTCAGAAAGAGGCCATCCTTCCCCATCAAGAGTCCCTTCCCTTGAAGACAATCCAAAGGCCTCTACCTTGTGAGGCAGGGATGTGACTCAGGATCTGCCCCCTCCCTCCTCCTTTGTCATTAGGCCTATCGCTAGGGAGAGGTCACAGGATGTCTCAGCCTGAAAATGCAGACAATACAGGGCATGAAAATGGAGGAAAAGGCCTATACCACAAAGGATTGCCATTCCCAGGTAGCACGTTCTGGCAGGAGCCAGGGGCGCAAGTGTGGGGCTGGATTCTGAGTGCTTGACAAGGGGAGCTCTGAGCATAAGAGTGGATGAGGGAGAGCCTATAATTTATTTGTACTCTTCCAAGATATAGAATTTACTACCCTGCAAGGACTCCTAGAAGCATGGACAAAATGATGGCCTACACCTCCTCACTACCCTCTGCTAAATGAGGGAAAATGCCAGAACTACTGTAGCCCCAAATGTAAAGCTAGCCCCTCCAGATTCAACAATTCTTTCCTACTTTTTCTGAGTTAGTGGTGGCTGGAGCTATTTCTTAGTCTCACTGTGCCTGCGTCATGGACTAGGGAAGTCAGACATCACCTCCAAAACACTTGAAACTAAAAAATACCACAAATTAATTAAATCAGAACCCCATATGCCACCCATATAACATCCTGAGGAGATCAAAGAGACGAACTCCTGGAGAACCTGGAAAGGAGAAAGAAATCTTACAGTCTTTAGTAGCCTGGTCAAACATGTGCAGAGCCCTGATGGAGGAATGGGCCTGACCTCACTCTCGAGAGAACCATTTCTGAGCTGGAACTAGCCAAAACTGTTATTCATCCCCTCCCAGCTTAACTCCTAATGAGATAGAAGAGATCATCCCTTCACTTTAGCTATTTGACAAAAAAAGGTGTACCATTTTGGGGAAAAATGTTATTTGATTCAGTCTCCTCTCTTTTGTCCATGATACATATCTTAAAATTTAAAAAGTGTAAAATAAATGAAGAAGCAGGAAAATGTTATCCATAATTTAGTTTTAAAAAAGCATTCATAGCAGCAGACCTACAGATGCAGATGACACAGATTTTGAAATTAGAGACATGAACTTTCATAATCTCTTTTCTTAACTTAGAGAGATATTTAGGAAATAATCTCTTATTTATTTGAAGCGTGTAATTCCCTCAGTTTTTTTTCCCCTATCATACTGACGAAAAATCCAAAAACTTGACAAGTTTGGCAAGATTGTAGGGAAACAGGGACTTTCATATATTGCTGGTTGAAATATAAAATGCAATTATCCCATGGAGGAGAATTTGGCAATACTGAGATAAACTATGAATGCATGTATTTGTTTTTTTTTTGACCTATGGATTTCAGGTCTAAGAATATACCTTGAAGACACATGTTTAACAATGTGAAAAAGCATATGCAAAAGTTATTCGTTGCAGTATTGTCATTGTAAAGTATAGAACAAAGAAGACTGCTTTTATTGGCCAAATCTGAGATAATTTAAGCATTAAGATAGATAAGAAAAATAATAGTTGGTTGAATAAACTATGGTACATGCATACTATGGGGTACTATTAACTGGTTTAAAAAATGAGAGACATCTCTATGAACTGAAAGGGAGAAGTTTCCAGAATGTAGAATGTATTTTAAAGCGAACAATAAAAGAGAACACATGCAATATGCTACCTCTTGTGAAAAAAAAGAAAAGAAAACAAGAAATTGTACATGTACCTGTATAATTTTGTAAAAAGAAACAGCAGACTGATAATACAAAAATGAGTAAAACTGGTTACCAGTTAGGGAAGGAGATGAGCGGATAGGGTTGCAGGGCAGGGGAGGAAATGTTGTTTCTCTTAGTATACCTTTCTATACAATTTTGACTTTTAATTGTATGTTCATGCTTTACATATCCAATAAAATGAAATAAAATTACAATGGTGGGGGAAAACCCCAAACTAAATGCAAACAGTAACAAGTGAACTTAATGGCTTTCAATGGGTAAGGTAACTTCCTGAGGAAGTTAAAAATTCTTTTTATAGTGGAAAATATGTATAACATAAAATTTATCATTGTAACCATTTTAAATCTGTATCTATTAAAAGATTTTTCTTTTTTAAGAGACAGGGACTCACTATGTCTTATGTAGTCTCAAACTCCTGGACTCAAGTGATCCTCCTGAGTAGCTGGGGCTACAGGTGTGCATCACCATGCCTGGCTTATCCATTTTAACCATTTTTAAAGTGTACAGTACAGTGGCACTAAGTACATCCACATTGTTCTGAGGCCATCACCACTATCAATCTCCGAAATACTTTTCATCTTGCAAAACTGAAACTCTACACCCATTAAACAACTCCTCATTGCTTCCAGCACCTGGCAACCACCATTCTAGTTTCTATCTCTATGAACTTGACTATTCTAGGCACCTTATATGGGTGGAATCATACTGTATCTGTCCTTTTATGAGAGGATTATTTCACTGAGCACAATATTTTCAAGGTTCATCCATATTGTAACATGTATCTGAATGTCATTTCTTTGTAAAGTGGACATAAATATATTGCATGTATGTTACGCATTTTGTTTATCCATTCATTTGTTTATGGACGCTAGAGTTGCTTCCACCTTTTGGTTATTGTGAATAATGCTGATATGAAAATGGGTGTACAAATATCACTTTGAGACCCTACTGTAAATTCTTTTGGATATATGCTCAGAAGTGAAACTACTGGATCATACAGTAATTCTATTTTTAATGTGTTGAACTGCCATACTGTTTTCTACAGCAGTTGCACCATGTTATATTCCCACCAACAGTGAACAAGGATTCTACTTTCATCATATCTTCACCAACGCTTGCTATATTTCTTTTGATTTTGTTTTTTTAGTAGTAGCCATCCTAATGGATGTGAGGAGATACCTCGCTGAGGTTTTGGTCTGTATTTTCCTAAAGATTAGTGATGTTGAGCATCTTTACATGTGCTTATTGGCTATTTGCATGTCTTCTTTGAAGAAATGTCTATTCAAGTCCTTTGTCCATTTTTTAAACAAGTTGTTTTTGTTGTTGTTGTTGTTGTTGTTGAATTGTAAGAGTTTTTTTGAACAATATTCTGGACATTAATCTTTTATCGGGTATGTGATAAACAAATATTTTTTCTGATTACATGGTTTGCATTTTCATTTTGTTGATAGTGTCCTTGGGTGCACAAAAGGATTTAAATTTGATGTAGCACAATTTATCTATTTTTTCTGTTATCTGTGCTTTTAGTGTCATTTCCAAGGAATAATTGCCAAATCCAATGTCATGAGGCTCTTCTCCTACATTTTCTTCTAAGACTTTCATAGTTTTTGGTCTTATGTTTAGGACTTTGATCTATTTTGAGTTAATTTTTGAATACAGAATAATGTAAGTGTCCAACTTCATTTATTTGCTTGTTGATATGTCATTTTACCAACACTGTTTGTTGAAAACATTGTTCTTTCCCCATTGAATTATCTTGGCACTTTTGTGGAAAATCAATGGACCATATATATAAAGGTTTATTTCTGGGGTCTTTATTCTATTCCACTGATTTGTATGTCTGTTTTTATGGCAATATTCCAAATAAGTTTAGAGCACAGTACTTTGGCTTCGGTCTGAAGAAATACCTGTAATCAAATCTTGAACTCTTAACAGGCTTGTTTGCTGTAGTGGTATGAATATCCTGAAACTATTTTGTGGGTATTGTAGAACTGAGCAAATGAGTGAATATCGCGAGGTTGTCCAGAGCAACATGGAAGATGGGAGATAGAAATACATAATGGGGAAAAGGAAACAAGAACCTTGGACAAATTCAAATTAAAGGCATCAGTATAAACATATTTTACCCCCCCACACACACATTTCACGTCTAAGAATATACCCTGAAGACACATGTTTAACAATGTGAAAAAGCATATGCAAAAGTTATTCATGCACACAAAAAACACATTTGTGTGTGTGTGTGTGTGTGTGTTTATGTGTATGTATATATATATATTCCACTGAAAAACCTAGGAACAGTGACACACTGTAGCAATAAGCAAACTGAGAGACTAGATCTTGGTTTCTAAATGCTAGTCACCATTCAAAGGAAGCAGGGGTCCATAAAAGAGTGGCTTATTCAAGGACTGGGGCAGGGAAAATACAGGATGTACCTGGAACATCTCATTGTACCAGAAGAAAATAAGAAAGTATTCAAAAACGATGAAGATACATACAAAAATTGAAGGAGATTTCAGTGGCCAAATCTGGGATAATTGGATCATCAAGGTAAATAAGAACAATAATAGACAACAATAAAATAAGAATTCATGACTTCAGATAGTAAATAATAAATTAATAAATGAATGACAGAAGGGAAAAGCTCTTTATATGGTAGCATGCTGACTAATCAATATAATAACAATGATGGATTTAGAAAATCACCCATTATAAGCCATCATAGTGAAAAGAGATTTAGGCAAGAATCATGATGCATATACAAGTGGGAGACAGAGAGTCTGACAAGAGACAAGATATTGGCATAGTCTCAAAGTATCTCCTACAAATTTCTTTCTTATTTATTATCATTGGGAAGCAGGTAGCTGTAGATTGGAGAAGCTTGACAATACAGTTGTCTATAATTAACTTTATCAGTTAGAGGCAAATGGCCCATATTCAAATGTAAAAGTCTGGGCTTTGAGAGTATGACTGAGTCAGTATTAAGACACCTTCAGAAACATCTCAGTGTAGGTACAAGGCATGAAAATATGGGAGGGTGAAGAAACAGAAGATGCTATTTTGGGGAGGAGAACTGAGGAACACGTGCCTACTATGTGCTCAGAGCGCTACACTGGAACCACAGAGAGTAGGGGACTAGCCTGCTGCCCTTATGCCACTTCAACAGTCAGCAGCAGCCTCCACCTCCATCTGCCAGCACCTTCAGGGTTGGCTCCAGCAGCTGTGCTCACGCTTCTCCTTGGCCATATGCATTGGGGTGATTGGAGGGCAGGGTGTAAAAGCTCAGCCCCATCAGCCAGATGGGGACACTCTATTGGCAATGCTCAGGATGGAGCCCTTGCTGGCCTGGACTTCTTCCTCTGCCAATCCTGCTTCCCCCACTTCCTGTCACAGGCTCGTTGATCTGTAATCAATGTGTACCCAAACTCCATCTCAGCCTCTGCTTCCCAAGAATCCAACTGGAAACAGGCTTCTTGGAAAGCTACTGATTTTTCCACTAAATTAAGAAGGAAAATATGGGCAAATCATACACTTAAAAAAATACATTGTTTCAAAAGAGAGCAACAGATGAACACAGGCTGTTCCAGGTAATGAAGATCTTGTTTTTGGAGATCTAATGAACTAATGAAGATCAGTCATTTGGATGGGGGATGAATTTTCGGAGATGCCCTGTTCTGAGAAGAAACAGGTTGGATTGCGTATTAGTTCTCTAATACAGGCCTGCTGTAACAAAGTACCACAAAATGGTTGGCTTGAAACAACAGACATTTATTCATTCACAGTTCTGGAGGCCAGAAGTCCAAGATCAAGGAGTCAGCACTACTATGCCCTTTCTCCTCGCTCCTATGGCTGACGGCAATCTGCGGTGTTCCTTGGCAAGCAACTTTATAACGCCAATCTCTGCTTCTGTCATCACATGACCTCCTTCCCACTATGTCTATCTACATATGGTGTTCTCCGCTCTGTGTGTCTGTATCCATGTTTCTTCTCTCCTACGGACATCAATCATATTGGATTAAGGGACTACCCTACTCCAGTATGGCTTCCTCTTAACTTACATCTTACTTATATTTGTAAAGACTCTATTTCCAAAAAAGGTCATATTCACAAGTACCTGGGGTTAGGGCTTCAACATATCCTTTTAGGAGACATGATTCCATCCACAACAGATTTCCTCCTAGATTAGCCCACTGAAGCTGCTTTAGGCCTGAGTTTTAATGCTGAACTGTAGCAGTTGCACTGAAAGTAACAGAAATAGGAACTCCTCCCTCTGTCACTACTTAACTCCCTGATCTTCTTGGAGGCGGCTCCCTGCAGCAGCATGTTGGGGTCTTTAGAGAAGAGAAGTAAAGAGAGTGAGGAAAGTTTAGATGTAAGACCAGCCAGAAGGTTGTGTGGCCTATGGAGAGGGAAGAGGTTCTACTACAAGCAAGTTGGGATCTCTTTACCCTAAGGGAGGGCACCATAATTAATCCAGGCTTCCTGCATATGGAATCATACCCTTAATCCTGATGAGGGTGAGCAGTGAATTGGCTTCACCATTACCCAGGAGCTTTTGCTGAAGTGAAGGCTCTGAGTGGTGGCACATTGCAGTGGAGGATCCCATGGTGCAAGGTAATCCCTCTACTGTGCTGGTGGCCACAGCTCCAGGAGCAGCTTTGGGAGAGTCCTTGTGTTCAAGGAGGGTGGGAGGCAGAAAACAGCCGGGTGAGGGCACAGGAGCTGCCATGCAAAGGTGGGCACATCTAGAAAGCCATATTCATACAAAAATAGAAATGTGGATCAACTTAACTAAAAATAGGTCCCCTGAACCAAAGAAGTCTCTGCCAATATATGATAAAGTTAAGCATTTGTTAAAAGGTTTTGAAGTAGCTCACTGTTACAAGGCTGGGGTTTGTCCAAGCTGGAGCTATAAAAGCAATTACAAAGGTGCTCTCAGTAGCACAAATGTGCTGATTCTCGCATTTGACATGGAATTTTTATAGCTTATTTGTGGATGGAAAATAGCATCAAATATTTGCAGGAACTTGTCTCCTTCTTCAGAAAGAGTTGTGGCTAATTAGAATTTCTGTTTTATTTTGCTCCCTGACCTCTCAATTGGTTTGTAAGCTATTAAGTGATGCACAAGCAATTTGTTTGAGGTATAGGAGTTGTTTTGCATCTACTTTGCATAAAAGCATCAAAGATGGTATTGAAATATGTTAAAGTTATTAGGCAATTTAAGACAGTGTCATTGTTTTCTTTAGTGGCCAATGACTGTTTAAAACAAAGCTCTTGTTTCCTATTTGGCATTTCAGGATACATTAGTGATGCATTATTAATGTATTAGGAAGTGTTATTTTTAGACAAACAAAGCTATTTGGTAAAATTGGGAAAGAAAGAGGGTATTCATGCAGGCACAATTTAGTAAAAATATATGTGGAGCTAAAATGTATATTCTTGGCCTAATTTGAAGCATGACTGAGTCTATATATGATGGTTTTCACCTGAAATGTAGAAGATACTCAGTCAATATATATTTTTGAAAAACATCCTCCTTACACTACCATTTTCAAGTAACATTTGTGAGAGAAAATAAGTTATTTGATTCTTTGAACAAAAAGGTAAGTATAACAAGTAGTCATAATTTGAGACCCCAATTTCAATTAGGTTCCTGCGAATGTTTAAATGGAATCTCTTCGATTATCTATACAATGACACAAAGAACCCAATAATTAGAAAAAACTTGTAGCTAATTGGAATATGTTTTAGCATATAAATCACATTATATATGGTGTTATATTATAATTCTTATGAGTGTTAGCAAAGTCCTAGAATTCCCTAAGGCTCTAAATTGGACTGCCAAGATATAAAGATAGGAGAGAGAAACTTCTGTGCCATTAAAACATGTGGAAAATGAGTTCTGTGATAATACAGTAGTCATTTTGGGCCTATTCCATCCATTATCAGTACCTGTCATAATTCACATTTTGCACATTTTGATTTATCAGCCAATTTGAAGTGCGAGTTAGAAGGAAGAAAGGTGAATCAGAAGTGAACATTGACTCAGGAATTCTGCCTTGCATGGATGAAAATCTGGAGTTGGTGTTGTGATACTTTTTGTGAACCCTACCTAAGTAAATATTGAATATAATTTGATGCCTAAGTGTGTCCCCAAAATTAGAAAGAATTGTGGTTCCTTTTCATTAACAGTAAATCTATAAGGATTGGATGGATCATATTTTTCCTTGACTGAAGGGAGAGAAAAATGGATAGCCAATACTGGGAAGAAGTACAAGCCATCAAGAAATTGTGGGCATGTCCTATGGTTGGAGAATGAAGGAAGTATGCATGAAATCATGGTCCTATCACTTTGGAGTCGAATGGTTCCGCTGAGATCATCTTGTCCTGTAGACCCCCCTCCTTTGGCAGGGCAGTGCTGCAGTTCTGCAGAGGGCCCTTAGAGAGTGTGGGGAGTAAACAGTGGCCTAATGGGTGGGGTTCTGGGAACCCAACGCTTTTTGCAACCAGAGAGGCCCATCTGATTAATATATTTGGGTTTTACATAACATTTTATGTGAAGAAAGACTCTGCTGTATGGAATAACAACGTTTCAAGTCATTGTAGTTGGGACCTTCACTCCCCCACAACCTCTGTTTCAGCAACATTATTGAAGAATGGAAATAAATAAAGATCTACAAAGCTACACATTGGCACATGTTTTAGGGGTCTCTTTTACCCGCATTATCAGATTTGGCAAAGTAGATTCATCTGCTCTATGCATCTTTGCAAATCCAACATGCCAGGTTTAGGTTTCTAAAGAGATATTGGGGAAGAATTCATGAATCCTAGCTCAGGGTTCTTAAGGAGTGGGTACCCCTCCCCTCTAGCATGCCAGACATCATCATATCTTGCATGATGGATGCTCATGAGCTAGTCTCATGCATACATGCATTTTCCAACAAATATTTACAGAACAGCCACTAAATACCAGCTAAAGTGCTTAGTCAATATTCCAGAATGGCTAGAATGAGTCAGCCAGCAACCTGAAAGTGGACACCAATTTACCTTTCTGTTGGAGTGAAATGTTTTGATGACAGTTTGCACGTAACAACATTTTAATATGCTCAGCGTGTATTCCAAGTAGAATTATCAAGAAATGACAAGCCTCCCTTTTCCACCCACATTACAGAACTAGATTTGGGCATCTGAATAATAAGGAAAATTAACCGTTTGCAATTTTATTTTAAAATATATTTATTGAGTTCCAAAAATGTGGGTGGGTGGGGTGGGAATAATTACAGGACAGACAAAAGCTGGTACTTTGGAGGCTGAGGGCTTGAGCTCTAAGGAAGCAGAGAAAAAGTAATTCTGGTACTCGGAACTCCCGTCCCTTGCCTGACAGAGAGAGGGCACTGATGTCTGCAGAGGCAGCTGTATCTAAAACCAGTATAGATGGTTCTGGGGCTCACAGTGCAAGAGTGGCAATGGACTGATATTGTCTAGAACACTTCTGGTGTATTCCAGCATTCTGAGACTTGTATCCTCATAGTCAAGATCCCGAGGTAGAGCTAAGATTCTGAACCCTGTATTAGTCAGGGTTCTCTAGAAGGACAGAACTGATGAAAAAAAAAAAAATATATATATATATAAAATGTGTGTATATATATTATGTGTGTGTATATATATATAATGTGTGTGTATATGTGTGTGTATGTATAGATATATATATGTAGGAGATATATAAATGTGTGTGTGTGTGTGTGTATATATATATATGAGTTTTAAAGTATTAACTCACACTATTACAAGGTCCCACAATAGGCTGTCTGCAGGTTGAGAAGCAAGGAGAGCCAGTCTGAGTTCCAAAACTCAAGAACTTGGAGTCTGATGTTCGAGGGCAGGAAGCATCCAGCATGGGAGAAAGATGTAGGCTGGGAGATCTGGCCAGTCTCTCTTTTCACATTTTTCTGCCCGCTTCTATTCTAGCCAAGCTGGCAGCTGATTACATTGTGCCCACCCAGATTAAGGGTGGGTCTGCCTTTCTGAGCCCACTGACTCAAATGTTAATCTCCTTCGGCAACACCCTCATAGACACACCCAGGATCAATACTTTGTATCCTTCAATTTAATCGAGTTGACACTCAGTATAACAATTTCAGCTCCAAAGGCCCCTGTTTGAGGGAGGTGACTCAAATTCCTGGTTTCTGAGCATAGCCTTTTCCATTGAATGTTGACCAAGAGGTGTTTTTTTTTTTTTTTTCAAATCTCTCTGAAATAAACCTCTGTTTACTTGGAGTTTTATAAGTAGGACTCATCCAAATTTGCTCAGAACTTTCCCAGTGTTAGCACTAAGAGTCCTGTGTCCTGGAAATTTCTTAATTCCTAAGCAAACTGGGCAGATATTTATCCTAGGGAAATAAGAGCCAAGCACATAGACCAGGTGTTCCAGGTACCTACTGTTTTATAATAAAGCATTACAAAAGTGATCAACTAATAAAAACTGTTTCGTTTGCTCACATTCTGCACTCTGGCTGGGATTAGCTGAGTGGTTCTTCCGCTGGTCTTGTTGATGGTTGCTTGTGTGGCTGCATCCAGCCAGTGAAGTGATTGGAGAATGGGCTCAGCTGGGACATTTTGGCTTCTCTCTCTCTCTCTCTCTCTCTCTCTATGCGTAATCTCAGGACTCTCCCTTTCTGCATGGCCTCTCCTTGTTATTTTATTTTATTTTTGCAGCAGGGTAGCTGAATTAGTTGAATTTCCTATATGGTGTCTCAGAAATCCCCAGAGTGCAAAACTTGCCTAGTTTCTAGGTTGGGGGGACTGGAATTACCACGGCGTCACTTTCACCACATCTTATTGATTAAAGCTGGCCATGGCATCATTCTAGAATCAAGGTGAGGGGACTACAGGACGACACAAGAGTGAATACCAGGTGGCGGCTCGCTAAGGTCTACCAATGTAACAGTTTCCTCCAGAGACGCAGTAGGATGCTCACCTGGACTCATAGGATTCACTGCGAGTGACCACTTCTGACGCCTGTTTGTAGGGCACCACCTGACTCCCTCTCCTCACACTCGCAGTGAGAATGGAATATGAATAGTTTGATCATTGGTCAGAGCCAACAAGAGCTCTGGGTGTTGGGCAGGTTTATCCCTATTATTCGTACTTCTCCCAAGCATTAGTAAGAATAATAGGGATGGTGAGTCCCTGTTAAGGTTGCTAAAAGGTTTCCAAGGAAGCAACAAGTTAGGGGGCCTGGGTCTCCACGGTTGATGTGAAGCTATAAGGAACTTGACTGTTCCATGCACCATTTCTTGAGGTGTAGTCTATTCTAAAGTTTCTGCCCAGCACAGGAATTTTGGAGATGACCAACACACATCGCCTGTCTTCCCGAAGCTGACCCTTCTCAACGCGGGTCTCCCCACCCTGCTAACTCTTGTTTTAAAGTTTAAACAAGTGTCAGCGATGGTCCCTCCCCGCTTTGCTCTCCACCCGCCTCTCTCCTACAGCTCTAACTTGGTTAGTTTCTCAGCCAGGCCCCCTCACTGGGCTGTGAGCCTCCTGAGGGTAGGGCGACCTCCATCCCTTCTTCTGCAACACCCAGGGTGGATGGAGGCGGCTCTGTTAGCTGGAGACTTTTAGGAGCAGCAAGGGACCAGCCCCATAACCTCCACTTCAGAGCAGTTCCAATCCAGCTGACTTCCACATCCCCAGGGTTCTTCCTTTTTTTGTCTCCCCTGTTCCTTTTCTTTGCTGGAAAGAATCAGGTCCCCTCACTCTCTCCCAACACGAACTGCGTTAAAAGAACCCCCGAGCTGCCTCTGGGCCCAGGGACTTCTGCTTGGCTTGCTTCCCTTTCTCCTCTCGACACTCTTCCATCATTGAGGACACAATCTGGCTTCTGGCTTTTCCCTCTCTTTTTCTTGGCCTTTTTCCCTTTCTTCCCCCGCCCTTTCTCCCAGTGTCATAGCCAGTCCCGACGCATCCCGCCCCCGCTCTGTCGCTTTAAGCTGGTCCCGCCGCTGCGCCCCGCCCTCACCCCTCCGCGCTCCGCGGCTCCCCGCCGCTTCTCCCGCTCCTCCTCTGCTCGGCCCTCTCCTCCTCCTCCCGCTCCTCCTCCCGCTCCTCCGCGCCGCCGCCAGCCCCGCTGCGCGCTCTGCTCTTCGCAGCTCCCCGGACCCGCAGCCATGGCCGACATCAAGACGGGCATCTTCGCCAAGAACGTCCAGAAGCGACTCAACCGCGCACAGGAAAAGGTCAGCGGTGGGCGGCCGGGGCTGGGGCCGGGGACGCCAGGCCGGGGCTTGGCTGGAGGGCACCGGCTGCGGCGGCGCGGGGCCCGAGCCTCGGGGTGCGGCGCGCTGCGGAGCGGGGCCGGGGCCAGGGATGCGGGGACGCCCTGCCCTCCGCTCGGTGACTGCAGCAAGGCGCGACCCGGGCGCCGCGGGGAGCGGTTCGGGAGGACGAAGCGCCAGGGACCCGCAGACCCCGGCCCCGGAGGCGCGGGATATGTCCAGCCCCGGAGCCCGCCCGGGGTGGCCGCTCTCCTGGCCCCAAGCCGGGCAACAGAAGTAGCAGGTGCGGCCGCTCGCTCGCTGCGCCCGGAGCAAAGCGCATCTCCCGGCGCCCGCATCTCCCCGGGTCGGCTCCCAGCGCGCCCGCAGGCAGCTCGCGGGGACGCGGCCCGCAGATCGGGGCGGGAGATTGCGGCAGCAGTCCTTCTTGCGGGGGATTTTGTAGCTACTTAAGCGCAGTAGACAAGAACGACTTAACAGAGAAGCCACCAAAATATCTCTCAGGACCAATAGGGCAGGATCGTGATCACAGAGTGCTGTCTAGTGAGTTCTGGAGTTCAAAACAGAGAGCTAGATACTCACACTTTTATTTTTGGTCTGTATGTTTGTGTCCCTTTTGACGCCAGTGTCCTTCTTTAGAAGGTCAAAAATAAATATAACCTGAACCTAATAGTTCCTTTCTGCACATTTCTGCACAAAGAAGGACCTTTTATTGCATTTTTAAAAATCCAGATTACACAGATTGGGTTCTCTGTTGTTTTGCAAGTCCGTCAGTAAATTGCCCACAGTAATTTTTTTCCCCGGAGATGTGCATGAATGGAACCCAGGTCCGTAGCAAGCACAGCCCCAAGCAGGTGGAGGGGAGTTGTACCAGGCACCAGGCTTGCCTGGCTTCCTTGGTGACTGCTATATCTGACGGCCCTAAGGTCTTCATTTGTGTCCTGAGCAAAGGACATTTCATTTATATTGTAGCTTGAGCATTGTACTTGAAAATCAACACCGGCTAATGAGCCCCATGATTGGTATCACTTGAACTGTGTTCTCTTTCACGTGGCAGTATTTTCCGTCCCTAGGATATGGGATATTTAGCGTTTTCCTGTTTTACTGGAAGTCGGATTTGTCATGTTGCTCAGGATGGCAATGAATTTCCCTCTTCAGACCCAATCTCAGGCTGCCTCCCAGTTTCAGCTGACCCTGAGTTGCTGAGCAGAGGGGCCACTGATCCCTTTTGTCCCCAGGCCCAGAGGCTTGGTGGCTGCCTCTAGTCCCTCCCTCCACACATGCACTCTCTCCATGCAGTAAGAGGATTGTATTTCTTTTAATATCTACCCAAGCTCATCCTGAACTAAAGTGATCCTCCTCCTGCCGCTCCCTCCGCAGCTGAATTAGCAAGGCTGCCTGCTCCTTTCCAGGCCCGGGTTACTTGTGCAGAAAGTAGCCAGGGATCTGCTGGCCTTGGGATCTGGGCCAGGTTTTGTCATCCTTTTTCCACACTTCATTTTACCCACTTGTAGGTACTCCTCCTCTTGCCTTCCAAGTAATTACTTGACTCTTCGGTCTGAAGCTTTTCACTGAATTCACTTTCCATCTGTGAAGGAATTCAGTGGTATGGTCTGCCTTTTCACATATTGAATTATTTCTTAATCTAGGTCACCAGCTGTTAATACGCTCAAAATAAATGAAAAGAAAACCTAATCTCTCTTGCAGAGCATTCAAGTCCTATGAATTGTCAAAACTCACTTTTTCACGATCAAACTCAAGCGTAATTTATGACTGCAGTTGTGGATGGTGGTCAGTCTTCTATGGGAGCGGGGGTAAGAGTCCCTCTTGGGGGCTTCAAGCGTCCTATTTTTCTTCCCTGGGGAAAGGTGCTGATGAAAAGTGCTTGCCGCACCTAGTATAGGAGGTTCAAACACTAAGAGGCTGAGAGTATAGGTTCTGCCCCAGGGTGAGTTCTGCCCCCATTTCTGAGTCTGTGTAGCATCGGAATATGCTTGGCACAAAGAGAAAAGGGCATGTGGGCATCCAGGTGAAGCAGCCCAGCCCCCAAATGGAGGCCGCCAGAGAATGGAAAGCACAGTATATTACTGTGGGAGGCTCCATTAGACATATCCCCCTGTAATTCCCTCTTTCTACACATTTGGCCTCTTCCTCTTTTCCAGAGCAGACTTTCATCTCAGTAACTATAGACCATATATATTCTTGAGACCTTTTACTTCTTGTTTTTACAACCAAATTTTCTTAAAAGAGAGTCCACTCCCTTGACTTTCTTATCATCTGTGCTTCACCTAAAAGCTTGCATACGTTTAGGCTCCAAATGCATGTCCAAAATCACTCTTAGAGGTGACTTATGGCTTTTTATGAATTTTAAATACTTTTTTTTCTTACTGAAAGTCAGTGAAGATTCACTGGAGAAAGGCTGAAATGTATTAGTCAGCAGAAAAAAACCCAGAAGGCTGAAATGTACATATAAACAGAAAAAAACTCCAGCAAATTAGGAAACACGTAATTCTACTACTCGGAAATTTTACTACCATTTGATGTGTATCTGAGTAGATCTTTTTCCACATGTGTATGCATTTATACAAACAAAACAGGCTCATTGCTGTATGTTTGACGACCTGTTTATTTCACTTCATAATTACGAACATCCTTCTATACATGTACATATTTTCCATCAATATTTTAAATTATTGAACACTATTGGAATGTATGGATTATAATGAATGCCTTATCTTTTGAATATTCATTTTCCAGTGTTTCTATAAATAAGTACAAGTCAATAAGTAAATTTTTAGGGAGAATGTTTGTACACATCTTTATCTCCTTAGATAAATTCCTAGAAGAAGACTTATTGTGTCCAAGGTTTGCCTATTTTTATTATAGCCAGATTGCCTTCCAGAAAGGTGTACCAATTTACTTTCTCATCAGCAGTCCGTGAGACACTTGCCAACTCTGGATAATAAGATTTAAAACAATATTTAGCTATGTCATTGGATAAAATTTGTTCATGATTAATTTCATTTGTTTGATTTTTAAAAAGTAAACTTTTTTGCATTCCTGTTTTTATTCTTAAATTCTGCATTTATATTTTTGCCCATTTTCTGTAGCATTTCCATATTGTTATTAGTAAGGGCAAAAAGTTTGTCAATCCTAAGGGTTACAACCATGCTTTCTTCCTTTTCTATTTGCTTTTAAATTGTTTGGTGATTTCTACTGATAAAATGTTTCTGTTGGTGTTTTATGGATATCTACTTACATGTATTGGTTGGTTTTGTCTCGTTTCTCTTTTGTGTGGTTGAATTAGTCAGGATCCTGCTACTTGCAGGTATCAGAAAGCTCAACCCAAACTGGCTTAAAGAAAAAAGGAATTTAATTGCTAATAATAATAATATCTAACAATTTATATATGGTTCTTGTACATATAAATTTAGATTAGCTTTCAATGAATGAAAGCTATATATTCACATAAGGTATATGAATATCTTATCTATATTAGGCTATATATGTATTCTTATACATATGTATATATAAAAGTATATGCAGACTATATCTTTCCTTCAGCATTTTTACAGAACTATTTGGTATAACTCTCAATGGCCCAAACTGGGCCTTGTGCCTATCTCTGGAAGAAAAACATCTCTAAGAGCAAGGGCCAAGACCATGGGTTGGACTAGTTGAATTAGGCCCAAGTCACGAGCCAGTGCAAAAGCCAGAAATGAAGATTCCCCGAATGATATGGACTGTTAGTGGAGGAGGTAGGGAACTCAGAGTACAGAATGGGGAGTGGATGCTGGGCTGGCAAAATAAATGATATTCACAGAGGCGTCCCTAAAAGACCTTCTCCATCCCAGGTTTATATAAATAATCACATATTTAATATTTGTTCAACATTTTTATGTGTGCAGTTAAAAAATATTAGTAATATACTTGTCATGAAAAACTGTGTATCCTTCGCCTACTTTTTGGTGGGGTTGTTTTTTTCTTGTGAATTTGCTTAAGTTCCTTGTAGATTCTGGATATTAGACCTTTGTCAGATGGATAGATAGCAAAAATTTTCTCCCACTCTGATGATAGTTTCTTTTGCTGTGCAGAAGCTTTTTAGTTTAATTAGATCCCATTTGTGAATTTTGGCTTTAGTTGCAATTGCTTTTGGTATTTTAGTCATAGAGTCTTTGCCCATGCCTATGTCCTGAGTGGTATTGCCTAGGTTTTCTTCTAGGGTTTTTATGGTTTTAGGTTTTACATTTAAGTCTTTGATCCATCTTGAGTTAATTTTTGTATAAAGTGTAAGGAAGGGGTCCAGTCTCTGTTTTCTGCTTATGGCTAGCCAGTTTTCCCAGCACCAGTTAGTAAATAGGGACACCTTTCCCCATTGCTTATTTTTGTCAGATTTGTCGAAGATCAGATGGCTGTAGATGTGTGGTATTATTTCTGAGGTCTCTGTTCTGTTCCATTGGTCTATATATCTGTTTTGGTTACTGTAGCCTTGTAGTATAGTTTGAAGTGGGGCTTAAAACCTAGATGATGGGTTCATAGGTGCAGCAAACCACCGTGGAACATGTATACCTATGTAACAAACCTGCCCATTCTGCACATGTATCCCGTATCCCAGAACTTAAAGTAAAATTAAAAAAAAAAAAAAGAAAGAAACAAAAATAGCAGCCCTCTGTTCCCCTCTTCTCAACCTTCAATCTTTTCAGAGGCAATAGTGCTAACCATGAGATTTCTCAAAAATTTTTGCTTATACAGCTGTTTCTTGATCTATCTTTTAATGTATGGTGAAGATATGTAGATTTAGTGTTTTTATTTCTCCTCTAGTTCTTCCCCTAATTATATACTGAAACAAAAATTGTTATTGCAAAATACTACATTTTAAAGATTGAAGTCCAATTTTTATTGAATAAAGTGCACAAATCTTAAGTGTTCAGCTTCATGAGTTTCTATGTATATGGATATCTGCATCGCTACCACCCAGATAAGTAACAGAATATTTCTTCCATCCCAGTTACCTATCATTTCTTTGCCTTTCCTGTTCTTTGTCTTTTTACGTTCATACCTTTTAAATTACTTTACTCTCTTTTCCCTGATGAGCACCTTTACATGTACTTATTGGTAATTTTGATATCTTCTTTTATGAAGTCTCTTTAAAGTCTCTTGCCAGTATTTTATTTGGGTACCTTGTCTTTCTTCTATTGCTGTTTAGTTCTCTGTGTATTCAGGATATGAGTTCTTTATCAGGTGGACATCTTATATTTTCTTCCAGACAGTGTCTTGCTTTTTAACTTTCTTAGTGGTACCCTTTGATGAGTGGCAGTTTAAAGTTTTCCTGAAGTCTTATGTGAGAATTAAGTTTTTCATGCAGCTTTTTATTTTTCCTGGAGTTAATAATTGCCTTGCCTTTAAAAATTTGCTTATTTTTTAAATGAACTTTAAAAAGTTGTTTATTCTTGCTTCATCAGATATGTCAAATGTTTATCAATATTATTGTTCAAGGTTCAATATATCAAATAGTGTAATTGCTCGTTTTCTCATCCTGGAGATATCCTTTTTGGATGCCTCTGCCCTTTTGCAATAATCTGGGCTGATTTTTCTGTACACCTGCTGCATACATGTCATCCTCGGTCTTCTTTTGCCAGTGTTGGGGTTGAGGAATGGACCTGAAATCTCAAGTATCCTGTATTCCTGGACTTTCAAACAGTCCCCTGTTGTGTGCTTCATTCTTACCTTCTAGGGTGTGTGGTGGGACCAGGTCGTAACCCTGAGTGTGTTTGTGTGTGTAACTGTGCGGTGAGAATTGGTTGCTTTTTCATTGGTTGTTCCTGTACCTGCATACATTTTTTTTCTTGTAGTTTCCTCTGTTCTGCTGATTTCTTTCCATTCTTTCATCTTTTTTAGCTTCTGTAAAATGTATGGAACTCTCTTATTCACTAATGCTGCCTTTCCTGTTCTTGTCCTTGTATGTTCATAATTTTTTATTCCTTTACTGTTGCTTTAGTTGGGCTTTGCAATGAGATGGAAATAAGCACATGCAGTCAACCTGCCATGTTTAACCAGATACCTTTTTATTTAAATACTTGATTTCTCTGGGATTTTTTTCCCCATCTTCTTCTATTTGTGAAATCCAGTGGCATTTATTTGGTCTTACCTCTCTTTGACCTCTATGCAATATTTAAATCAGTGAAGCACTGCCTTTAAACTTTTTTTTTTTTTTTACCATGACCCTAGTGAGCAGGATACTCAGGAGGCTGAGGCAGAAGAATTGCTTGAACCTGGAAGGCAGAGGATGCAGTGAGCTGAGATCATGCCACTGCACTGCAGCCTGGGTGACAAAGCAAACTCCATCTTAATAATAATAATACTAATAATACTAATAATAATAATGGAGTTAGACTATTTAAATTCTAAGGACCTGCCCAGTGTGATATGCTTTGTGTCATTTTCTCTGTCCCAAGTGATTATTATATAATTGTCTTAGGTGCAATTTTTTTTCATGCATTACATCTTCCAAACTAAATTATAGGTATTTGAGGACAAGGACCAAATATCTTGCGAACTGTATATACTCAGTGATGATGTACTGATTTGCCTTTCCATGTTCTTGCTTGTTAACTTCCCACTCCTGAAAACACATTGTCTTAAAGAATCCTTCCACGATTCTTTCTGTGACTTTTGTGAAAGTATCATAAGGGTTTCATCGTCATTCACTTTGTCATTTTGTGAAAATAGTACAGCAAATGTAATTATCCTTATGGATTCTATACATGGTGGGAACACTATAAATATTAGGCTGAATCATGTGGAATTGTCGTATTTGTAAGTCAAACAGTCAAATATTGGCAGTCATGTGCTTCAACACAATGTTGATTGAGTGATATGGTAAGAAAACAATGTTGTCTCCTTCCACGTGTCTGGTTATGTGACATTTGGATTCTTTTTTGATTGTCGCTTTGCCGATGCCTGCAGTTTTTGTTCTCAAGGAGAAATGTGGACGGTGTGTGTGTATAAACAGAATGGGAGAAGGAAGATCCTCCTCTGTCAAGGAGATTTGTGCTGTGAGGCCCAGGGCCTTGTCTGTAGAAGAGTAGTTTATAGGGCCACGTTTACTTCCGAGGACACTTCAGAGACCAAATCTCTGAGACATATCTCAGAGACATATTTCTCTTTTTTCAGATTATCTGAAATCTCTTTTGTTGCCTGCTTCTATGTTTTACAAAGCTTATGCCTTCTTTTCCATTAGGGTTATTTTCTCCAGCTGTACTGGAACCTTCAAAAATTAAAAATAATAATTATGGGACATTCTCAACAGAGTAAAGTTTCCTTCTTCTACCTTTTTTGTTAATGCAAACATATATATACTAACGTATCCTTCTTTCTCCAGGAATGAGTACAGCAGAGAATAAGAACTGTAGGAACTCAGATTTTAACATTAATAAAAGTTACCATTCTCCTTTTAAACACAGCATATTTGGTCACATTTGAAAAACTAACTTTTTTAATAGACCAAACCACTTATCATAACAGAAATATTTGTATAAACAATATGGCCCCCTTTACTTGGTGTATGAAATTAGGTTGCATTTATTTAAATATTCAAAGTAAATGATTTCTTCTTCCTACCCAATTATTATGAGAATCTCTTACTCCTCCTTGGGGTCCCTGTCTCTTATGATAATTTCAGGAACCCATGGTGAGCTTCCCTTCTTTAAATGAGTCAATGGTTTTTGATACAGCTTTGTGAGAAAGGGTTCCTAATGTGAGTCCAGCATTCGGATACTGTTCTCATCCCTGGATGAACACTGCAGGGAACAAGAGCACAGTATGGTGCCCTCACCAGTGGGTCTTAGGGTGGAGGCAGGGGCTGGAAGCCTCTCTCTCCTGGGTTAGACTCAGCTTCAGTATGCCTGAGCTCCACATGTGTGAGCTCTTTACAAATGAATATCCATGAACATTATACAAACCATTCCCAAATTGTACAAGCCATTCTCAAGTTTACTTGTGCACATACACACACAAATTCTCCCTCCCCCAAGATTTGCAAATAGTACCAGGGTTCCAAAATTAGGAAAGATTCAATATCCGCACACATTGTGCCTAGAATTATCTATTTCATTCCATGCTACTCTTCCACTTTTGAGAAAATTATCTTTGGGACACACTAAATTGATTCGAAATCCACAGTTTGAAAAACACTACCCTAGAGGACCTCTGGTATCCATTCCTGTAACTTGACTATCTTTTGGGCCATGGCAGTTCATCTAAGGGTGCTCGTGTGTGTGTGTGTGTGTGTGTGTGTGTGTGTGTGTATTCATACATACAAATATATAGTTATATATATTACATACATACATATATATGACTAAATTTCAAACAAGAAATATTGTGAAGTACCTTAGGAGAAAATGAGTAGAGAAGGGAAAGAATATTTTTTAAAATGATGCATTTTTCTGATATTTTAAAGTCTGTAAATTTCCACCTTACTGTCCAAACACAATTTTAAAAGACTTTCTAGCCATTTCACTACGGGCCACCTGCATAGAATTTCTGAGAAAATAAGTGGTTCAGTGGGCTCCTGTAAAAGGGACAAAAGATATAAAGGTTCCTTGTGTTGCAGATATAATTTTTCCTACATTCTCAGTAAATGGCTAACATTTACATAATGGAAATGCTGTCACCACAGAGTTTAAGGAATTTACCCATGAAAGAATATAGTAAGACCATCTATACAGCATCATGCAAAATTGAAGTGATAATAATCACGATTTTCTGAGACTGCATCTATGGGCCACCTTTCAAGAGGGAAATGCTGAAACATCATTCTTATTGATTTGAAATCTAAATTTAGGTGTACTATTTGGCTGTAGATGTACTTCCTGAACACAGATTGACCAGATCTCTTCTGAGGAATGATGTCGTATAAAGCCAAGGATAAGATCTTAGTTTTGAAATATTTGCTATGTGATAATCATATATCAATTTTGGTCACCCTGAAGCTACTTAGAACAGATGTACAAAAATGACAAAACCACCATTTTGGTCATTTACATCTTACTCTCATGCAGTTATTTAGTTGAAAACTGAGTTCATAAATGGGAAGAGCTTGAATATATAATAATTTAACAAATTAATAAATATATATGATTTTTTTCCTATCTTAAAGTGCCTATAACGATTTAATAAAATATGCATAGACCCATGCATAAATGCGCTTTTATCAAGGCACCTAAAAGTTGTTGAGTAAAGGATGTTAAATTTACATGCTCTATTAGTTATCTATTCTATTGTTACGTCAATCTGGTAGAATTCATTTATTTAGAGCCATTTATTGAGAATCTAATATGTGGAAGGCACTTCCTATAGATTCGTGATATAGTAGTTGGCAGAGCTGTCCTGGTTGAGCATACAGAGCTGCAAGAATTGATAGTGAGATAAACTTTTGCACACACTACTAAGTACATAGTTATTAATTAAAAATAGTAATTTTAACTAGAGAACTAATCTAGAGTCAGAGGATTTGAACACAGTTACTTAAAGAAGGTAGGCTTCAAGCTAAGACCCTAAGAATGAATTGTACCCATCAGACCAGAGGAGTGAGGATGTGCTTACAGGAGTCAGGAAGCATTCTATACCTCTGACTCTTTGACCTTACTCCTTGAGCATAAATAAGAACTGTAGAATAGAGAATTGACTGCAGACATTGGCCTTATAAATGATCTCTTCTATCATTTGGATATTTAACTAGGCAAAGTGGACCCTAATTGGGATGGTCCTACTGTAGTAGCAGTCCCTCTTTTGTGTGATCAGATTTTTACCCTTACCTGTTGAAAGGGCCTTCTGGGGCATAGTTGCCCCCTTGACACAGAGCCAAGACACTGGTTCAGAGCTGACTTGCCCTCTGAACTATCTGTCATCCAAAATCCTTTTTACAACAGCAATAAACTCCAAGCCAGTATGTGTTCATGGATTTGTTGAGAGAAGGGTCCCTTATTTTAAACCATCAGAAATCCAAAAGAAAAAAGAAAGCCCTTATCAAATTATTAAGTGTCACCCATCTATAAAGATGCTTTTGTCTTTAAAAGTCTTAATTGCATTTGGATACCTAACATTTAATCAACATTTAATCAATTGCATATATATATGCATTTATATATATATACACACACACACACACACATATATGTAGCATAGATGCATAGATGGTTCAAACCTTGGGAGGATCTCCCAACTTACGGCAGCACTGCCTAGGATGTTGAAGAACAGCGTAATAGCTTTCCCTGTAATTACTCTGTAATTCCTCAATATATGAGACATCTGTGTAAGACACCCTGCTTCTTTAACATTATATATATATATAAAAAATATATATAACTTCAACGAATTGGTATATAATGTACACTGTACACAGGGGGTGGGGGAGAGAGGGAAAGAGGGAAGGAGAGAGAGTGAATGAGTGAGAGAGAAATATAGTTAAGGCTGGCAACTTGACTTAATTATGGGCATTGACTTGATTATTTTGCAGGCAGTGGTCTTGGACATAGGAATAATTAGCTTGAGGTGATTTTCAGCTTGGAAGGAATCCTAAATTAGGGAAGAGAATCTTTTCTAGCAGACAATCTTTTCCTCTATCTGATAATGGTTACAAAATTTTAAATAGTGTAGATGGTCCAAACATCGGGAGGATCTCCCACCTTATGGCAGCACTCCTAGGATGTTGAAGAACAGTGTAATACCTTTCTCTGTAATTACTCTGTAATCTTTAATATATGAGACATCTGTGTAAGACATCCTGCTTCTTTAACCTACAGATTTTTCTTTTCTTTTTTTTTTTTTAATTATTATTATACTTTGAGTTCTAGGGTACATGTGCATAATGTGCAGGTTTGTTACATATGTATACTTGTGCCATGTTGGTGTGCTGCAGCCATCAACTCGTCAGCACCCATCAACTCGTCATTTACATCAGGTATAACTCCCAATGCAATCCCTCCCCCCTCCCCCCTCCCCATGATAGGCCCCGGTGTGTGATGTTCCCCTTCCCGAGTCCAAGTGATCTCATTGTCCAGTTCCCACCTATGAGTGAGAACATGCAGTGTTTGGTTTTCTGTTCTTGTGATAGTTTGCTAAGAATGATGGTTTCCAGCTGCATCCATGTCCCTACAAAGGATACAAACTCATCCTTTTTTATGGCTGCATAGTATTCCATGGTGTATATGTGCCACATTTTCTTAATCCAGTCTGTCACTGATGGACATTTGGGTTGATTCCAAGTCTTTGCTATTGTGAATAGTGCCGCAATAAACATACGTGTGCATGTGTCTTTATAGCAGCATGATTTATAATCCTTTGGGTATATCCCCAGTAATGGGATGGCTGGGTCATATGGTACATCTAGTTCTAGATCCTTGAGGAATCGCCATACTGTTTTCCATAATGGTTGAACTAGTTTACAATCCCACCAACAGTGTAAAAGTGTTCCTTTTTCTCCACATCCTCTCCAGCACCTCTTGTTTCCTGACTTTTTAATGATCGCCATTCTAACTGGTGTGAGATGGTATCTCATTGTGGTTTTGATTTGCATTTCTCTAACCTACAGATTTTTCTAACACAATGTCTTCTCTGAGAGTCTGTAGGGAAATGGTGTCCAGACTTCTGTTCCCATCCCTTTACAAAATGCCTGTGACCACAGGGACCACCGGCATTCCTAAACTATAGATTGAGACCTAAGTCCTTGTAGGTCTCTCCTAGGGACCTATATTAGCCCATAGTTGTTCCTGTTAAGCATAGACAATGAATCCCTTGTAGTTGGAGAAAACATTTTATGTCACTTTAATCTTTTAAAATTTATTGAGGCTCATTTTATAGTCTAGCATGTGGCCTATCCTGGAGAATCTTCCATGTACACTTGAGAATAACTGTTTTGCTGTTGTTGGGTAGAGTGTTCTATAGATGTGTGTTAGGATGAGTTGGTTTGTTTTCTTGTTGATCTTCTATCTAGATGTTCTGCCAGTTATTGAAACTAAGGTATTGGAGTCTTCAGCTATTACTGTTGCATTGTCTATTTCTTCAGCTCTGTCAGTTTACCCTTTATGTATTTTAGTGCTCTTTTATTAGGTGCATAGTTATATTTGTTACATCTACTTCATAGATTGACCTTTTTGTCATTATTAAATGTCCTTCTTTGTCTCTAGTAGTAATTTTTGTCTTAAAGTCTATTTTGTCTGATACTGGTGTAGCCATTCCAGTTTTCTTTTGGTTACTATAATATTTGCATGATGTATCTTTTTTTTTTTTTTTTTTAAGAGACAGGGTCTTGCTCTGTCACTCGGGCTGGAGTACAGGCACAATCATAACTCACTGCAGCCTTGAATTCCTGGACTCAAGCAATCCTCCTGCCTCAGCCTCTGGAGTAACTGGGACTATAGGCACTTGCCACCATGCCTGGCAGCATGAGATATCTTTTTCATTCTTGTATGTTCAACTTATTTGTGTATTTCAATCTAAATGTTGTCTCTTATAGACAGTATTTTGTTACTTTTTAAAATCAATTTTGCCAATCTCTGCCTTTTAATTGAAATATTAAATATATTTACATTTTATGTAATTAACTGAAAAGACAGAATTTGTGTTTGTCATGTATATCTTATTTCTCTTTGTTGCTCTATTTTTCATGCCTGCCTTTTGGTGTTAAATATTTTCTGGTATGGTCTTTTAATTCCCTTGTTGTTTCTTTTACAAATAGTTTTTGAGTTCTTTTCTTAGTGGTTGCCCTGGGATTACAGTTAACATCTGCATTTGTCACAATGGAGGTCAGATTAATACTAACTCAATTTCAATAGTATATAACATTTTTTCTCCTGTATAGCTCTATTTTCTCTCTTTTGTTGTATTGTGATTGTCGAACACCTTACATGTTTATTTATTTTATGTTCATCAACAAGATGTATAATTATTGCTTTATGCAACTCTTTTAAATCAGATAGAATAATAATGAGTTATAAGCAATAATACATTTATACTGTCGTTTGCATTAACCTATGTTGTTACTGGATATTTCAAAAATATATTCTTCTTATGAAATGGACTCTGTTTAATAAACAATTATTAGCTCATTTGCTCGTTAAAAAATAAAGCAAGATCATAGTAGGAGATGTCTGGTGTTACTAGCACATTTATTAAGCATAACTCCAGCTAAACATAAGGTAATACAAGGAACTAGTTAGTTTTTAGCCATAGTATAAATAAAGGTACACTTACTGTCTGCCAACTGGTTTGGATTATTGAGGAAATGTTTCGTACTCCCCTTAGTAGTTTTACAATTCCAGTTTTTTTTTTCCATTTCATAGTTAGGAGCTAATCATAAGTATTACTTATGATACCTCAAGATACATGCAACATTTTATACCTTTTTTCTGGGTACCTGTAACTTTTATCAGATTTTCAAAAAGATCTATGACTTAAAAAGCATAAACACCAGTGAATCTAAAGTATTAAGGGACTCTTGGCTTACATATTTCTGCAAAACTTGAAGAGCAGGCAGGAGAATTAAGTCATCAGTGGATGACACAGCTGCTGGCACCCGGGCACCCAGCATAGTTTATTCTGGGTTTGGTTATGGTCTTTGCCCTTGAAGACTCAGATTATCTAGGCCCCTCAGGATTTGGCCCAAATATTGTGATAGTTTCAACATAAACCTATGGTGAATGCCTTCTGCCACTCCATGTTCCTCATCATACATCTCTAAAATAATTATTTTGATCTGTTATTTAAGGGATAATAAAATTTATTAAGGTAATTCAGTTTTCAAGTCACCACAGCCTACAACTTTTTCCAGTTGTCCATTTCATGGAAACTAGAGATCTTTGTGTAGAGGTGGCCCAGGTAAATGGGAGGAACCCCTTATCAGAGGTGACCGGGGGATGTCTACATTTATCGCCAGAGTACATTAGATGAGGCCCTGCAGAGTCTGGTTGTAGAGCAGCCCCCTTGGGGTAGCACAGTAACACTGATGACATTCCTCTTACACCTTGTTTCCTCAAATTGAAGTAGAAAGACTGTCTGCATGTGTGTGTTTTTGAAGCTTTTATAATGAGGTATGAAATACATGTAGTAGGTAGCAAAAATCTTAGCTGTACAGCTTCATACATTTTCATATATGTAAAAATTTTGTGTAAAATATTTCTAAATCAAAATCTATATCTACATTATCTATATTTATATCTACATCTATCTGTATCTATATCTTATCTATATCTATCCTGTTGCTGCTACTCAGACGAAGTCACAGGGCAATTCCAGAATTCATTAGCTCCTTCACGCCTCTTCCCAGCTAATACCTCCTCTCCTCTGCTCACTTCCTACTGCCAGCTAGCCACTAATCTGATTCTAACCCCATAGATTAATTTCATTTGTTCTTGAACCTTGTATAAATGGAATCATATAGTATGTATGCTTATGAATATTACTTCTTTTGCTCCTCATCATGTGTTCATCCTTATTGCCATCTGTAGGAGCAGTTCCTTCTTTTTTTATTGATAAATTGTATTATAGTGTACAATATCCCACAATTTATTTACCCATTCTTTACTTATTAGGCATTTCGTCTGTTTCCAGTATTAGGCTATGGTGAATAAGGCTGCTGAACACATCTTATACACGTCTGTTGGTAGAGAAAGTGACTTATTTATCTGAGAGTGGAATAAATGTTTCATTAGGGTAGGCCCTGTTTAGTTTTTAGAGATGGTGCCAAACAGTTTTCCAAAGTTGCATCAAATTTATCATCCTGTCCACAGTTGTGAGAATTTAGCACGCCTGTGTTTTCATGTTCTAAGTTTGATTTTGCTAACCGAGTTGTATTTTTTTCACTCCTGTATCCCCATAGGACTCATATTTGTTTAATGATAATTGATTTTATCTTTATATATTTCACACATAGTCGTAGGAACGTTTCTCTCATGAACTGTCCACATTTTGTGTTTGAATCAGGTGGGGGAGTGGTCACCGTTTTAAGCTCAGACTACGACTTGCTTGTGCAGAGGAAATGTACACGTGGTGTCTGTGTAGGTGATGGGGGAGGATTGTGGTGCGGATAGTCTCGTGGTGTCAGAGGTTCTTTGGTGTGCTATATTCTGCCTCGTGTCCTCTGGGAGCAGTGTCCTATACTCACATGAGTGGCGTTCCCTGCATGTATATGTGGTTCATTAACTCATGATCTCCATATTTGGCTGTAGCAGGGGCCAGTGTCATGGCACACACCCACTGGCTCAGGCTCACCTTGGTTGCTCTGCCATCTGGCTGCACTGACATTGGGCTCTGATCCCCAGCCCTTGCTACAGAACCATGTGGCCACTGCTGCAGTAGCTAACCTGCTATGTCTTCACTACGTGAGTATTAAGGGCAGCTGGCGTAATCTCAACTTCGGGTCTTCTTACCCTGGCTACACTGTGCAGCTACAGTGATGTAACTGTGCTCTAGGCTGGTAAGTGGGGCAGCCCAAGAAGTGATCTTTCCAGAGTGTTCAGTGGGGCATAAGGACTGTAGCTCCCTTCTGACCCTGACATTATCCTCACTTCTTGGAGAGGAAAGGAGAAAAAATTGGGGCACATTTTCTTCCACTTTTGTTTCTCTTTTCTGCAGAGGGGAAGGCTTTCTTCTTCCTTCTGTTATATCCTCCTGCGGCAGAGCTTGCCAGGCACCATGGATGAAGGGGGCACCTTCATTTCACTTTGGGGAAGAGGGCTCTATGAGCTGGGGCTTCCGGGTTTTATCTCCCTTTTCAGCCTTAATGAAGGGTTATGGAAAATTTGCACTCAAGGTATCTTAATTCTTGTGCCAAGTCCAGTTAGAATGAAGAATTGGGTGCTTCCCCTCTGTTAGGCTCTGTGATGAGCAGTCCCGTATATTAACTCATTTCACCCTCCTAGTGAACCTGTGAAGTAGGTGCTATTATTATCCCTATTTTACAGATGAACAGACTGTGGCACAGAGATGAATGGTTAGGCAATTTGCTTGAGACTACTTAGCTAGTTAAATATGGAATTGATGTTGGAAGTCTCGTTTGACTTTGCAGTGCAATGTTCTTTTCATCCGTTCTGGTGAAGTTATTCTGCAATCTTGAGTTGAGAAAATGTCAGGTGTCATGTGGTGGCCAAGGGTAAGGGAAAAATTCCAAGTGGTCTGGTACCTGAAAAGGTTTTATGCCTTTACATTTCATTCATTGCTTTATGTGTCATTATATTTATATCATTGGGGCCTTCCAATTACCTTCTTTATAACTTTGGAGAGGGTTTTCTTTAATATACTGGACTTTCCTAAAGTGGGGCAAACCGATGTGACAATCAGCTCTTTTTAGTTGCACAGTAGTTGTATCCCAGCAACTTAAACTGTTTTAATAAATATGATGCTTAAGGTCTTGTGGGATCTGGGAAAGAGGCACTTCTACCTCAGGGCCTTGCTGCCTTGAAAGATGGCTTAGAAAAATCATAAAGAATGCTTGAGTATCTGAGTTCATTTCATTTCTTACAACATGAACATCTTACAAAACCTTTACAGCTCATCCTAAGTTGAACACCAGAAATAAAGGAAGATATGCCTCCAAATATGACCTTACAGACTGAGAAAGATGAGAGCAAAGCCTGGATGCATGTGCTCTACCAATTGGCAAAGGGCCAATTTCTACAAAGGGCAGATGTTTCCCAGGCCATCAGAGAACTCATGCGTGTTCTATATCTGTTTCTTAGTAACTTCCATATGCCAAGAATTCTGATTGCCACTTAATTTAAGCTTACTTCAATAACTCAATTTTCGTCTTTCCAGGTGCTTTTCCAGAGCTTTCCAGTTCAGTCAATTTTACATGATCCATCATGGAAACTGCAGGATTGTATGCCAATTGCAATTCTTTTCCTTACTATATGTCAGAGTTTGCAGGTTGCCTGCAGTATCAATTCCTCCCTTTTCATTTAGTAATAAAACTCCAAATTTTGCTGGGATATAACTATCCATATATGATAAATGATAGCATTTCACAGCATCATTTGTGACTAGATGTGTCATGTGGCTAAGCTCTCATCAGTGGGAGATGTGCAGAAGGTGCATAGAAAACTTCTAGGTCTTGATCCTAAGGGGAGAGGTTTGTGTTCCACTGCTGCCTTTCCCTTTCCCAGTCTTTGGATGTGGATGCCATGGTGGGAGGTGGAGCTGTGACCTTTAGACTATGGGGTGGACTCCTGCCATGTCACATGTTGAGTGCAGCAGGAATATGAGCATGGAGGAGCATGGGTCCTCTGTACTATGGAACTGCTGTGGCATCCTGGGCTCCTTATACTAGCACAGTTGCCTGAGGGAGCAGGAGACTTCTATATCTACAGAAGCAACTTTTTTTTTTTTTTTTTGGCTTTTATTCCTGCAGCTAAACCTCTGTCCTAAGGTTTACTTTGAACCATTTGAAATTGCCATTTTTTTGTGTGAATTAAAATTTGTCAAATATCAGCAATCTCATACAGTTCAACTTAAGAATATACTTTCATTTGTAAACATTGAATTTTGCACCTACTGTCTGAGGCTGCATACCGTGAAAGTGGAGAGCATTTCATGAAAGGTTCAGAGTTGATTCAGGCACGGTGGAGAAACACTCTCAGCTCAGAACAGGGGATAATGACCAGGTACTTGATTGCTTAGAAATTATCTCGATTATCTGTTAAAAATATTGATCTCTTTAGTTAAGACCTCCTTGGAAGCATTGTCAGGTACTTTTAGTCTAATTAGTTGGAAGGCAGCCACCTCAATACAGAGCTTTACAATTTGGCCCCTGGGTGGTATTTCTACTTGAATTGTGAGGTGAAATTTCTACCTGTATTGTGTCCTATGCCATGGTAGGTGTGATGATGCTATAAGGGGACTATTTGGAGTCGGCCAAGACATTTTAGAAAGGGTGACTTTGGTAAAATATAAGCTGTAGTGCTAGAATTACAGAAAGATTTTGGTACAATTTATTTCGGAAGCAGTTCAGAATGACGGGAAAAGCTTTGGAATGTGTCCATGAATCCATAAAAAATTATGGATTCAAATCCCGACCTTCTCACTTCTCAGCTGTGTGGTCTTGGGCAAGTCTCTCTGAACCAATGTTTCGATTTTAGCAAAATGCAGAAAATGATGCTATTTTTTTTTTAGGTTGCAGTTACAGTCAGAGCTAATATTTTAAGTATTGGCACAGTGTGTAGTATTTCCATAGAATGTAAATGGTAGCTATTTTTATTTTCTTTGGATTTCAGTGTCTTTCTCAAGGTGGCAAATTAGGGCTGTATTCATATGCTTTTAACTTTCCTTTAGAATAGATGGCATAAACGAGGATCTAAATGTATAACCCATGTATCTATTTGAACCAAACGGGGAAGCACCTTGTTTAAACTGTGAACACCTAGCATATATCACATATTTCCTTTGGTCACACCCAAGAGTTCTAAAGAGGTGTCCCAGAACTGCAGTTGGAGACAGACCATTTGACATCATCTACTGGCTCTCAGGTACCCTCATCTTCAACCATGGGGAAACAGACCCATTGGACCTTTTGAAAAACCCTGATTCCCCTTCCTGCAGAGAACCATCTTTAGGTAAGACCAAGATAGAAAGCCATTTTCTCTCTGGCTCTTCTTTCATACAGATCATCTCTCCAAATCAATGCTTCTGAGACCCTTTGAGAAAACTGTTCAGGCTGTAGGAAACGACTGTATTCTGTGGGTAAGATGTAAAAGACACCAGCCTTGCCCTCTATTTAAGCTCCAGAGCCCCCTGTGAAACTTCAGTGGCATTTTCACAGTGATATTTGTAAAAATATCACTTTGGGAGGCTGAGGCGCACCGATCACCTGAGGTCAGGAGTTCAAGACCAGCCTGACCAACATGGAAAAACCCTGTCTCTACTAAAAATACAGAATTAGCCAGGCATAGTGGCACATGCCGATAATCCCAGCTACTTGGGAGGCTGAGGCAGGAGAATCACTTGAACCTGGGAGGCAGAGGTTGCAGTGAGCTGAGATTGTGTGTGCCATTGCACTCCAGCCTGGGCAACAAGAGTGAAACTCCATCTCAAAAAAAAAAAAAAAAAAAAAAAAGGCAAAAACAAAAATCAGTCTTATCAGTGTTTATTGAACTTAGAATGTTAGAGCTGGAACAGAAGTGAGCAATCAGAGGTGTGTCCTCAGACCTGGGTCATTTACTTAGCCCACTTACTAAGCTGTGTAGACAGACTCTGTAAGAGGATTGACACCCAAAGGTTCATCTCTTTTCCTGTGATTTAGCTATCTTGTCAGTAAAATCAAAGTTTTAATAATTAGCTCCTATTATTAACATTTATGGTATAGGGAATTAATGAAACCTTCTGAGTCCCATGCACCAAAAAAATATTTGAGACACCTGCAGGCAAGGTGAGCTCATGTAAGCAGGAAAAGTTAGGTGTGAGGACCTGTGGCCAGTGGGTAGAACTCAATTCTTGGTTTAATTTCTCCTGGACTGCTGCAAATAGCAGGTGTGGAATTATTGTTCCAGCCAGGGTACAGAAGTCAAAAGAGTATTTCCTACTGTGGCTATGCCTTCCACAATGGAGACTGAATTTCAATTTAGCCATTAAGGCTGTACGTAGGGGTGAATCAGATATTCACAATCTTGGAGAACAAATATGATCTCACTGTCCAGATAAGAGATGTTTACCTCCTGTAAAAAAAAAATTATAGTGGTAAGAACACTTAACATGAGATTTGCCTCATGTTAGATCTCTGGAACTTACTCATCTTGCTAAACTGAAACTTTATGCTCATTGATTAGCAACTCCCCATTTCCCCCCTGCATCTCCTGGCAGCCATCATTCTAATCTTTGATTCTATGAATTTGGCTGTTTTAGATACGTCATATGAATGGAATCATGCTGTATTTGTCTTTCTGTTTTCTGATGGGATTCTTTTGCTTAGCTTAATTTCAAGGTTCATCCATGTTCTTGCATATTGCTGAATTTTCTTAAAGGCAGAATCACATTCCATTGTACGTATGTATCACATTTTCTTTATCCATTTATCTATTGATGGACATCTCATTTGTTTGCACCTCTTGTCTATTGTGAATAATGCCGCAGTGAATATGGGAATGCTAATAGCTTTTCAAGGTTCTGTTTTCAGTTCTTTTGGATAGGTACCCAGAGTGGGATTGCTGGATCATTAAACTTGATATTTGATCTAATGTCTGGGTACCATTCACTTCTCTGTTTTTCTTCCTTTCTACTCTCTCATTCTGTCGCTTTGTCCTTATACTCCTTAACTCTTGTCTCTATGAGCTCATAAGTTGAAATTAAATGGTATTTTTTGTTTGCTCTGTTACTAAATGTTTTACATTCCTTTTTGTTTATTTATAGGGCAAATCAAGATGGATAGACCAATGTTTAAAATGTGTCTCTTCCAATTACTTGTTATTTGGCAATGGAGCCTACCTAAATTTCACTTTCCTCATTTGTAACATTTGTAAAACACTTAACTTAAAGGATAACTGAAAGATTAGTAGATAGAGTAAGTAAAAGTCTAGCATAGTGCCTGGGATATAGTAAGTTCTCAAAACATGGTAGGTTCTATTTTTTAAATAATCCACATCTAGTGTTTTATACTTTTATTAGAATAAAATGTCAACAAAATTGGTTTTTATTTGTATGTGCCCCTCTGTGGATTTGTCTTTTCTGTAACTCACTGAGTTTCATTTCCTTTTCTTTTCTTTTCTTTCTTTCTTTTTTTTTTTTTTTTTTGAGACGGAGTTTCACTCTTGTTGCCCAGGCTGGAGTGCAATGGCACGATTTTGGCTCACTGCAACCTCTGCCCCTGTTCAAGCAATTCTCCTGCCTCAGCCTTCCGAGTAGCTGGGATTACAGGCATGTGCCACCACAGTCAGCTAGTTTTGTATTTTTAGTAGAGACGAGGTTTCTCCATGTTGGTCAGGCTGGTCTCAAACTCCTGACCTCAGGTGATCCTCCCGCCTCGGCCTCCCAAAGTGCTGGGATTGCAGGCATAAGCCACTGCGCCCAGCTGAGTTTCTTTTATATTACATGCTTTCCCCCTTTTACTGGTTTTTGAACAGAGTAAGTTTTTGAAAATGCTTCTGGAATGGATGAATTAATGATTATTGAGTGCTGTCTGTATGATCTGTAACTAAATTTCCATTTTTAGAAAGAGATTCTTTTCAATTGTGAATGTAATACATATTGATTGACAAAAGCACCTGCAATCTATCACTCAGGGGTAACCACTCTTTAAATGTATATATACACTTTATACAGTATGGTCCCAATTTTTTTTTTTTTTTTTTTTTAAAAAGAGAGAGAAATTTTACAAATTGAGATCATACAGAAGATAGCCTTAGATCCAGATCTTTCTGCTTAGCACCTCCTGGTTCGGTCCACTTGGAGAATGTGGTTTTTAATGGGTGTATTAAGGATGAACCATTGTTTGGACCCAATTCTTCACTGACTGCCCTTGTGGAATTCCTGGGGTGACCTCAGGCTCTCTATAGTGTGCCAGCAGTTTCTGACAAAATGTCTAAAGTGCTTCGAGCCAGTGGTCACTGTGGCTGAAGGATTTCTATATATAATCAAGCATGGCGGGGAGGCTTAGCAGATGCCTTTCAGGGTGACTTCGAGGGCCTTTATTGGCACCCAAGTTAAACAGAAATAAAAGGAAACCTCCATCGAAGAAGAGAGCCTGTGTTTATCCAAAACCAGCTCTGCTCCTGCCCTCCTGTGTGCTGTGTGAATATTCCTGCTTGTGCTGACTTTGGTACTATTAGCTGGCTCTGAAAATAGTTCCTATTTATCTGAGACGAGCCTGAAAGCAGAGAGCTGATTTCAGCAGCCAGCCCCTCCCTCCGCCTTGTGATCTAATGATCACCATCTTCTCACAGTCATCTCACCTTTCCAGCAAATGGGACTGGGGCCAAGAGCCCACTGGGCTTTTACCAAAGTTTTGCTTTGGCTTAAAATATCACTGTTTGCCTCATGATGATTTATCATTGACTATGTAAAGCATGTTCATATAGCAACCAAAAGACACTAGCTCATTTAAACTGCTCGTTGTGTTGCTCAGAACACTCATATCTCCTTTGCCCCAATTCTTCTGTAGGAATATTCCTAATGTGGGCTTGCCTACAGGAAATGGACACGTTGAAGAACATGGTCATTGCATAGTTTCAGTTGCTGATGTGGACTGCACATGTGGGTTAAAATGACGAGTCATGCCACAGGTGACAGCGTCGGGGGACCAGGCCTTCCACGTTACTTACCTCTGCATGCAGCCCTCAGCTTTCTTTCTGCTGTTTGATGTCAGTATTGATTATTGGTGTCCATAGTGACGGTTATTGGCATCAATATATTGGAGGATTAGGGAGATACACAGCAAAGGCAAAACTATTAGCCTTTCTCCTTTCAAGTCAGGGTTTTTGGGGAGCTGACCAGAATAATAGGTATGCTACAAAACCCCAAAAGCCTAGAGAGGGTTCAAAATAGTGTGTTAGGAAGACAGGGAGCTCCCCAGTGAAAAGAAGGTGGAAGAAGGGGGCAGAGAGGAAAGGTGCCTTGCCAAGCAATTGTTTATTATCTAAGTTAATCTTCACTGGGAGAGAGGGCACGTTGCCTTCAGTTTTACCCATGAGGACACCAGGAGCAGAGAGATAGAGGGCTGGATGGTCGGAACCGCTGACAGTGATTATGAAGCCGCGCCTGGGAAAGCTGACAGGGAGCCGTGCTCAGATACTCACAATCCGGCATGCCACCCAGGCTGTGTCTTATGTGCAGCAACACCCACGGATGCCCTTACAGGGGTTCTATGAAGAGCCAGGTGTGGTGGCTCTTGCCTGCAATCCCAGCACTTTGGGAGGCTGAGTTAGAAGTTTGAGACCAGCCTGGACAACACAGTGAGACCTCATCTCTACTAAACATTAAAATTGAAAAAAACTTTAAAAAATTTTAAAGAAAGAAAAGAAGTAAAATCAATGTGACAAATTAAAAAAAGAAAAAGAAAATCACTGACTTATATCAGCCTTTTCGCCAAGGGGGAAACTAAAAGAAAATTCTATGTTTTAAGTAATTTTCATAAGGCTTTGTAAATGGAGTTTAACATCAGGAATTCATCCCACAAAGACCTGGTTATTGGAAGTCTCAGGTCCTATTTTCAGTGCCTTCAGTGGTCTATGCAATTCAAATAAACTGGGAACATTGCGCAGCGTTCCTTTTGTTCACCCTTATAGCATCTGGACCCCTGCACTTTCATTTTATTGTGCGGTCATAGAAATCGATGAATTAGCAGATATTAATTAAACCATTTTCCAGTAGTACAAACAGAGCCTCTTCGTTTCTTTCCCTCAACTCCTTTCCTCCACTTACTGTGCCTCTGCCTTGCTTCACCAGGGGTCCTGAGGTCCCTGAAGGGGTTTGTCACCTTCCTGCTCTTGACCACTGGAGCCTCTTTGATGATAACTAGAAAAATCATAAAGGGTATTTACCTTTTGCATTCCAAACTCCTTATACATTAATGGACATGCACCACTTATGTATAACCAAATAGACATTTAGCTATGTTAGCATTTTGCATGTTCTGCTTTGGAAAATTAGCTAAAGGGGAGCTTGTAATTAAGAAAATGAGGTGATTCGAAGTGCTGGTTAGTTGCTTTGGTATTGGGTGGATCTTCTATGAATATTTGCGACCTTTAAAAATTAGTACTGGAGTTGAGAAATTTTCAGTTGGTAGAATTTAGGGCATTTCTCTGAATGTGTCATTTCTAAGTCACCATCTCCATTAACAAATGCTTTTCTGAGCCTCCTTGGATCCCTCAAAGCTAGGTGGTTGTCATGGGAATTAGTCACATTTTGAAGAGCTGGGCACTGTAAGGATGAAAAACACGGGGATTTCTCAAAGGAATTGAAAACAAGTGTTCGAACAAAAACTTGCACTTGGATGTTCACAGCAGCATTATTTATAACAGTCAAAGGTAGAAACAACACAAATGTCCATTCACTGAAGAAAGATAAATAAAATGTGAAAATTCATACAGTGAAATATTATTTAGCTTTAAAAAGGAATGATTGGCCTGGCACAGTGGCTCATACCTGTAATCCTAGTGCTTTGGGAGGCCAAAGCGTGAGGATTGCTTGAGGCCAATAGTTCAAGAACAGCCTGGGCAACATAGCAAGACCCCATCTCTACAAAAAAGTTTAAAAAATTGGCCAGGCGTGGTGGCATGTGCCTGTGGCCCCAGTTACTCAGGAGGCTGAGGCAGGAGGATGGCTTGAGCCTAGGAATTTGAAGCAGTGAGCTGAGATTGCACCACTGCATTCTGTCCTGGGAGACAGAGTGATACCCTGTCTCAAAAAAAAAAAGGAGAGAATGATGTTCTGAGATGTGCCATCTGTATGGATGAATGTAGAAAATACGCTAAGTGAAAGGAGTGGTCACCAAAGACCACATAATGTATTCTAGATATTCCACTTGTATGAAATATCTAGAATAGGCAAATCCATAAAGACAGAAAGCAGATTAGTGTTTGCCAGGAACTGTGGAGAGGGAGGAATAGGGACTCACTGCCTAATGAATACAGGGTTCTTTTTTGGGATGATGAAAATGTTCTGGAACTAGATAGTGGTGACAGTTGCACAACAGTGTGAATGCACTAAATACTCCGAGTTACACATTTAAAAAGAGTTGCAATGGTGAATTTCATGTTATTTGAATTTCACCACAATTTTTTTAAAAAGCAAAAAGCAGAAAACAAACCCCTAAACCAAAGATACCCCAAAACCCAAAGGATGGGGACTGGGCTTGTACTGACCTAGTACAAGACCTAGGTTTGGGTCCCAGCTCTCCCATTTACTTACTGTGCAGGCTTGCTGGAGTTCCACGATCTCTCTGAGCCCTTGTTTCTTGATTTGTAATGTAAGAACATGAGCGTTTTCTACACCACACAGTTGTGAGGAGTAAGTGAGGTCATGCATATGAGGGACTGCCATAGACCCGTGCTGAGTTTAGGCCTCTTGCACTCAAACTTACATTATAAAGGCCAGGCGTGGCGGCTCACCCCTGTAATGCCAGCACTTTGGGAGGTGGGTGGATTACCTGAGGTCAGGAATTTGAGACTAGCCTGGCCAACTTGGTGAAACCCTGTCTCTACTTAAAATATTTAAAAAAAAAAAAAAATTAGCTGGGCGTGGTGGCAGGCACCTGTAATCCCAGCTACGTGGGAGGCTGAGGCAGGTGAATCGCTTGAACTGAGGCGGTGGAGGTTGCAGTGAGCCCTCCCGCTTGGGTGACAAGAGCAAAACTTTGTCTCAAAAAAAAGAAAAAAAAAAAAAAAGAAAAGAAAAAGAAAAAACAAACAAATAAAAAAACCCATTATAAGTCTCCATGAATATTGAATCAAAATTCTAAAATAAAAAGAAATATTAAATGGACTCTGCCTTATGTTTTCATAGAGAACCAAATGTGATCTCCACAAAAGCCTTAGAAAGTTCCAGAAGTCTCCGCTGAAGGTTCTCTAAAAGGGGCCCAAAGGGGAAGTACATTGACTAATATACAGCAGAATGTTCTAGAGATGCTTTCCATCTCATCTCTTTTCCATCATTTCATGTGTCATGGCAGTGTAGCCCCCTAAAAACCCCTTTCTTCCTCTTGCCTTATCTCTCAATACCCAAACTTTAGCCCATGTTCCCCTCATCCTCTCACCTTTCCTCTCTTGTCCCCTTGTCCCACCCTTTCTGCTCTGAGTGGCTCTGCCTCCATACTGCATATCAGTTTATCCTCTGTCTAGGCCTTTCTGGTTCTGTAGCTGTACTTACTATGGGATCAGCACCCCGAAAGGCTTCAGACTTCACTGAAGAAAAGCTAATTGCTTTATCTTTGCCACAGAAATGTGTGTTTATGTGATAAACATCTTTCATTAATCTTCACTAACATCCAAATGAATCACCTTTTAATCCTTTGTCAGTTTTATGAAGGGTGGAGGGAATAAAAATGATAGTCTACTTTGACTAATCACCTTGTACCTCCAAATAAAGAAAACAATTAGGAAAAAAAAAATGAAGGAAAATGCTATTCTTAGAGACAGCCTGAGAAGAAAAGGGTGAGAAAAAAGAACTTTGAATGGACCATCTCTTGCTTTAGATGACAAAGTCAGTCCTCCCGAGGTGGAGGGGAGATTGAAGAGGGAATTTAGTTCATTTGGTATAGGGCTTTTTTGTAACAGGGTGGATTCCTGGTAATAAGAAGAGCTGGGTTTTTGGATGAAGGACTCTTCCAGTTCTCAGGAACCTTAGGAGGTAGTTATTGAGAAGCTGAGGCTCCATGGGGTGAAGTAATCTATTCTACTTATGTGACAAAAACGTGGCTGAGCCAGGATCCCAACCCAAGCCTATAGACTCATTCCAAGCTCTCAACTGCCCTGTGCAGGGCTGGGGCAGTGTGTGCTCATCCTCATTCTTGCGTATCTCCTTTCTCTACCCCACGTCAGCACACAAGCATTGCCCAGTTCACGGACATGCTGGACTTGCTGAAGTTGCAGAGACTCCGGGTTAGGGGATAAGAGGGTTTGTCACCTTGTCCTTTGATCTTGTTGCAATCTATCCTGCCATCATTGGATAGTCAAAATTTATCTGCCTGCACAATGTATGATTATTCTTCGTTTTCTAGATCTGTTACTATATGTTGTTTCTGTGTGCGCTTTGTTGGAGATAGTGCAGAAATCTCCTATTTACAAAGATCTTAGAGCACAGGTGAATGAGGACCACTCATCTTCCATAGATGTGGTTTTCATAAATGACCATGTCATCCCATCCCAGACAGGCACAATCACACTCGTGTGTCTATTTTTTGAAGCTTTCTGGAAATTCTCTCAACATCTTAATCAGTATAGGATATAATTCTCCTGCTGTAATTGTTTCTGCCATATAACCTAAATCCTTTCTGCTCCATCCTGTGTTCACTAAAGAAAAAGGACATCACGTGTGATGAATTACACAGTAACATATTTGTCAGATTTGTCAAAATGTGCATCTCTTTTCTTATTTTTGCTTCCAGGATGAGAGCAGGGTCTGAATACAGTTTAGCTGGATTGGTAGCATTGTCCACTCTGGGAGTTAGTAATCCTTTGAGGCCTCAGGGGGGTGTCACATAAATGACCAGACTGCATGAGCAGGGAGGGCTGGAGCTGTGATGCTTGGTCTAGCAGTGAGCTGTCACACTGAATCTGACAAGCCCTTGGCGTGCTGGGTTTCAGAACCTCCGTGGAAGATAGATATGGAGGCCTGGCTCTTCTTGTGCACACTCCGTGTAACTCCATGTGCATAGTCTAGGGGCGTTAGAAACCAACAAGTTTTAAGCCACCATGGAAGCATGTAGCTTTATAGCTGTAGCTTATACCTAGCTAACTACCAGATATGGTTCGGCTGCTAGGAAGGATCTGGCACTTATGGAGTCCAAAGGAGGCTGAGAGAATAGAAAAAACATTTCAAAGCTGGTTCATGTAGCCTCGTTCTTTGCTTTGAAATTCTGAGAAATGAGGATTATGTTTCTTAATGTGATTTCTATGTGATATTTTCTGCCTTGATTTTAGCTTTTTATTTTGGCTTTTTTTTTTTCCTTTTTCCGTAATCTCTTTTTTTTTTTTTTTTGAGACAGAATCTCACTGTGTCAACAGGCTGGAGTGCAGTGGCACGATCTTGACTCATTGCAACATCCAACTCCTGGTTCAAGTGATTCTCCTGTCTCAGCCTCCCAAGTAGCTGGGATTACAAGTGCATGCCACCACGCCCAGTTAATTTTCATATTTTTAGTAGAGATGGGTTTTCGCTGTGTAACTAGGCTGGTCTGGAACTCCTGACCTCAAGTGATCTGCCTGCCATAAAGTAAGTTCAATATTTGCAATTAGGAAATAGATATAGTACTATTATCTCATCTCTAGACCTGATTCAGGTGTTGCCAGTTGTGCTCTTTACAACATCATATCCTTTTAGTTTAATCTCAGGCAATTCTCAGCCTTCCCTTGGGCTGGGATATTTACTTTTTGAAGATGATAGACCAGTAATTTTGTAGAATGTCCTTTAATTTGGCAGTCTGTTTCCTCACAATTCCATGATTCAGTCTACACAATTTCAGTGGGAATACCATAGAAGAGAAGCAGTGTTCTTGGTGCATCATTTCAGGTGTCACGTCAAGGTCTTGAAAATTGTGGTGGGCAGAATAATGTAGCCTCAAAGACGTCTACATCCTAATTTCTGGAATTTTTAAATATCTTGGCTTACCTGGCAAAAGAGACTTTGCAGATATAATTCAGTTCAGAGTCTTGAGATGGGGAGATTAGTCTGGATTACTGGGGTAGACTCACTGTAACCATGGGGATTGCTACAAAAGCAAGAAGGAGGTACGTGAGTCACAGAAGGAGATGTGACCATGAAGCAGAGGTCAGAGTGATGCAGGGTCATGCGCCAAGGAATGTGGGCAACCTTTATAAACCAGAAAAGGCAACGGAATGATGCTCCTCTAGAGCTTCCAGAAGGAGCACAGTCCTGCTGACAGCTTGATGTTAGCCTGGTAAGACCCATTTCAAACTTCTGACCTCCAGAACAAATACTTTGTGTTATTTCCAGCCACAAAGTTTGTGGTAAGTTGTTATAACACCTATGGGAAACAGACACAGAGATCAATTTAGAAAGCTGGGCTACTGAGCTAAGGTGGAGGAGGCTCTGAGAGAGGACTGCCAGGTGGTCAGCGTGGGCCTCTGTGGTCCTTGTGACAAGGTGTCTCATCCTCCTTATTGGCATCTGTGGTGCTGCCCACTGTTGGCCAGTACAGTGTCCGGGCTGTCCTCAGATGGCTTGTGCCTAACATCCTCCATTATCAATGGCATAGACAGGGTGAGATGACCAGTGGGCTTCAAGCACTTTTGTTTGCTGCCTTCCTTAGGGCATTTAGATCCACATAGAAAGTTTGCTAATGATTTTGCATTGATACCCACAGGTAGTTATGGTTTTGCTTTGGGGATCTGAGCAATACACAGGTCTTCTGTAGTTTTCTGGGGTTCTTTACAGGATATTACAATGACAGAGTAGAGAAGGTGAGGAGAGTACTTGCTGTCCTCAAATATTATATAAATTATGTTTGCTTTCTTCTTGAGAGCTGCCAGCAATCTGATTAGTCCATATTGCAAAAGTGAAAACAGACACTCAGAGAGCTTGAGTCACTTGCACAAAGTTACACAGTGGAGCTGGGATTTCCAGGCAAATCGTTAGCATTTTGAGGTCCTAGACTTTCCATTCCATTACCTTACCTCTGAAAAATACGATTATATTAATACTTTGAATCCATCCAGCATTTATTGAGCAGAACTGTGCTGTAGATACTGGGAGAGCTTGAAATAATAAGATGATGAATAAGGCATAGCTTGGATTTTCAAATATCATAAATTTAATTATTAGAATACAGCTTTGAGTGTCCTAGATCATGAAAAAAGTAACTGACCTTAACGCCCCCTTCACAAAATGGAACTTGGATTAAGCAAAGAGAAAAAATAATTTAAGTGTGAAGTAAGACAGAGGTCTTTGGCCTCATCTCCCAAGGGAGGTTGCTTTTAATGAGATGCTATTTTAACAGATCTGGAGAAAGGAGTGTAATCAGACACCTGCTTCTTGGGAATGAGGGCTTCCAATTAGTGTCAGAGTGAATTCTTGGGACAGCTGTTGCAATAGCGAAGAAGGGCCTGCCATGGTGGCTGTGGATGATGCCTTGGCATTTGGATACCTGGACATTCTCTCTTGATTTCTATTGCAGAAGGGCAGGTTTTGGCTGGGCACAGCTGGTAAGGTGGCACTGCTCACTGACAATGGGAAAGGCTGCTTTGGAGCAGGAGAGGAGAACCCCTGGATAACAAGGACCTCAAGAGAGTTCAGTGTCTCTGTGCTAATGAGCTTCAAGGAAAAGATGTGAACTGGAGTAATGAGCAATCATTTGTAATGGTCTTTTGAGTACAGTTTCCTGTTTGGCAGAAGACAAGCTGTACCTGTGGCTCACTGCCAGCATGGTAATGTTTGTGGTGGTACCTGTCACTTTATAACAGTGTCTTAATGTCTTATGCAAATTACCTTATAACAAAGATTGAATAAAGAACGCCTAGCCAAAGCTAACTCATGAATGCAGACACAAAATCCTGTATAGAAACATTGACAAACTGAATCAAAAAGGGCACTGAAAGAACTAACCTCTATAACCAGGTACAAGTTGTCTCTTCAGTGCAAGGATGGTTTAATATCTAGCATATCATTTAATATGCTACATTTAACAATAGAAAATTATCATATTTTCTAGGTAAAAAATGATCAAAGATTGACATTTTCCTATGGTTCAGGATAAAAAATGTAGCCAATCAGTAGGTAATAATCTCAGTAGATATATAAAAGTTATGATAAAGTTCACTACTCATTCCTGTTTTAAAAGTAAAACCTTTTTCATGATAAAACTATTCATATTAATCTTACATGAACATCAGAGTATGCTGACACTTAAGTCATTGTATTTAAAAATCAGGAATATGAAGAGGATTCCACTATTAAATACTATTTTTTAATGTTAATCTGGCATTCTAAATGGAAGGAATATTATAATAGGAATGTGACATGATAAACAGATACAAAGAAAAATTTCAATGTTTGGTTAAAACTCATGATTGGCCTAGATTGTTCTCAAAAGAAGCAACAAAAATAATTTAGAATGGTATGGGGAAAGGTCAGATTAATTAATAATAAAATAGATGCATTTAAGTTGGGATTTTATCTTTTATTTTATTAAACTATCGCAAATAAAAATGTATTTAAAAAACCTTGTTACCTCTTGGTGAGGGCTGAATCCAAAGGCCACTCTCTCAGATTGTTGTTTGGGAGTGGTCCTTAAAGATGCTTACAACTTTTGATTCAGTGATTCCACTCTTAGAAATATTATAAGAAAATAAAGAGACAAGGATATTTTATATCACAGTGCTCTGTAGGAGTAGTTTCATAACAGTGGACTGTTGGAATAAATACTATTAGAAAGTAGGAGCTTTGTTAATTCATTTATATTGAATCTGTTTATTATTTTACTGTTAAAATAATATTTACAATGCTTAAATATTTAAAATATTTCAAATGTATTTACTATTAATGTTAAAATATTAATACAAGCACACGCTACAGACCAAATACTTATTTTTATGTATAAGAACATACCAATTTATGTAGATGTAATATGTAGATATATATTTACAGTTGACCCTTTAACAATATGGGGGTTAGGGTGCCAACCCCACAATGTAGTCAAAAATCCACATATAATTTTTGACTCCCCCAAAACTTAATTACTAATAGCCTATTGTTAACTGGAAACCATAACAATAGCACAAATAGTTCATTAGCACATATTTTGTATGCAATGTGTATTATATCCTGCATTCTTACAATAAAGTAAGCTAGTGAGAAGAAAATGTTATTAAGAAAACCATAAGGAAGAGAAAATATATTTACAATTCATTAAGTGGAAGTGGATCATGATAAAGGTCTTCATCCTCAACATCTTCACGTTGAGTAGGCTGAGGAGGATGAAGAAGAAGAGAGGTTGGTCTTACTGTCTTACAGGTGGCAGAGGCAGAAGAAAGTCCGTGGACCAGTGCAGTTGAAACCTGTGTTGTTCAAGGGTCAACAGTATATAGAAACAATGAAGTTCATCTCATTACATTGCTAAAAGCAGAAATCACATAGACCATATTCTGTCCACAACTCAAAGAATTAGAAAACAATTAAAGAGGTTGATCACAATTTACTTGAAAAATTAGAAAGATTTATGTTAAGTAACTTAAGTTGATCGTGTTTGACTGCATCAGGCAAACATGAAATTATCAAATTACAACATGAAAACACAAGTTGGGGCATATTTATAATGTAGGGTCCCAGTTTAAGATTTGGGTGTGAATAATCCACTCTGCCCTCTGCCTTTCTGTTCTCCCACCTCTCAGTAGTGTCTCAACATACAGAACTTTTATTCTCTACTGCCTATACTTCTTGCCTGATAGGACTAACAATTCCCTGGGCTCCTGATTTCTGTCTGAAGAGCCAATCCTGTGTGTGCCCAGGCTGGAACTGAGACAAGAGGCTGGAGGAACCCTACCGTTGGTTCCTAGAAGCTGGGTGCTTGCAAGCAAGCTCTACCCCTCCACGGACTTATTCCTTCTCTCCCACAGGGCAAGTAATACCTCCTGTTTCCCAGCAATGTTCAAAACTTTCACACCAGTGGCTGTTCTCTCACACTTGCTCACATCCAAGCTAAAGTTGGACTTTCTTAGTTTGGAGATTTCTCAAAAAAAATTAAAACAGAGCTACCATTTGACCCAGCAATCTTATTCCTGGGTATATACCCCAACGAAAATAGATCACCTTACCAAAAAGACACATGCACCCATATGTTCATCACAGTACTACTCAAAATAGCAAAGACATGGAATCAATCCAGGTGTCTATTAATGGTTGATTGGAGAAAGAAAATGTAGTACAGATACTCTATGGAATACTATGCAGGTATAGAAAAGAATGAAATAATGTCTTTTGCAGCAACATGGATGCAGCTGGAGGACATTACCCTAAAAGAATTAATGCAGGAACAGAAAAACAAATACTGCATGTTCTCGCATATAAGTAGGAGCTAAGCACTGAGCATACATTGGCATGAAGATGGGAACGGTAGACCTTGGGGACTACTAGACGTGGGGGAAGGAGCATGGGTTGAAAAACTACCAAATGGGTACTGTGTCACTAACTGGGTGATGGGCCCAATCATATCCCAAACCTTAGCATCATGCAATATGCCCATGTAACAAACCTGTGCATGTAACCCCTGAATCTAAAATTAAAAATGAGATAAAAAATAAAGTTGGACTTTTCTGGACACCCTGATTGATATTTGTGCTAAATTCCTTTGGGAGGATTCTTGCACTTCTCCATAGCCTTTACTCTGTATTCGGGCTTCACTGGCCATTCTGATACACTTTATCTATGAGAGAAACATGGCAGGGACTATCCTACTGGCTGTAGAGTCCTCCAGCCCAGATTGCAGACACTATCTTTTCATACAGCCTAATTTCAGCATGACCTTCGTCTTCCCAGCACCTCCCATCTGTACAGCACCACCCCATGTACCTGGGCCCCTAATGCTGCCTCCTGCTGTGGGAAAGGGGGAGCTGTGATGTGTGGAGGAGAGGAAAGGAAGACACACAGGAGTGAAGCCCTGGGGAGCAGTTTGCTTGTGTTCCCAAAGCAGGGGTGGGGCAGTGTGTCACCAGGGCAACCAGGGCGCAACTCCACTCTGTCCCTCCATGGCCATGGAACTCAGAGCCCTGACCATTAGGAGACTCCTGCCCCTGTTTTCCTCTGGCAAGTTTCTCTCATGGAGGGCAAAGGCTGTTTGTGTTCTTTCTGGTACATTTCGCATGTAATGTACACCACAACAGTGGCCTAAGCATCCATCTTAAAATTCTTGCCTTTTTTTTCTTTTTTACTTACTTCTAATCTCTGCATTAGATTTAAAGGGTTTAATTGCCTTTGCATCACCTAAGATCATCATTTGAAATAAATATTGTTTAAAAATTTAGAAATCATTTAGAATAAGCAGCATTGATGTCTTTATCTTGCTAGGACGGGCTTCCTTTAGGGAAAATTTGGGATGCAGATTTGTTTGTTTGGCCCATATAATGTTAGTTTTTTAAAAAACTACATATTTAAATATCAGGAGAATCCACATGTAGTCTTGATTTCATAGTTCTCTAGAGAAATATGAAAATGTGGCAATACTGGCCTGGCTTTCCCTCTTGACAGCAAACTATTGGAGTGGAAGAGATGCCACCCCATTCAAATGTACCCCCTCTTCCCCAGATGAAACCTTAGCAGGTCACCTACCTCTACTCAGTCTCAGGTCTCTTATCCATAAAACAGGACAATAAGCATGACCTTGCAGGTTTTTAGTAGATCACATGGAATCAAAGCACCTTGCACAATGTCTCATACCAGGTAGGGAAGCAGTCTATAGGTTTCTGTCCTCCAAACAGCTGGTATCCAGGGTTAGGAGGAGAGGGCGTGTTCTGGGAAAGTGTCTTCGGGACATCAGTAGAAGTTACTTGGAAGGAACTTGGAATTCACTGGGATCATTCATGTATATTGTATACAGACCTCGCAGAAACCTTGTCACTCTAAACTCCTTTCTTTCTTGCCCCACATCCATTCCATCAATAAATCATGGCAGTTCTACTTTCAGGAGATACCTGGAATTCGATCGCTCCTCACCACTCTGACTCAGGGCACCATTGTCTCTTACCTGGTTATGGAACTGGTCTCCCAGCTTGGCTTCCTGCTTCTTCCCATGACCCCCTGCAGCCTTACTCCACACGACCACCAGCATGCTAACGCCAGAGCTTGTCAGGCCTCCTCTCAAAGCCCTGGATGGCTCTCCGTGTCGTCCAGGTCAAACCACTGCTCTCGCCATACCCCACTGGCCCTCATCACCTGGCTGCTTGTTCCCTCTTTGACCTCATTTCCCACCACCCTCCCACCGGCTTTGTCTGCTCCTTTTCTCTCCTGTCTAGCTTCTTTCTTATACCCTGAGCCTTACTATCATCTCACACACTATGTGTTTTACTTACTTGTCTTGCTCTTTCTCTACCCAGTTGAATGCAAGCTCTGGGTGGGGATTTTTGACTGTGTGTTCACTACTGTATCCCCAGATCTCTGAACAGTATGCAGCATTTCAGTGCATGCCCCACATGTTTGTTGATGAAGGAATGAAGGTGAATCAAAGCAGGACCAAATGTGGCATTCTTCTTTGCAAAGCAATGCTATCAAATAATGCAGCAAATTAACACTTGTTATTTTTATAGAGGCAGTTAGCTCCTGTGATGGAACTGAGAGCAATAAAGGGAAAATTACAGGTCCTTTAATATTTTCATTTGACTTAATGTAAGAGTCACTCAGGAATGCTGCTTGTTACCCTTTGGATGTAACCTCAGTTAATTCAGCCAGGCTTGCTCCCTTGAAACACACATTTGGTAGGGCGCACTGGAAGTTGCTTGAGCTTTTGTTTTTTTCTTTACTTTTTCTTTATTTTATTGTTTTTGAAGACTACCAAAGCAAATCAGTAGAAATGATTCTATACTGAAAGAATAGTTTCTGCTTCCCTAGAGTGAAGTAGATCCTTTCACAGATACAAAAATAAGTAAATGTTTACCCTAATGTTAAGATGCTTTATGGTTTCTTTCCTATAAAAAGGCTTTCATCTGTATCATGTAGCCAACATATTTATTATGCCCCTACTGTGCGCCAAGTGCTTTGTAAGATACAAAGAGAAGTAGTAACACAAAGTACTTGCATTGTTTCACTACTTGAATAACTTCAGTTGGATTTCAATTACAATTGGATCACTTGCAATTTAGTTGGAGAGATAATGCAGGTTCAGAAGAAGTTACAAGAGGAGGTATGTCAGTACAATACCAGAGTCCCAGCTTTAACAGCGGTGGGGGCTAGAATATTCCACAGGTTGTCCTAGGCTTCTCAAAGCAATGCTCTTATTTATTCAGCTGTGAAGCAGGTATTGCTATTTCCTCTTTATTGATTAGTGAAATGAGATGCAGCCTCAGTAGCTGGCCCAAGAGCACCAGGTGAGACCACACAGTGGGAGAAACTGATTTTTTTTTTTGAGACAAAGTCTTGCTCTGTCGCCCAGGCTGGAGTGGAGTGATGCAATCTCGGCGCACTGCAACATCTGCCACCTGGGTTCAAGCAATTCTCCTGTCTCAGCCTCCTGAGTAGTTGGGACTACAAGTGCCCGCCACCACGCCTGGCTCATTTTTGTATTTTTAGTAGAGACCGGATTTCACCATATTTGTCAGGCTGGTCTCGAACTCCTGATCGTAGGTGATCCACCCGCCTTGGCCTCCCAAAGTGCTGGGATTACAGGCGTGAACCACTGCGCCTGGCCCAGAAACTGAATTTTAAATGAGATCATTGGACCTAAGATCATTTCTTTTTCCAATCAAACATGGCTCAGAAGGGGCCATGGTAGCCATGAAGAGGGAATGATCATAGCTGCAGTGAAAGATATCAGAGAAATGTGAATGGCTTTACATAGACCTCAAGGGTTATAGATGGTTCCTTGGGACAAGTGTCAGGGCAGTGAACAGAATTAGGGAGGTGGTAAAGATGGCACGCTGAGGACAGCTGTGGGCTTGTCAGCAGTTTGGTATGAGTTTATTGTTACTGGTGGTGGAGGGATGATCAGGTTTGGGGAAACTTTGCAGAATCTTTCCACTTTGGGGACCCTTTCTAACTTATGAGAGTCGGTTTATAGAAAGGAGTTATTTGGGGCCAGGCGTGGTGGCTCACACCTGTAATCCTAACACGTTGGGAGACCAAGGCGGGTGGATCACCTGAGGTCAGGAGTTCATGACCAGCCTGGCCAACATGGCAAAACCCTGTCTCTACTAAAAATACAGAATTAGCCAGGCATAGTGGTGCGTGGCTGGAGTTCCAGCTACTAGGGAGGCTGAGGCAGGAAAATCACTTGAACATAGAAGGTAGAGGTTGCCGTGAGCCGAGATAGTGCCAGTGCACTCCAGCCTGGGTGATAAGAGTGGAACTCTGTCTCAAAAAAAAAAAAAAAAAAAAAAAAAAGGGAGAGAAAACAAAAGAAAGGAAGCATTGGGCTTCCAGGATTCTTAAATTATTCTCTCTTGGTTGAGAAGGACAAGTTGGCATAATTTATATTTGAAAATTGCCTTAGCGTTAGGGAACTGGAGAGCTTGCCATGGGAGTCAGAAGAGACCTGGTAAGCTAGCCTTATGATAATGATATTTACCACATTCTCCTGAATATAAGACAACTGGTGAGAAGGTTCCCTCTCAAAATATCCCTCCCATTTATAAATGAACTTTTAGGGCTACACTGCAAATGGTTGAATGCCAACTTATAATATTAGTGTATTAATTTGGGAACATTTTGAAATCTCTTATAATATAAAATTATATCTTACTTTTGAGGTGGGACCTTTTACTCTTACATTTTATGAAAGTTATATTGGTCTTTCACATGCGTCTATGGCCTTGTGGTCATTGTCCTCAATAGAGCCACCTCTTGAGTTATCCCACTCAGTTTTCCCGGGAACTTTAACACTCCATCAGTGTCATTTCAGACAAAGCACTCTTCGAAGCCCTGTGTGATAGTGTCCCTTGAAATTTAATTTCGAGCAACAAGAACCCATTAAGACAGTTGACTGTTTTTATCCATTCTGTGATTGTTGGTGATTTCCACCCACTGAATTGTTTTAAGTGATCTCTGAAATCTTGCCTATGACAAGGTCCAACATTTGCAATCATGTGTTCACAGGTGCCCTTTCTGGGCATACAAAACTGGCATTGACTGAGGATGTATCAGGTTGGTGTGTTTACCCCAAACTAAACTTTCTCATACTCAATTAATAATTGAGAGCTACGTAATATGAAATAACTGTGTCAGCAATCAGATGCAAAGCCTGTATTCTTAGAGATATAATTTTAATAAAACTTCATCTTCAGGTTGGGCAGAAACAGTATTCTACAAAATTGTTGTGATGAAATTACTCTAATAGTGGCAAGAATACATGACATTTTGTGTGACCATTATTGTTTGGATGCAGCTGTTTTGATGCTAGGGGTAGGTTGACATAGTCTGGAAGCCAAGCCATTAAACATTCCGCTATTTAAAAAAATTACCAACTAATGTATGAGACAGGCAATCTCATCCAATATGTAAGCTTTATAGTCACATCAACCCTGAGATGAGGATTAAGGCAAAAGTAGGAATGAGAGATGGAATGAGGAATTCAGCAGGACTCAGAGATGGGGTAAGTGACGGTGTGAGAATTAGGTGCAATCTGGAAGTAAAGTCATACCTCATGAAGACTTGTGTGTTGACCATATCATTTATTCTAGAAAAGGATATTGCTTGTTCTTTATGAAGTGTTCTGCTCACACTTGCAATTTTTATGGTCTGAATCTCTGGTTATCTTATTTCTACTTTAATGTTGGATAGTCAGACTTCAATATCAATTAAATTTATTAATTGAAATTGGAATTTGATTAATAGGCATATGGTATTTTCTATTCTAAAGAACGGACTCACCTACTTTTTGTAGGTCTTTTACTATCCTTATATTTAATTATATGATTAAAATCATAATTATTCTTATAATTTCTTGTTAAATTATTGTTTTAATTGATTACATTTGTTTGACTGTGTAGTAGTCAGTGGTCGTTTGAGGGGCAGGAGAGGGTATGGAGGAGGGTGTTTGAACTTCAGATGCCCATTAAATATTCAATTAATTTTTAACAATTATGACCTCAATCCCAATAAAATGTGTATTACAGTTAATATTACAAGTCTTCTTTATAATGATAGTTTGGAGGTAATAATAACATTTAGAAACAAAGCCAATTTTAATGGGTTTTCTGAAAATATCTGGTTTTCCCCTGATTATCTGGATTTTTTTCTAATAAATACACATAGCTCTTAATCCAATTGATGCCCCATAATTGGAGAGTTCAGAACAGAGACAGGGATGTGAGTAGTGCATATTGGCAAAAATTTAAAAAAGGAGTTTTACATCTTGACAGGCTTATTTTGATGTGGTGCCATTAACATGTCTGGCACATACAGTAGATATTTGGAAAATTTGAGTGCCCTTTGCTTTCCCAGATCAGTTCACTGAGAAAGGAAAAGCAGGATAGTGGTTATACCTATGCCTGGAGTTCCATAGCTTTCTTATGTCTAGGAAACCAAGAATTAATGGAGAAGATTCAAGATGATATGGAACCCCACTATGTATGGTTTATTGAGAGAGAATGCAGAACTAAAGTTGGGAGAAAATGACTATTTGGGATAAGATGGAAGATACTACCCCATCTTCCATCTTAATTAATAGTAATTAATAAGGCCAGGCATGGTAGCTCATGCTTGTAATCCTAGCACTTTGGGAGACCGAGACAGCTGATCACTTGAGCTCAGGAGTTCAAGACCAGCCTGGGCAACATGGCCAAACCCTATCTCTAAAAAAGATACAAAAAAATTAACCAAAATTAGCCAGGTGAGGTGGTGCACACCTGTAGTCCCAGTTACTTGGGAGGCAGAGGTGGGAGGATCGCTTGAGCCCAGGAGGTCAAGGCTGCAGTGAGCCGAGATCACGCCACTGCATTGTAGCCTGGGTGAAAAAGTAAGACTCTCTCTCTCTCTCAATCTCTCTGTCTCTCTCTCTCTCTCTCTCTGTCTCTCTCTCTCTCTCTCTCTCTCACACACACACACACACACACAGAGAGAGAGAGAGAGAGAGAGAGAGAGAGAGAGAAATTAATAAGCTGTTTAAAGTTCAGCATTTTGAAGCTGTGGAGCCTAGCTGATCACCCACCATTATAGAGGGGATTAATATTAGAGTAAATAGTGTAGGTTAGGGTTAGAGAATGAGCACCATTGGCAGCACAACTATTATGACAGTTTTCTTTGGAATGGACTGAAGACATTGGGATACACATGATACGATGTTTTATTGTATCAAATCAGGGCCATTCTCGCACCACCTTTTTGTACTATTTGAAAGTTTCCTCCATTATTTAAGATGTTTGCTAATTAAATATTTTCTTCAAAGAATTAAGTTCAGAGGACTTAGCTTTGCATTTCCCAGCCCCCTATGAATATCTTAGGTTATAAGATAGTGCTTTCTCTTTTGCAAGCTTTCATTATTTAACTGTCAAAATCTCCCCAAATACCCTTTCAGGTGATTTCAGTACAAAATGTGATGCAAGCATCAGAGGACCTTTTATTACGTAGACGTAAACACCACAGATAACTCAGAGAGTTTAAGCTGACAGTTTTGCCTGGAACCACCTCTTCTGAAGCACGTTTAGATCGATATCAGGGTTGGTTTTTGGTGGCACCAGTCACAGCTGCCAAACCCCCTGACCCACCTGCCCCGGAAACATTAGCACCCAGAGGTGTTTCCTAATATTGAAGGTGCTCTGAAGTACAGTAAACAGTGTCGGCTCAGTGTCCAGATCAGCTTGGCTGCAGCTCCTTGATTTGTTTATTCTCTTCGGGAGTGAAAAAAGGTTATAAAATTGGTGAGAGTTCCACAGTCTCAGATTTTAACCACATATTGCACAGGTACTGGTCGTTTTATTCGTTAGCACACTAGAGATTCAGAATAAGTGTGGATTTTATATGTGCATGTATGTATGTGTATTTACATAATTCCTAATATTTGGGTCAATGATACTTGGGACCAAAAGTGTGTGATAGGAAAAATAATGCAGACCTCGAAGTTAGGACAACCTGGTTTCTAGTCTAGACTCTGCTGAACAAGTCATAAAATCTCTCTAAACCTCTGTTTCTTCATCTGCAAGTTGAAGATAAAAAAGATCTATCCTGTTGGAGATCAAAGAGAAGACATATAAAGTGCTTAGCATAGGGTACAGGATAGCACAGGTTGTCAGTAAATAGTCATGATGAGGATAATGATGAGAAGCAGACCTGCCTGGGACCTGTGTCCTCTACTTGGTGTGGCAAAATGTAGAATGTATGTACTTTTGTGTTTCTGGTTGGAGCCACCTGCTGTCACTTGCACTCTGCATCAGCTCTAGACCCCTCCTGCCATCTCAGACCTTGTATTTTCACATGAATGTGATATATGTATGTATCTATATATAGAGATTATATATATGAAAAGATCAGTCTGTGTTACTTAGAACTAACTCACTAGCAATTGACTCTTTCATATCTTGATTTGTTGCAAGTGTGAGTTACTGTTTAGAGTAGTTGTTGAAATCGAGCAGATGCTGTTGAGTTGAGATACTCTGTGATTGGTACCACAAGGTAGAAGAGTCTATGTTATTATAGAAAATACAAAATTTAAGACACCACTGTAGTTCTGATGGAAGGCTTGTTTTGCTCAGAGAATGCTCTTTTAAAAATTCTGATGAGATTGACATGTGACACAAGAATGGCAGAATGTTGATAAGGGGTTGAAGCTGGGTGAAGGGTTTGTGGGGGTTCTTTATACTGTTCTCTTTACTTATGTGTTTGTTGGAAAATTTCCACAATGAAAATTTTCATATTTAAACAAATGCTGGAATGGTTGCCTTCCTGTTGAAATATTTGGAAGTCCAGGCATATTTTAGTTCCATGTCTGGATTTCATGTGGCCATCTTTTAGGTGTCATTTAATGTAGCATGCCGTTATTTGTAGGATAAGATTTTTTTCAAGGGTGAAAAAGGTGAAAGCTAAATTCAAAAGAAATGTGAGAAAATTATCTCAGTGCAAAGAGATGAAGCTTAGAAAAGAATCTCTCAGGCTAGCTGCTACTTCACTATCCCCTGGTTTAAGGATTATGTAAGTGAAATCTTCTGTGAATCCACAGCTATGCATACATTTATACTTAATGTTCCCATCAAAAGAAGTAATCAGTCCTGAAGCATTATTGAGATTTAGAAATTCCACTATATACCACACTTAAATGATGAAAAATGTTTCAAAAATAGCCCTTGCTGCTTTTAAATAGCCTATTAGAGTAGACAGGAAAATTCCACTGGCACAGTGGACCATGAGGCTATTGGACAGATCCATGTATTAAAAGCTTAGGCTAAATTCGGCTCTGTGGTGTGTAAAATAACAGCAGAACCTAGTATAAAGTGCTTTTTCTGCATTGTTTCCTCAAAGATTCATATGTGTAAAGGGAATGTATTTTTCTTAAGCCAGGCTTGTGTCGTCAGGACCTGGTACTACAGATGACTTTAGCGCTGCTGTCACCATCAAGTGACAGCATCTTCTTACTTTGCAAAAGCCCCTGTGAGTGCCCTAGTTAGCAGAGTTTATGCATCTCCACTCCCCACTAGCTGGGAGCTAGTGGCCAAGTTATACTCCCTATCTTACATCCTGCCAACTGGAGAAAGGATACTTGTTCTCTTCTTACCCAGAGTAATGGCTAAGTGCATCCACCTTGAGTCAGACAGACCTGAGACTGGCACTGCCTCCTAATAGCTTTGAAACACATGGCCTCGTAGATTCTCAGAATCCTCACCGTAAAAATGGAATCATAGCGGCATCTATCACAAGGGGTTCTTGTGAGAGGAAATGAGATACTTCTTACTTAACTGGCACCCCGTAAATAAACAATTGTGTGAATTGTGATGGTGATTATGATGATGAATCATGGACTGAGAAGTCTGAGTGTTGGAACATGTAGCTTGCTCTTTCCCAAGGTTGGAAATTGCCACCTCTCTTGGTTGTCATGGAGAATTCAGAGACGAACTTCGTAATTCTTACTCAGAAGGGATAGGAAATTTTGGTCTAAAGCCTGAAGCACGTGGGAGAAATGTAGACCTGATGGCTGTTTGACTGAAATACACACATGCCCTTGCACACTGGATTCAAGCCCGATATTTACATAATGGCCATTTTATTTAGGTAGAATTTGCAAGGACTCAGCTCCATCTGCTCAGGTCTCTGCCATGGCAGTGATGGAATCAGGCCGTGTGCCCAAGAGAGTGCAGAGGGAAGATTTCCAGGAAGGTGATGCCTGGGAATGTTGATTCCCTAGTTCTCTCATCAGAAACTGGGCTTCCAAATCTCTAGGAGGTTCTTTTCCTTTTCTGCCACATGACGTGATTCATGGTAACATGCCAAGAATGACCTGCTGAGCTACCTACCTATCAGTACAGGAATGGCATATCTCTGTGGGGAGCTTTGATTTTTGGCAGAATAACTGCCTTCAGGGACATCCCGTCATGGACAGCATTGTCAGAAAAGGACAGTGTTAGGCGGTAGTAAATAACTAAGCTGACTGCAGCGACATCTCATGAACGTGACCACATCTAGAATGATATTCAGGCCTCAAAGCAATGACAGCCATGCAGCAGTGCCACATTTCTTACTAAAAGAAACCATATCCTACTAAAACTTCCTACTACCAGGGCTCCTTGCAGAAATAGCTGATTCCAGGTGTGGGTAGGAAATGTATAAGATGCATCTGGAATAGCTTGTTACCCCTGAAGCAAGGAAGCTGTCAAAGACTACCTGGAGTCACTTCGAAAGGAACAGAGGCCAACTTGAAGGTGCTTCCACTAGCCCAAAATGCTACAATAAGAGCATGAAAGGACAGTGACTAAAATGAATTGAAACAAGTCAAATATATAAAAACAAATGGGCTCTTAATGACCTTATTTTTTTTTAAAAAAAGAAATGCACATGTAAAAATAAACTGGTTATAAACAAGTCTTTTCCATGGATTTAGATAGCTGCTAATCAAATTCTAAACCCTGGAAACACATGACCATCCTACCTCTCTCTAACCCTGTCATTATAGAGCAGAACTCAGAGATATGTCAATGGCAATGGTAGTAGCAGGGTTCTTTAGGGATATTTTTTCAATGGTTGTTACTCACTTGAAAGGATACTATAGGACTTGGTGGGTAGCAAGCAGTGCAGGGGCTCCTGGCCCCCCTCACTCTGCCTCCAGGGCACCCTGCTGGATAAAGCTGACACAGTTTTATCCCTCTCTATTGCAGTTTTGTTCAGAATTTGTTTCCCTAGTGGACTGTGAGTTTCCCTGGGGGCAGGGCCTCTGCTTTATTTTCTTTAGTATTCTTATTGTCCACCACAGTGCCTGGCACACAATAGCATTTAGGAAATAAATACCTGATAAAATATGTGTATCCTGTACAGAGGGGTTCATCCTCAAAATGAATGCAGAAGGCTTCACTATGAATGTCTTACATGTAAGTATTGTCTCAATAAATCCTTTATTCTCTCTTGCTTTGAACAAGTGTTTTCATATTATTATTTCAGGTTTAAGTATTACAAGTGTGTGGTTTGTGCTTAGTTACTGAAATACTAAAAAATAAATAAATAAATAAATCCACCATTTATTGAATAGCTACTTTTTGCTAGGCTTTCTATTAGGTTCTTTGTATAGCATATTTTATTTGATTGTCACGAACTTATGAAATCTCTATTTGAAAGACTGAAGAATAAAGTCTCAGAGATGTCAAGTATGTTGCCAAAGTCACTGAACTAGGAAGTGGACAAGCCCAGGTCTGCTAATTCTAAAGTTCTATGTTCTTTTTACTACACTGAGATACAGAAATGTAATCTTGGGCTCTTCATATGTTTTGAGTGAAAGGGAGCTCTGATGCGTATTATTCTTGAAAATGAATAAACGGGATGGTGGTGATTCTTTTAACCTTAATCTTTTATTAAAATAATTCCCTATTCCCATCAGTAATAAACCTTGAGATTGTCAATACATTGTAGACTCTTATGTATGGCGAACCATTCTAAACTAAATTTCCCCTTAGACAAAAATGTAATAATGCTAAAGAAAATTTGAATCTATGGACCAAATTGTGCTTGAGTGAAGGACGGTCTTATTCATTTTGACGTCTGGCCCTGAATAAATAAGGTTGTTTCAGGCTAGAGCTTTTCAGACAGTCACATATTGCACTGTATAGAATCAGCTTTTGACTAGGACCCTGTGCGTGCCCTGACGTGACTTCTGAGGCTAAAGCTTTGCTATAAGTATATGCATGCATGTCTGTCTGTCTACTCAGCCATTCTCAAACTTTTTGATCTCAGGACCTCTTTACAACTCTTAAAACTCTTTACAACTCTTAAAAACACCTCCAAAGGATTTTAGTTTATTTTGGTTATATTCATTAGTATTTCCCATATTAGAAATTAAAAACATTTAAAACATAATACACAAAGCACACATCTCATTGGTTGTCAGTGCAAGATGTCATCTATATGTCATGGAATCTTTGAACAACTCTGCCATAAACTTATGAAAGAATAAGAGTAGTTTTGACTCTGTTGATGCATGGAAAGCTCTTGAGAACCCCTCAGGGTGCCTGGAACACACTCTAATAATTGCTGATCTATACGCTTTTTTATTTCTCCTCTTCTCTCTTGAACCCACCTTAGTCAGGCTTTCTACATGACCATGGCACTTAAACTGCTGTCAAGGTCATCAGTGACCTCCACATTGTTTAATTAAGTGGTCAGTTCCCCATCTCTTAGAATTATTTGGCACAACATATTATTTACCCATCCTTGAACTATTTTCTTCATTTGGCTTCCAGGATACCAGACTCACTTTCTTTTTAGCTGGTTCCTCTTTATCTCTTTGACTTCTTAATGTTGGAGTTTCCCATGGCTCAGGCTTTGGTCTTCTTTTCTTATCTATGTTATTCACTCTTTGTGGATATCATTCAACCTCGTGTTTTTATATACCAGGTGTGTATTTCCAGCCTCAGCCTCTCTTCTGAACTTGAGACCTGTGTATCCAGCTGCCTACTTGACATCTCTTCTTAGGCATCTAATAGCATCTGAAACTTAGTGCATGAAAAAATGAGCACCCCGTCTCCGTCTTCTGCAAACCTCTTCCCCCTATAGTCTTTTTCACCTCAGCAAATTCCATCTTTCAGGTTGCTCAGTCCGGAAACATGGAGTCATTCTCGAGACTTCTTTTTCATGTTTCTCATCTCGTCCATCAGCCAAACTCATCTGCATCAATTTCTAAAATAGATGTAGAATGCTACCATTTTTACCATCTCCACTACTACCAACACTCTAACATCCTGCCTGAGTTACTTCAGAGCCTCTTAACTGTCCCCTGTCCTTCCCTTGCTCCACTAGAATCTCTTCTTCACACAGCCATTAGACTGTTCCTGTTAAAAGGTGAGTGAGGCTCTCTTGTGTCCCAAACATACCAGCAACTTTTCATGTCACTCAGAAAGAAAGCCAAAGTCCTTTAAAAAGTCCCACAAAACCCCATCTGACCTGATGCCTACTTCCATTACCTCTTATAACCCTTCTCTGACCAGTTTCTGTCTACCCACACTGATATCCTTGTGGGACCTCTGGGCTTTTGCACTTACAGTGTCATCCTCCTAGAGTGCCCGTCCCCATTTATCTGGAGGGTTTACTCTGTTGTCGACCTTAGACCATTATTCAAATAGCACCTTCTCAAGTGAGGCCTTCCCTTAATACCCTCTTTAATATTGCAATTCCTTCAACACTCTTTCCCCCCTTTCCTGCTTTATATTTGTCCCTGGCACTTTTTTTTGCCATTTAATTTATGATGTATTTTACTTATTGTTTAAAATAATTGCCTCTCATTTTCCAACCACAGCTGAGCAATCTGTTATGACAGCCATTTCTTTTGTCTGTTCTTCTATTGCTCCTCAGCCTTGTGTGTGCCTGGTACCTACTAGAGTATTATTAAATATTCAAAATGAATGAATAAGTGGAAAGTAGACCGTTTTATGTCTTCATGTTGAGAAATCATTTATAAGCATATCAAAGAAATATGATAGGTTTAATCCATTCTAAACTCCAAGTTTTGACAGAGTATGCAAAATAAGGTATAATTGAAAAAAATCTTTTATAATAAGATGTGACTAAGATGTGGCTTTGATCAAAGGAATGTCCTAATTTTATTTTGAAGTTGAAGTATAGACTTATACCTACAAAGTTAGGTGCTTTGGGCATAAACTGATTTTGTGGTAGAGGAACTTCAGTGTGGGGCTCTGCTTTGAGAACAAGGACAACTGTTCCAGACTTTTCAGACCCTTGTCTTCATCATCATCATCATCATCATCACCACCATCATCATTATCATCCCATATCTCTTGGACTTCTCATCCTCAGGTCATAGCACTGATATGGAGGGTGAATATCACAGGCTGAGGGAAGTGGGCCAGCTACAGATCTGGTCCATTCATACAGAGCATCATGTCTAATACTCCTGGGGTTTGGCGACCCCAGGTTTAATATGGGAGGACATCCAACCTAGAGAGTGAGCCACAGGGGTTTGGTGATGTCAACAGATGTTATGCAAAAAGAGGCGAAGTTCAAGAGAAAATAATCTGGGAGGTAATCAGTTAAAGTTTCTGTTTTCCCAGGGTCTTTATTTTGCGATTGTGCATTACAAATCCCTAATAAGGAGACAAAGAATGCAGGGTTTCACACACCTAATGGAATTCAGAGCCTTTTGTTCTTGTAGCATCTCACTGGGGGAATTCAGGTATGTAATAACGAAGCTTTACTATTTATATTTGTTAATTTTTTAATCTTTCCTCTGGCCTCCAATATTAGGAAGAGAAAGACAAAAATTAACTAGAAAGATCTTATAATTAAGCATTTTTTTCCTAGTTTGGGATCAAAATCTAGGAGGGTATTTTATGTACGTAAAATTGACGTAGTACTCTGATGAGAATCTGTAAATGTATGTGAGCATCAGAAGTCGACTGGACATTTTGGAGGTTAACATTTTGGAGATTCATCAATGTTTTTATGTGGCAGTGCTTTTTACCTAAGTGTTTCTTCATGAGTCAGGGACTGGTGTGCATTTTCTGGCATACATTGTGTACATTTTCTTGATCTTTTGTGCTTCTCTTTCCCTAGGCATAATTTACACAAAAGGTTTAGTGAGAGAGGAGCTAGCTCAATGTTACATTTAGGTTACCTAGGAATTAATATCAATACTTCAGATTTGGTGCAGATATAAAAGATATCTTCCCATGATCAATTTTGATTATTTCATTCTCCCCTAAGGAATTATTCTGGGAGTACAACAATTGACATAAATGTCATTGCACTTGTGACACAACTGTTGCCTCTTTTGTAAGAAGAGTTTTGGGCCAGGCATTTCTTAAGTCTTAGGACATCAAGTTATCTCTTAAGATTTCAGGTCATACCAACCAGTACCTGAACATAAGTCAAGATAATATACACTAACAATTGTAGCTATTGCTCTGGAGAAGATAGTCTATACTTGATGTATATTACATTATAAAGCAACTCAGGATGTGTGGGTTTGGAAATGAAGCTAACTTGATTGGTTTGTCACCCATACCTACATTGAAGCTTAAGAATACTGTTCTGTGAAGAATGGTACTGGAAGGGAAAGTAAAGCCAACAGGTGGTAGAGACAGTCTGGCCATGTTTCCATTGGACCGGCATCCCAGTGGAGAGTGGCCACTGGAGGCAGCCCTGGACTGGGGCCAAGAATGGGTGTTTTGGTCTCTCCCCTTGTCAAAGACACTGCACACTGCACAACAGCTAGAAACCAGTGATGGACACCAACACAGCAGGTATAGAAATCTCTTCTGGGTGTTTTGTGGTCTTTCCATTTGTCCCTAGTTGACTTAGAGTTGTAGTTCTTGCAATTTGGTCTAGGGACTTCTGGGGCAGCCCAAGACCCTTTCAGGGGCTTTGTGAGGCCAGCATTATTTTCATAATAACACTAAGATATGATTTGCTTTCATCACTCTCATTCTCTTACAAGTGTACAATGGAGTTTTCCAGAAGCTGTATGATATGCGATATCTCAACAGATTCAAAGCAGAAGTAAATAAAAGAATCTAACTGTCTTTTTTAAGGCCAGAGAGTAAACAGTAAAGATATTTGTAAAAATGTAAGAAAAAAAACTTTAAAGTGTCGTAAGATGTTATTCTATTGACATGTGATGAGTTTGTTAGGGGTTTTTGGTTTGTTTTTTGTGTTTTTTAGAAACAGGGTCTCAACCTGTAGCTCAAGCTGGCGTACAGTGGTGTGATCATAACTCACTGCAGCCCAAACTCCTGGGCCTAAGTGATCCTCCCGCGTTAGCCTCCCAAGTAGCTAGGACTGCAGGCACGTGCCAGAGCATATGGTTAATTTAAAAAATAATCGTTATTGTAGTGATGGGGGTCTTGCTACGTTACCCAGACCCCTGGCTTCAAAAAAATATTCCCACTTCAGCCTCCCCACAGGTTGAGATTACAGATGTGAGGCTGTGCAGCTCACCTATTATGAGTTTAAATGATGCAATATTTAAAAAAATTTTTTGTTAAAATCTAGCATGATAAATACTAAAATATAACTTACATAAGCCAAAGTTCTTTGGGAATTGTTTTCAGCACATGTATTTCCCAAATATTGCATGCATTTTTATTTACTAAATCTGACAACATAACCTGCTCAGCCCTTGTATTTGCAGTAGGTTTTAACACCTGCTGTTTGGGGAGAGGGTGGAGACACTGCAATTCTTCTTACTGCCAGTTCAGTGGGCACTGGAACCAACTTTAAGAGCACACTTGATTATTCTTGATGTCTTTCTTTCTGACTTTGCAGTGGTATGATTTTCTCCTGGAAAAGGTTGGGCGTTACTGGAAGGGCATCACCTATAAGGGTGTGGCAGTATCAGCAACTGATTTCAGCCCAATCTCTGTCATTTATTACTAAGTACAGTGTAGTTGTGTGTTGTCACTTATAGCAGAGCCTGCACAGGTGGCACAGCTATTGTGTTTGTTTCCAGTGTTAAGCCCTTAGTATTTGCCAAGAGGGATGTAGAGATGACTTCCAAGAGGCTTCACGGGTATTATCTTGACTTCATTCATTCATTCATTCATTTCTCCTTTCCTCTTTTGTTTTCCTTCTTCCGTCCCCCTTTCCTTCCTTTCTTCCACTCCTCTTTCTCTTTTTCCCTCCCTTCCTCCTTCTCTCTCTCTCTTCCTTCCTTCCTTTTTTCTTCCTTCCTTCTCTCCCTTTTGCCCTTTCTTCTTTTCTCCTTTCCTTCTGTTCTTCCCTTCCTCTTTCTCTTTTTTCTTTCTTTCCTTCCTCCTTCCCTCCTCCTCTCTCTCCACCTCCCTCTCATTTGTTTAACAACTATTTGCTGCATTCATTCTGTGGCGTGTGAGACACTATGATAAGTGCTGGTTTTTAGGAGAAAACAAAAAAGGTGATATTCTTGCCTTCATGAAACTTGGTCAGTATCCCAGAATTCTTTGCAGTCAACTTATGCTAATCAAAATCACAAGGGAATAAAGAATCTAAACCACAATGGAAATGTGCTAGTTCACAGTGAGGTGGCATTCCAGTGGATACCCTTTCTTAGCATCTGCATATGGACAAGGGAAGACTGGTATGAGAACTTGTAACTGACAGGGCGAGGGCTGGAACTACAACCTAGGGATGAAGAGGGAGGTCTTGGGAGTAAGGCGATTTACCTCCACTGCATATAGTTTGGAGACCTGGCCACAGGTGTACATTTGTCCAGATGCTTCTCTTGTTATTCTGGTTTTTTAAAATTAGTTTTTGGATGTCATTTGTTCAGCAGTTTTTAGAAAAATTTTAATAAAGTAGCACATCCTCTGCCTATGCCTGCTACATAAACATCTATTTCTGAATTTCTGAATTACACACACACTGGTACCATTGATTTGTATGTAGACTAGAAAAGAATAAGGTGGTTGGCCAGAGCCCCATAGAAATCCTCTTTAAGAAATAATAATAATCACTGCTAGCTATCAAAAGCATATCATGAACCTTAGATGTAATACTTCATTTGGTTTCTCAGAACAACCCTGCCAGGTAGATATTATCACTTCCTTTGTACAGATGGGAAAACTAATTTCAGGAAGCTTAAGTGACTTGCCCAAGGTCACACAACTGTTGATTAGCAGGGTCCGGATTCTGACCTGTAAGTCCAGCTTTATAACCACATGCCTAGCACATTGTCCTTGTGTTAGACACAGTAAAGACTTAAGTGAGTTCCCACCTATGAGTGAGAACTACAACTTAAAGTATAATAATAATAAATAAATTAAAAAAAAAAAAAAGACTTAAGTGAGATCTCTCAGGCATGAGTCTGGGAGTTCTGTCTCATTTCTTTAGCCTTTTTAAAAAACATAAAAATAGAAAAGAATAATGAGCAACCCTCATGCCCTATTTTTTTGCCTTTGCCTTGTATATTCTGATAAATAAGACAAAGAACATGATTATCTGGCCATCTAATTCGCATTTTTCTCCAGTTTTCTCCTGAAAACCAGCACTTAGCATCTGATTTCCTGGAAGGCCTCAGATGGTTAATTCTAGGTATTCTCGGGTGGCTAAGTATGAAAACAAGAAAGATAGAGCAGCAATACATTATAATGAAAATTGCCGTAGTTTAGTACCTGAGGATATTAAATCAAACATGAAGGACTGTTGTGTAGAGAAGGGATTATTACTTCTGCCCTGGGGATATGAACTAGAAGGACCAATAAAAAGAATTATAAGCGTGCGTCGTGGAGCTCAATATTAGGAAGTTGTTTTGTTTTGTTTGCTCATTTATTTGTTTTTTAATTAGACCTTTCCAAAGTGATATGGACTCCTTTGAAAGGTTTGAATTCTCCAGCAATGAATGGTCACATCAAAGGCATGTTGTGAAAGTGTTTTCGTTGTCAATTGTGTTCTTTATGGCCTGTGATTTTACATAGCACCACACCTCAATAGGTTGTTTAGGAACTCTAGTCTAGTGGCAGTCTATCCCAGAGGCTTATAAAATGTTTGCCAACTTAGAATTAGAAGGTTCGTTTTAAGAGAATAATTAGGGAAGCTAAATAAAAAATATAACAGTGATGGAGGAAGTTCCAGGAGGTGCCTTTGCCACCGTATCCCTACCAGGTTAGGAAAGGTAGGGCAACTGCTTCTCTGCTTGGCTCCTATCTCAGGTGAATTCCCCATAGGAATAGAATGAAGGTGAGTAGCAGAGCCTGGGCAGCGATTGAGAGGCGGAGATGAACAAAGTGGAAGGAGCATCAAGATGGCTATATTAGTCCATTTTCATGCTGCTATAAAGAACTGCCCAAGACTGGATAATTTATAGAGGAAAGAGGTTTAATTGACTCACAGATCAGCATGGCTGGGGAGGCCTCAGGACATTTATAATCATGGTGGAAGGAGAAGTAAACATGTCCTTCTTCACATGATAGCAGGAAGGAGAGGTTTAAATGAAGTGGGTTTGAGAGGTTTGAATGAAGTAGATATAAAACCATCAGATCTTGTGAGAACACACTCACTATCATGAGAACAGCCTGAGGGTAACTGCCACCATGATGCAATCACCTCCCATGAGGTCGCTCCCCCAACACATGGGGATTACAATTTAAGATGAGATTTGGATGGGGACATGGCCAAACCATATAAATGTCCTTTGGAGACTTCCCTTAGAATCCTTGCTTTGACATGTAATGCTCATTCTCCATTTCCTACATTCATAAACATTTTGAAAATTAGTATTTAATTATACCAATATTCATGACTATATTATCTAGGTTAAAAAAATTAAACTGTTATATATGACTAAATATTTTTTGGTACTATATACCCAGTACCAATGGAGGGTCTATACAGAGTAGAGTTGAAAGTACATATTTGTTCATGTTTGAAAGACGCAACAGGAAACTTGAGATCTGGGTGTACTTACACTATTCTATCATTGTGAAATGTTTTAATAGTGATTTTTTTTTTTCCAGACAGAGTCTTGCACTGTTGCCAGGCTGGAGTGCAGTGGCACAGTCTTGGCTTACTACAAACTCTGCCTCCCAGGTTCAAGTGATACTCCTGCCTCAGCCATTCGAGTAGCTGGGACTATAGGTGTGTGCCGCCATGCCCAGCTAATTTTTGTATTTTTAGTAGAGACAGGGTTTCGCCATGTTGAACAGGATGGTCTTGACCTCTTCACCTCAAGATCCACCCACCTCGGCCTCCCAACGTGCTGGGATTACAGGCATGAGCCACGGTGCCTGGCCTTAATAGTGATTTTTATTAAGGTAATAGTATTGAATGATAAATTTGGAAGGCCTAGAAAAAAATAGAAGAATAAAAATCTCACCCATCATTCTACCACATGAACATAATGTTGATAATCACTCCTAATATTCTTTTATTTATCCCTAAATATTTATTCTTGTAATAAGTGTTCTTTGTTTGTTACATTTTTCAGGCCACCCGTTTTCTCTCCCTTGTAAGTGGCAGAGGCTGTGTGAACAGCAGCTGCAATTGCAAATCTCATTTCAGCTTCCTAAATCTTGTAATTAGAGGAAATCCTAATGAGGGAGCAATAGTTTGGCTGAAATTCTAATTTGCAGTGTTGTTCTGAGTGTTCATTTGTGTCTTGAGGATCCTGCTGTGTGAGAGGGGCCACTGGAGAGAGTGACTCATGGTCTGCCGGTCAGATGCCGTGGGGAGCAGAAGTCTCCAGTGGAGAGGTTTTGATAAATCACCTCTCAGTTGTCTTAGTTATTGAATCTGTAAGTGTGCAATGGGAATAACAGACTGCTTCATCTCCGTCGTCTGGCACATATGTGATGTCAAGGAAAATAAGAATATATGTGATAAAGTTGGCATTACTCGTTGTGGGAAGTCAAGATGATTCAGTAATGTTGCTAGGGTTGTTAACTGACTATTCAGGATAGCAAAAAACAAAACTTTACATCTTTGCCTTATACTTAACATCAAAATCCATTCCAGAGGTAGCATGGCATTGTGTTTGGGCACTGAAATCTATGTAGAACCTGGACTCCAGTCCCAGCTGTGTCACTTACTAGCAAGTGGTCAAGTTGCTTCACCTCTATAGGCCTCTATTTCCTCATCTGTAAAATGGGGGTGATAATAGTAGCTACTCCCTTAGGACAGTCATGAAAATTATATGAGTTACTACATTAGTTACTATTTAGCACTATAATCTAAAACAATATTTGACGCAAAGCAGGTTCCATACAATTGTTTGATATTATTATTATTAAGTGCCTTAAAGCATTAACTATTTTATTGAAAGAAACCATAAAGTAATCAGAAGGAAATATAAATTAATCAGAAGGAAAAATAAATTCAGATCAGGAGAGTCTCTCTAAGCATGCAGTCAGTGCAAAAATCCACAGAGGACTGATAGATTTGACTACATGAACATTAAAAGTCTGTATTGTATGTATCAAGGAAGTGAAGTATACATTTTACAATACTGAAAAGTAAATAAAGACACACAATAGTTACAACATGTCTGACAAACGTGGAGTTAATAGTTAGGCTTTAAACCCAATGTACTGTGACACCAAAGCTCACACATTGGATTCATGTTATATTATGGTTGTCATTAGCCCGTGTTCAAAACTATGCATGTGTGCCACTCATAGGAGTGTATGTATGTGTGTATACTTGTATGTATTTCTTTCCTGCTTGATCCATAAATTGTTTAAGTCAGTTTACAATAATACAAAAGGTACAAAATAGCAAAAATTAAAAACAGGAAAAAAAGAAAAAGCAGAAAACAAAGTAAGGAGGACTGAGGCTAAACCAGTTTGGCCATGATGGAGAGTGTGACAAGGGAAACCCGAGCAATGTCACAGCCCAATGTCCACAAGCCCCAGTCTTTGTAATTACATCGGGGCGTACAAATATATATATATATATTTTGATATTGACAACAGCAGAACATTTCTTTTCAGAACCTTCAAAAGAGAGTACGGACTATGTAATGAATCGGAATCTTGACACCATTTTGTCAATAACACTAATTATGATGACGTATTTCATTCTCTGGGTGTAGTGATGGCACCACACCAAGGCAGGGTACAGTAAGGCGCTTTTTGCAGTTGAGGACGCTGATATTGTGCTGGAGGTTGGAGGCCATAGGCCTGGGCCTGCTTGTCTTCAGAGGCCATGCTTGCCCTTCCTCTGCCCTCTGTGTTGGAGGTGGGATGGACACTGCAGGCTGTTCATATCCCAGGCTCCCTGTTGGCTGGCTTCTTGGTTTCTGGCTGGGATTAGCCAATGAGAGGTCCTGCTGGGAGACCAGAGGGTCAGTGGAAGTGAGAAAACAAGGTCTTCCTCGTGCTCCCACTTCACGCTGGGTGGCTGCTTTACCAGCAGCTTCCCATGGACTGGCTTCTGGTGCCAGCTTCTTTCAGGTGACCTTGGGCCTTGGGCTCATTAATAATATCACTTCCTCCCTGGGCCCTTCGGCTCAGGTATGGGAACAGCCTTCCACATTTGCTAATCTTTGGAATACCTGGCTCTTCCTTATTGGCTTCTCAGCTCCTGCATCCCCTGTACAGTCGTGTGTGGCATAATCATGAGGGTAAAATGAGGAGAAATACTTCATTAGGCAATTTTATTGTTGTGTGAGCATCATGGAGTGTACTGAAGCAGACCTAGATGGTAGCGCCTACTGTACACCAGGGCTGTATAGCCTAGCCTATTGCTCCTGGGGTACACACCTGTACCGCATGTTTCTGTACTGAATACTATAGGTAACTATAGCACAGTGGTAAGGATTTGTGTATCTAAACATAGAAAAGGCACAATGGTACGCCTGGCTGCGCATGGTGGCTCATGCCAGTAATCCCAGCACTTTGGGAGGGTGAAGTGGGCAGATCACCTGAGGTCGGGAGTTTGAGACCAGTCTGACCAACATGGAGAAACCCCGTCTCTACTAAAAATACAAAATTAGCTGGGCATGGTGGCGCATGTCTGTAATCCCAGCTACTCAGGAGGCTGAGGCAGGAGAATCACTTGAACCTGGGAGACAGAGGTTGCGGTGAGCTGAGATCGCACCATTGTACTCCAGCGTGGGCAACAAGAGCAAAACTCCATCTCAAAAAAAAAAAAAAAAAAGGTACACATGTATAGGGTACTTATCATGAGTGGAGCTTGCAGGACTGCAGGTTGCTCTGGGTGAGTAGTAAGTGAGTGGTGAGTGAATGTGAAGGCCTAGGGCGTCACACAACTATAGATAATAAACACTGTACACTTAAGCTATGCTAAATTTGTCAAAATCATACTTCTCTTTCTTCATTAATAAAGTAACCTTAGCTCACATTAACATTTTACTTTATACACATTTTAATTTTTAGAGATTTTTTTGTAATAACAGCTCCAAACAAACACATTGTACAGCTGTACGAAAATATTTTCTTTCTTTATGTCCTTATTCTGTAAGCTTTTTTCTGGTTTTAAATTTATATATAAATAAGTATAAATATAAATGTATATATATATAATTTTTTTGTTAAAAATTAAGACACATACACATTAGCCTAGGCCTACACAGGGTCAGGATCACCAATATCACTGTCTTCCACCTCCACACCTTGTCCTACTGGAGGGTTTTCAGGGCACTAACACACATGGAGCTGTCATCTCCTAGGATAACAATGCCTTCTTTTAGAAGGTACACCTCCTGAAGGACCTGCCCGAGGCTGACTTACGGGTTTTTTTTTAATCGATGGGAATTCACACTAATGATAAGAAGTACAGTAAATACAGAAACCAGTAACATAGCCATTTATTATCACTATCATTATGTTCTGTACGTAATTGCATACGCTAGACTTTTATATGCCTGGTAGCATAACAGGTTTGTTTCCACCAGCATCACCACAAACACGTGGGTAATGCATTGTGCCATGATATTGCTATGGCTGCAATGTCACTAGGTGGTAAGAATTTTTTAGCTCTACCGTAATCCTATGGGAGTACCATTAGATATTTGGTCTGTTATTGACAAGAAACTTTATTATGTGGCTCATGACTGTACTGTAAATCCTTGAAGTGGTTTCTGCTTTTCTGATTGATACAAACATCAGAACTCAATGAATTCAGGAGGTTTCTGGATGATCATATGTTGTCTCACTAATCCGCAAAATAAAACCAATGAGAAGCTTGAAGACTGGCCTCACCATCAAGTCTGCATTACTAATATAAGATTCACTACTTAGTTTAAAGTTGTTCTTTGTGCTACTTCTTTGAGTATTCTTTCCTCACCAAAAGGCTGCATTTGGGTTGAGATTGAGTCTTGCCAACAGACTTGGAGTCCTGGGCCTCCAATTTCAGGACTGGTTAAGGCAATTTCCAGGCAAGCTGCAGTATTATAATCTACTTGAACATCCATTTACACTCAGTACAGTGTTGTATAAGATTTTTGCTGTCATGGAGAATTACCATTTAGATTGAAAAAATGTAATTCATTTGTTTCAGTAATTTATTTCCAAGAAACTTATGACCTGACAAATGTAATGTAATTACGATATTTTGGTTTTCTGTTTTTATGAAAATTGCTTCAATTTCTATGTTAATAAGACAGAACATATGCATAATATCTGAAAAGACCTATTAATGCCACTTTTCTATTGCCTCTAGGGCTGTGGTCAGCCTAATCAAAATGGTGCTCATAATCAACCTCTCACACAGATTACTCTGTTTATACCTCCCCACCTATCAAAACCCTGACTGGGATTTGCTTTTCATCCTAAGACTTTCTGAATTCTAACCTCCTTGAAAATTTCTTTTAAAAAACTGTTTTCATATTTTTATATATAGGTTTTTTCAATTTATTATAAAATGGAAGCAGCCCTATTCCAGCCATCATTTTTCTTTATGTTCTTTTTTCTTTTTTCTATTTCAGTTCTACTATGCTTTGCACTAACGACAAGTACTTCTATCAGGTGGATCTGTTTTTCATTTAATGTGAGCTGGTGTTTGTTTGCTTTAGAACAAATGTATAATCACACAAATACTATATTTGTAATGTAGCTAGGTATGAATACACACATTAAAATTCTAGCTAGCACTAAAAATTATGTGTATAGTAATTTAAAACATACTTTTTATGATTGTAAATTGCATACTTAGCAGTTCAGTAATTTGGGGGCTTTTTTTTTTTTACAATAGAAAAAGATGAGATGAGAGTATTTGTACAAAAGTCATTTCTGGGTTTTAGACTATTACTTTTAAGTAGCATAAATTATTTCCCAATTTTCATATGATGCAGGTTATATTTATCAGCAAAAATAGATGAGGGTTGGATTATATTATCATTTTAAATGTGTAATGTTAAAACATGTAGCTTCTAATGGCAATATAGTTACAGCTAACAGCATGGACTTTGTTGTTGGAGGAACTTGGATTCTGAGTCTCATTCTGACCCAGGTATAACCTTGTGCCTCTCTAAGCATCAGTTTTTATGTAACTCAACAATAATAGCATCTGTATCACCCATTATGTAGAGCTGTTACAAAATCATTGGGTTTCCTTTGGGCAATTCTTACATGTTTATAGACCCGCCAGTGTCAGGGTTCAGCCCTCATTAACTCCATTCCCTTCCATTGGTCCCTGCTGCACACATGGCCTAGTGCAAACCAGATGTCTTGCTGCTGGGCACAAGGTGTGGTAAGTCAGTCATGGTCCTGGAGTTGGTGTGGGTATTAGGCACTGCCTGCGCTTCTGTGCCTGCCCCTATGCCTGTGACACACATCAATAATCAAATATGGCACTCTTCTGTTGCATCAAGGAGCAACTTCAGAATAATTAGTATAGTGATAGTAACTGTAATAATGCCTCTCAACCAGATCAGCAGCCATGTGTGATAACACTTATTTGCTTCAGAATTTGGGGAGATATTAGCTCAAACCCATTATAGAGTAGTCATAGCTTTAGAAGGAAGGATTCTTTATGTATTAGGAAATATACATTATGTAAATGGTGTACCTAAATTGGCTTAATTTGAATTTGCACATAATACCCCAATAGTAATAAGGAAAAATTGGTTTTGTTTTAGAGTTAGCATCTCTTAAAAGCTTGGGAAGCATGAAGACACTTGGAAAAGTTAATTTGGAATAACTTTCATTACATATGTAAGGTTTTAGGGGTATTGCCAATGAAATCTAGATCAAAATAATATGTAATAGGAAAAGAGAAATATGAATAATCGAATATATAAATATTTTCATTTACACCTGTTATATTGTTACAGCTGCCTCATTAACTTTAGATGCTATCAACATTTTCAAGATAGATTCAACTGGAGAGTCATAATAATCACATGGGTTGATTATTATTATTACTATTGAGGTTAGATGGATGTTATAAACACAAAACTCAATTTCCTGGCTTACAAACTATTATAATTATTTTCAATTTGAGTTTTTCTGAACAGTGCAAAGCAGCTAAAACATAAGCTTTTCCTGCATGCAGTTGAAAGCTCAGGTTAGTAACATCCATTTGATGACAATATATTTCTGCATGGGCAGACAGGTACTCTTACAGAATATGATTTGAAGGATTTATGGATAGCAATGCATTGTGATAATAGTTTTATCCTTGTGTGTTTTATTTTTATTTTTTAAAATTTTTATTATACTTTAAGTTCTAGGGTACATGTGCACAACGTGTAGGTTTGTTACATAGGTATATATGTGCCATGTTTGTTTGCTGCACCCATCAACTTGTCATTTATATTAGGTATTTCTCCTAATGCTATCCCTCCCCCAGCTCCCCACCCACTGACAGGCCCCGGTATGTGATGTTCCCGCCCTGTGTCCGTGTGTTCTCATTGTTCAGCTCCCACCTGTGGGTGAGAACATGCAGTGTTTGGTTTTCTGTCCTTGTGATAGTTTGCTGAGAATGATGGTTTCCAGCTTTATTGATGTCTCTGCAAAGGACATGAACTCCTCCTTTTTTATGGCTGCATAGTATTCCATGGTGTATATGGGCCACATTTTCTTTATCCAGTCTATCACTGATGAGCAGTTGGGTTGTTTCCAAGTCTTTGCTATTGTGAAAAGTGCTGCAGTAAACATATATGTGTGTATATCCTTATAGTAAAATGATTTATAATTCTTTGATTTTGTGTCTAGTAATGAGATTGCTGGGTCAAATGGTATTTCTAGTTCTAGATCCTTGAGGAATCACAACACTGTCCTCCACAATGGCTGAACTAATTTACACTCCCACCAACAGTGTAAAAGTGTTCTTATTTCTCCACATCCTCTCCAACATCTGTTGTTGCCTGACTTATTAATAATGATCGCCATTCTAACTGGCGTGAGATGTATCTCATGGTTGTTTTGATCTGCATTTCTCTGATGATCAGTGATGATGAGTATTTTTGCATATGTCTGTTAGCTGCCTAAATGTCTTCTTTTGAGAAGTGTCTGTTCATATCCTTTGCCTACTTTTTGATGGGGTTGTTTTCTTCTTGTAAATTTAAGTTCTTTGTAGATTCTGGATATTAGCCCTTTGTCAGATGGGTAGATTGCAAAACTTTGCTCCCATTCTGTAGGTTGCTTGTTCACTCTGATGGTAGTTTCTTTTGCCATGCAGAAGCTCTTTAGTTTAATTAGATCCCATTTGTCTATTTTGGCTTTTGTTGCCATTGCTTTTGGTGTTTTAGTCATGAAGTCTTTGCCTATGCCTATGTCCTGAATGGTATTGCCTAGGTTTTCTTCTAGGGTTTTTATGGTGTTGGGTCCTTGCATATTTTAATAACTAATGACTTGGGAGGCTGAGGCAGAAGGATCTCTTGAGCCCAGAGTTTGAGGCCAGCTTGGGTAACACAGAGAGACTGTCTCAAAACAAAAAGCAAGACAAAAGAAAGACATTAATGAGTTTCAAGAGAGTTTGAGCTGCTTGATAGCCTGACAACATTAGGATGAGATGCTTTTGTCTCAAGGTGCTTTTCCCAAAATCATTACTACTGTTTTTGGTCATAGTGCTTAAGAAGTTTTGCCTTTTAATTGGTAGAAAATACTACAAAAGCAAACAGGTCCCTGAAATAAAACGAAAACAAAAATAAAAAACAGAGAGTAAGGTAAAGGAGCAGGTAGTGGGGGACTTAGGAAGAAAGTTTTGAAAAAACACATTTCTTCTAAAGGTGGTCCCTGTTCATATTAATATTTTCATATGAAGCTTGTGACTCAGATATCTTTTCTTTGATTTTTAAATGGAAAGTGATAATTTTGTAAATGTTGCATTGACTATGATTTCAGTGTTTTTAGCCTAGTAGCATTTTCTCTTTTAAACAGAACTGTTTTACAAAAAGCTGATAAAGGTAGGGGAAAAGATAAGAATGGGTGATGACTCGTTGAAAGGGAGAGATGGGTTGAAGGAGGTGAAGGACCCAGAACTCTTGCAGCTCAGCTTCCCTTTGCTTTCATCTCCCACTGACATGGGCTGAATTGTGACTCCCCACCCCCAAATTCATATGTTGAAACCGTAACCTCTAGTACCTCAGAATGTGACTGTATTCAGAGTTAGGGCCATGAAAGAGGTGATTAAGTTACAATGAGGTCGTTAGGGTGGGCACTAATCCAACATAACTGGTGTCCTTATAAAAAGAGATTAGGATTTAGACTTTACTCAGAAACTATGAGAGAGCACATGCACAGAAAAAAAGACCATGTGAAGAGGCATCTAGGGAGTAGCTACCTGCAAGCCAAGGAGAGACCACCCTGAGGAAACAGTTGATGGCACCTCGATCTCAGACTTCCAGTCTGCAGAACTGTGAGAAAATACATGTTTGTGTTTTAAGCCACCCAGTCTATGGTATTTTGTTATGACATCCCTAGCAAACCATTATATACACTTCTTTGCTTGAGAACCATAGCTCAGGAAAACAGGGGCTTGGAATAATATGGCTTGAAACTCTAAATAAAATTATAATAAATCATATTAAATTATTTAAAAGAATCATTTATGTGGACAAAGTAGGATTCATCCCAGGAAAGTTCTTTTCTTTTATAGTATGCATTTATAGATAAAACTTATGTTCACCTTGATAAGGTTTTTTCAGCACCTCAACCCACAAATAGCCATTCTTAATTTAGAGGGGTGCCTGAGAACAGAGGCAGTATATTAAGTATTGGGAAAGAGACTGTTTCCTATAGATGGCAGTTCACTTTCCATCTATGAGGTAATTGGAGTAAGCTGAATAGCTGAGGATTTGGATCATCCCAGCATCTTTGAGGGTCTCCTGGTTTTGTGCTGTCCTTGGTTCATCATGGCGGCCCTGAGGCGTGGCTTATTCCTCATGGTCTTTGGACACCAACTCTCTGGTCCCCAGGTTCACATGCTCGGTACCTTCTCTTCTCACCTGTGCTCTGTTCCTCTTACCTCACCGCCAGCCCTCTTACCAAGTCCAAGTGGCCACTGCCTTGCCACTTGAGGACTTTGCTCTGCAGCTGCTTTTCTGTCAGGCTGTGCCACAGCCCTTGCATCTCTCACACTGCCCTGCAAGTGGGTCACAGTCTGTACAGTCCCTGATCCCCCTTTGATGTATGCAGGGGTTCTGTCTCCTCATCTCCACCTTAGTCCCCGGGTGATGGTGATGGAGCCTCAGATCCATCATCTGAAACTACACAGCGTCTAAAACCTAGTTATGCCCTTGCTTTCACAGTTTGGGGAGATCTTTTACTTCACCTACACATTTAATTTAAAATGTTAGGGATTTGTTCTAATTCAAAGGAGAAACTATGAAAGAACTGTTGAGAATAACCCTAAAGAATTGTTTCATTATTGTAAAAAACTGGAAGCAACCCAACTGTTTACCAACAAGGGAATGATTGATCACATCAGCTGGGGTCTATTCATGTGATAACATATTATGGAGTGATTAAAACTTAGATGCTTGAAAAATGTGTGGTGAGATGATACAATTCTTAGGATATAATTTGAAGAAAAATAGGATTCCAGAAGTGTAAAAATAAATAAATAACTGCAATAAAAGAACATAAGGAAATATGTCAAATGCTAATGGTAGTGTTTGCTGGTTGTTGAGATAAGAAATTTTTGTTTTCTTTAGACTTTCCATGTTTTGGTAACAGATATCTAAATCAGAATTATTCCTAACACTTTTGGGATTATTTTTGTTTTCAAATATGATTCATTTAAAAATAATGTGTATTATTGCTCTTCTCAAGGTATTTGAAAGTCATGGATCATGTGTAAATCTTTCATTCCCCAAATATTTACTGAGCCCCCAAGAGAAAGACCGGAGCTTGCAGCTATTCAGGTCCTGGGAGCCAGATTCTTAGATTCAAAACCTAGTTGTAGTACTTTTTGGTTGTATGACTTTTGGAAAGTTACTCTAGTCAGACCTTTCCTTTTGTGGAGCTTATAGTCTCCTAGGAAGTTGTGGTGTGAATACTCACCAAATACCATAGAATGAAATAATGTAATCATGATGTGTTTATTGAGGCATCTGATTTAGTAGGTTCTCAAATAGAATTTGAGAGTAGTATTTGAGAATAAGTGATTGCAATAAATAAATGAAAAAGAATTGGTTTAGAGAGTCTTCTCCCTACAGAAGATTGGTTGGTTCTATGGGGGCATTTATGTGTGCAATTAATAGGTTGCCCCTGGGTGAACCATGGAAAGTACTTATCCATTCACTCACTCATTCATTCATTCATTCATTCATTCATTCATTCATCATTGAACGCTTAACAAATATCTGCATGTGTAGTGATAGGCCTGAAAAATCTCTTTCTAATGCCTTTTCCTTAGAAAATACATTTTAATTCAAATAGGAAAACATAACATGCTTAACAATTGGTTTTCCAACTGGGCGCAAATGAAGTTGACTTCAAGGTACTATGGTTGAATTCAGGTACTCATGGCTATGCTCAGTAAGGAGAACTTACAGAAACATTCAGGTAAGCTGCATCTGAGACTAATGATGGCTTGAAATTCTGTTTCAAGTTAAGCTTTACTCCTTTAAAGAAGAGGAAAAATAAGTATGAAGACACACTCCTTGCATTGCTGATTTTTGTTTGTTTTTCCTTTAGCTGCAGTATTAATAATGGCACATCACAAATAAAAGATGCTTTTGGTTTTTTTTTTTCTTTCTCTTACGTTTTCATTCCCCTTTTCTCCATACCCCTCTACTCTTCTTCCCTCTTCTCCCTCTTTTTGTGTTCAAGTCATGATTTCTTTGAATATTTTGTTATAAGTCCAATATTGCCTCAGAGGCTGAGACTGTGAGTCTTACCAGCCCCTCTAGACTTAGGATTCCTCAACTTTAGCCTTGAATCTGTCACTTTCATGGTGTGAAAGGCCTTTAAGTCTTTCTTCCCTTCTCTGCTGTGCCAGTAGGTGATAATACATATTTATGAACTAGCGATTCTTTCTTGATGCTGTCAGAGTATTATAAATGACATCACCCAATTTAAGACGTGCTTTAAAATTAATTGATTTAATTAGAAAAGGAAACTCTAAAGCAGTTAGCATGGACTCGCCCTGTCAGACAACTAACTGCTTAGTGCTGCCAGACAATGATGGCTTTCTCTCTTGAATGTCAGATTTATTGCAAAGAATGGAAAATGTCAATGTGTTTTGCTTAGGATTAAACAAACCATTTTTTTTTTTTTTTTACTTTCTCTGTCTAAGGAGGTTGCTCTGTGCTTACCTTGCTGCCTTTTTTCATTTTTCTCTTTCAGCCTCACCTTTCCATCCGTGAAATGACTTTTTTCTTCCTCTCCTTCATCTCCACCTATCTCACTTCCCCACCTTGTTTTCTACTTGGCCTTCATCTGAAGTCCCACCGTTTTTGGAAAAGTCTTCTGTCTTAGCCTGGGCTGCAACAACAAAAAACCATATAGACTGGGTAGTTTAAGCAACGACACTTTTTTTTTTTTTTTTCCTTACGAGTCCAAGATCAAGGTGTCAGGAGATCCTGGGTCTGGTGAGAAGCCTCTTCCTGCTTTTGCAGATGGCCACCTTCTTGCTGTGTTCTCTTATGGCAGAGAGAGGAAACTCTGGTGTCTGTTTCTCTCCTTATAAGGATGTTAATCTCATCATGGGGGCTCCATCCCAAGGACCTCATCTAAACCTATTTGCCTCCCAAAGTACCATGGCATTGAAGATTAGGGTTTCAACAAATGAATTTCACTGGGATGCAAACACTCAGTTCTCAGCACCCTCCTTCATCTGAACCAGAAGTGGTTCCACCTTTCTCCTTCATTTAGGGTTCCATCAAGTGCCAGTCATGAAGCTCTCTGGTTTTATTTTTCTCTTCTCTGCTTCTCTCTAAACACGATAAGCTCAGGAATGCCAGCATTTTGCCCTCTCTCTGTCGTGCAGTGCCTAGCACAATGCTTGACACATGTTGGCACTGTTTCTTGACTGAGTCAGGGACTGATGCATGACCCATTGTGCTTGTACCTCTGGGCTGTACACATGATACTTTCTAGAGGATAAGACAGGGCTAGCAGTCTAACCTCATGAGAGGAACCAGGTATTGCTCATTTAGCTTGGAATGTTGATAACTATTAAACAGTCATACTTTCAGGGCTGGGGGGGAACTTCATGGTTCGTTATTCAACACCTACTTATTTCCAGATGGGAAAGATGAATATAGGAGAGGTTCAGTGACTTGCCTGAGATCTCACATGGCAGTGGCCATATGCCTGCCCTGTTAGTTTAACCATGTGCCTGCTGTGGGTCTTGGTTACTGGCCTTCAAATACTGACATGTAAGTGCTTCAGAAAAGGCTAAGCATCCGGTGATGCTTCATTAAAGATAACTTTTCCTAGTGAAAGAATTAACTTGCTTTAATTGAAAGGATGGGTTTTTGAAGTTTCCTGATAGCCCAAGTCTGAGAGAACAAGAAATATATATAACATATCATCTAGCCAATGCCAGAGCTATCACAGTCTGATTCTAGAGAATAAAATAGCCAGACTGCAGCCTCACCCCAGACCAAGGAAATCAGAATCCCTGAGGATGGGCCTAGTGCATCAGTATTTTAGATGCTTCCCAGGTCATTGTGCTGTGCTGCAGCTAGCCTTGGGAACCACCCTAGGAGAAGTACTCAATTCAAAACTTTTGGGAATGAGGTAGGCTGCAAACAACACAAAATAAAACAAACAAGCATGCATTGTGCTACTGGCCTGGATTTAGAACAAGTTTTCTTCTTGAACAGACATAACCCATCTGACAGTGCTGTTTGGATGACAGGAGTGTGGCCCGAGTCACGTTGCACTACTGATAATACTGCAAAGATGTCAGAGCTTTACTTTCTAAATGCTTGTGCCAGCTAGCTTGCACTGTGTAACAAACCATCCCAAAACTTAGTGGCTGAAACAACAAATGTTTATCATTTCTCTCCATTCAATGGGCCAGGTGGGAAGTTCTCCTGGTCTGGGTTGCCTCAGCTAATATCAGCTGAGGTTGTGAGTGTCACAGCTGGGGCTGGATGGACTGATTGGGGTGGTTGATTTGTTATTGCCTGGGGCAGTTGGGATGACGTGGCTCTGTATACTGCATCATCTAACAAACTAGCCTGGGTTTGTCCGCAGAGAGGAGGGCCCAGGATTCTTAAGCAAAAGAAAGTAGAATCATGAGTAGGGACTTTTCAAGTTTCAGCTTGCCTATAGTTTGTTAAATTATCATTGGCCACAGAAAATCACTTGGCTAATTTCAAATTCAAGGATGGAGAGAGAGCCTTCACCTCTTCATGGGAGGAGCTGAAGGGTCACACTGCGAAGCAGACTACATACAGGAAATGAAAGATTTTGTGGGCATTTTTGTAACCACAGTATACCAATGAACAGAATTCCATATGAAACAGAAGAAATTATCTGTAGATGCACACTTATTTATATCATTTGCTTTGTGCTTCAAGTGGACTGGTTAGGTGATCCCAGCCACTAATCCATGGATACAGGCACCATAGGTGTCAGCTGTAAGAGGAGCACGACGGGGTCTCCTGACCTGAGGTGATCCATAAGCTCGGCATCCTGAAGCAGCAATAGGTTATTGAAAGCACAGATCTGGAATTCTAGTCCCAGTTCTATCACTTACTAATTATGTGACATTAGGCCAATTATTGCAACCTATAAGCCTCAGTTTTGTCATCTGTAAAATGGGACTAGTAATGGTACCTATGTTATAGGGTATTTGTGAGGCTTCAGTGGAATAAAGCATACAGCACCGTTCTTGGCACAGCATAAGTATTCAGTAAGTGAGGTTGTGAAAATTAGACATCTCCAAGTGTCAGCAAGACAAGGTGGACCTTCCTTCATTTCTATATAGTCTGACTCAGGGATCCAGCTGGTCATGTGAGCCTGTTGTCAGTGAGAGCTGACTGGGGCTTATTGCTGGGATCTCTGGCTCCCCATTCCATCGGGAAACCCAGTGTGCCTGACTTTCTTCCAGGACGTTCTGTAGAAACCACTGTCTGTTTTTCCCGAGCCTAAAAATTAGATTTACACCTCATCGTCCTTTATCTATATTCACCTTGTGTGGGTGAGCTGTAAATGAGGCAGACCTTTGACTGCTCTGTTCTTTGCTGTTGCCATAATCAAGAGAGAAGCTGAAGAAATACGGCTGGGTAACTGGTTGTGATTTCAGTAGTGGGCCTGCTGGGTTTGCCCACGGGCCATGTTACAAAATGCTGGCAGCTGGCAAGCTGTACACTTTGTGGGTCCCTAGGAACCTAAGAAGGCTGGAAAACACATGAATTATACAGTTTGACAATGTGAACATGAAAAGGGCATGTCCTTTGTGACTTTAGTTTTTCATTAAATGAACTGTTCTTGGATTCAGAATCTATCTATAAATTTCCTTATGTCTCACTGTTTACTGTACGGTATGACGCTGCCAGTATAGATTAAAAGGAATGACTACAAATAGAATAATGCAAAATAAGCTTCTTTATGCAGGTCTGTTTCTTGCATAGGTGCCAATTGCAAAAACAGGGCACTGTTATTTTCTTTCATCAATTGTCACTCTAGATGCCTTTTGTCCCCATGTTGATCGGCCTGGGTCACCGGAGTCCAGTGTGTCAGCAGGATGTGTCTCAGGACAAATGCTGAACCAGCACCAGTGTCTTTCTAAGGCAACTTCCTTCGAGATGGGGAAATTGTTACATAACATGTTGTTGTACATCTCTTAACCTACAAATATTCCATTAAAAGAAAATGCTTTATGTCTTTCTCAACTAGATGTTTACTAACTGCCTCCTCCCTCCTTCCCATCATTAATCCTGTCTTTCCCACCATCTTGCAGACGAAAAATAGCATTAATCAGCATTTAAAATTGTTCCTCAGATTTAACGTTTGGCATTGGAGACAACTTCTTAAGTCCAGAAGAGTTTCCATTCTCTGAGCGAGCCAAGATGCAGTATAAAACTAGACCCCTAATTTCAGAGCTCTGTTGCCAAAGGCTGTCTCTTTGAAATTCCAAGCAATGGATTTTGGTCAGGTACACTCCACCTGCTTCTGTCGCCTGTGGATGGTGCAGAACCCCTGGTATATGGCAGCCCCAAACCATCAATACATCACCCTTGAGCTGTGTGTTGTGGAACCGGATCAAGAGCCATCTGTTACGTGCTCTTGATTAGATGGACTTTCTCTAGAAACTGTGCTTACAATGTTCAGGTAGATTCTTTACTTTAGCGCTGAAGTCAAGATGATAAAACATTCTGAAAATTCATAGGCAGCTTTGTGGTCACATTGTCTTGCAGTTTTTACCTCTTAAATATTTCATGAATCTTTCTCTTTTTTCCTTTCCTGTATTTTTCTTCATATAACACGAAATACTTTTTTAGAAACAGGGCCTCATTGTCACCCAGGCTGGAATGCAATCCTTCTACCTCAGCCTCCCGAGTAGCTGGGGCTACAGTGTGTGCCACCATGCCTGGCTAATTTTTTTTTGTTTTTAGTAGAGACTGGGTTTTGCTATGTTACCCAGCCTGCTCTCAAACTCCTAGTCTCAGGCAATCCATCTGCCTCGGCCTCCCAAAGTGCTGGGATGAATTACTCTTTAAAATTATTTTATTTAATTTTTTTTAATGTCTCTCACAATAGAATATAAATTCCATGAAGGAGGGCCTTTGTCTTGTTCACAACCATATCTCCAGAGATTACAGCAGGGCCTGGTGTATTAGTCTGTTCTCATGCTGCTGATAAAGACATACCAGAGACTGGGAAATTTATAAAGGAAAGAAGTTTCATTGACTCACAGTTCTGCAGAGGCCTTAGAAAACTTACAACCATGGCGGAAGGGGAAGCAAACACATCCTTCTTCACATGGCAGCAGCAAGGAGAAGAACAAGTGCCCAGTGAAGGGGAAATCCCCTTATACAACCATCAGATCTTCTGAGAACTCACTCACTATCATGAGAACAGGGATAGTGGAAAATTGCCCCGATGATGCAATCATCTCCATCTTATCCCTCTGACAAAATGTGAGGATTATGGGAACTACAATTCAAGATGAGATTTGGGTGGGGACACAGCCAAACCACAACACCTGGGTTAGGAACTACTATACCCATGGCTGTGATAACTGCTATAGCTGTGTTGCTTTCATGTAATCATGTGTAGTTTAAGTAGTTGTGGGATGAATGAATGGGTATAGCTATTCCTGCCCCTTGGTTCAGTTTCTCTTTCTCTTTCTTGCCTACTGTTTTATCCCATGCTTTCCTTGTTTCCCACCCTGAATCAATTCCTCTACACAGCTGTCCTGGACCATATCATCCCCTTTTCCTCCTAAAAGGATCTGCATTGCTCTTGGGAATTTGGTGTTGCAGTCCAATGACAATGAACTGAAGCATAGTATTATTCTACGCCAATACTTCTCCTTCTGGCCTCTCATTCATTCATCCAAGTCAATTTGCTTAAGCATATGTATGCTCAGATATCGAGCATAGTACCCAAGACTTAGTTTTCCCCCCTTGCCGTCCACTGTCCCTCCCGCTCTAGTAATCCCCGGTGTCTGTTGCTGCCATCTTTATGCCTAGCAATGGGGATAGTGGTATACCAGACAAAGCCCTTTCCCTCTTGAAACTTACGGTGGAATTGGGAAACAGATAACAAATGAAGAAACAACTACATAAATAATGTAGTAACATTTGCTGTGACAAAAAATAAAGCAGAGCAGGGGGCAGAGAGTGCAGGAGTGGAAGGTGGTAAAAGTGATGTACTTTCTCCTTTGCTAGAAGCACCTTTTCCCTTCCCTTCTGCCTGAGTCGCTCCCAGTTATCCTTTAAGAAGGAGGCTGAAAGCCCTCCTTGACTGTGGGACTATGGTGAGCGAGGGCCTTCCCTGGTGTCTCCTTGTATCTGGTGAGTGAGCCCGTCCAGGCACACTGGACTTTACACTTATTTCATTTCTGAAACCCCGTCTCAGCTGTGAGCTCCTGAAGGCCTGGGTGATTTCTCATTCATTTTTTCTCTCTTATGCCTAGCAGGGTCTGGCATACAGCAGGTGTCTAATAACAGTAAAAGTTATTCAATGCTCACATCACTGCTTCGGCTAGTATTTTCTTTAGGGGAACCAAAAGATAGCAGGAATTAGATCACATTTTTTTTAAAGGTTGGGATGTTCTTTACAAGGTTAAGTTTTGTTGAATAGCTTTCTTTTCCTTTGTTTTTCAAATTAAAAAGCATTAATTTTATCTTCTTTTGATTTTTATTTTTACTATTTATTTTATTTATTCAAGTTTTATTTTAGATTCAGGGGATACACGTGCAGGTTTGTTGCCTGAGTATATTGTGTGATACTGAGGTTTAGGGTACAATGGATTCTGAGCATAGTACCCAATAGTTAGTTTAGCCTCCTCCCTCCCTCCTCCTTCCCTGAAGGCTCTAGGAGTCCCCATTGTCTATTGTTGCCATCTTTATGTCCATGTGTACCCAATGTTCAGCTCCCACTTATAAGTGAGAACATGTGGTATTTGACTTTCTGAATAAATTTTTTTCTAATTTCTAAAGTATATATGCTTATAGAACATTTGGAAAACACTACAAATTATGAGAAAAAAGTGAGAAAACCCATAATTTGATCCCTATTGACTTTAGGCAGCGGAAATATATTTGCTCCTAGCCTTCAGATCTATCCAATTTTTATAATTTTCTTATTATCATACAGAATTTTTCACATAGTAAAATGCTGTGAATATTTTCCTCTGTTTATGAAGATTCTGGAAATGTATTTATTATTAAGCCTAGCATTCCTTATTATAATATTCCTTAGAACCTAACACATGGGAATTCTTTGAAGATGGGGCTGAAGTTAAATTCCTCCAGAGGAGATTTTTGTTTGTCAAGGCCAGCCCTTGCAGGTACCATCAGTAAGGGGACTATGAATTCATCAACTCGGGACTGCTTTATTATGTATGTATGTATGTATGTATGTATGTATGTATTATTTTTAAAGACAGGGTCTCTCTCTGCCACCCAGGCTGGAGTATAGCGGCAAGATCATATCTTACGGCAGCCTCAAACTCCTGGGCTCAAGCAATCGTCCTACCTGTAGCTGGGACTACAGGTGTGAGCCTCCATGCTTGGCTAATGTTTTTTTAACTGTGTTAGAGACAGGTTCTCACTATATTACCCAGGCTAGTCTTGAATACCTGGCCTCAAGTGATTGTTCACCAGTCTCCCAAAGAACTGCATTAAATGAAATTCTCCACTTGAGGTTCTAACTCATGCCCTGACATGGGACTGTGGACCTCAAATGCCGTGGCCAAGTTGTGCTCACCACTTCAAGGAAAGGATTTCTTTCCACTTCCCCCAAGAGCCAGGTCAAAACAGGCAACTCTTCTTTATGTTCTCCTTCTGGGGACAGGTATAATTCTAATTCACCATTTACAGGTAAATTAATTCACACTGAAAGTGTAGCCCCTTGGGTCTTGACCTTATGCAGGTTAAGGTTAAGGGAGAAGAGGGTGTGCATCTCCTGGTAGACTTCTCGCTCTGGCTTAGCCGTATCTAAACTTTATCTCTGGTTGGTACCACCAGTGCAGCTGTCAAAACAGTGGAAGATGCCCTCTGGGCTAAAGTCTCCCAGACCATGCTATTGGCCTTGCGGAATTCCTGACTTTCTGCTAGCTTAGCAATGCATTGAAAACAATGCTTATATTTTGTCTGGAAATTTTGAGTGGGAGGGTTGTTCTGGGTTTCTAGCCCACTCATCATGTAAGAAGTGGAAATGCCAGTAATATATTTAACTAACTATTTTTGGATATTTAGTTGGTCATTACTGTTTTGCTATTATAAATAAAGTATTTATAATGAACATATTTGTAGTCCTATCTTTGGGCATATCTTTGATTATTTTTTGAACATATTTATAGGAGTAGGATTGCTGGGTCAATATGGATGTTTTAAAAGATTTTGATAAACGCTGCCAAAGTGTACGCCAGAAAGACTAAATCAAATTGTGACTTCACAAAAATGCTCATTTATTTATTTTATCCCTCAAGAGAACATGATTTTGAATTCTTCTGAGACTTACACATGGAGCAGACAGGAAGGCCCAGGATGCATTTGGAGTTATTTGAGTTTCAGATTTACCTAGTTATCTACTGAATTTGGGAAGCCACCAGAAATCATAATGTGCTCAAATCCAAGATTCTTCATGGGCTTCAAAGGGAATGAGGCTTGGGTGGGCTCGACGAAAATGCCCAGAATGTGGCTCTCTGCATCTTCCTGGTGTCAGGAAGCTAGTCCCAGCCAGGCAGGGGAAGTGGAGCAGTGTGGACAATGGAATGTGATGTGGCAGAAAGGATGCAGCTGGGGCTGCGGGTCACTAAGGTCCCCAGCATCTTATGAAGAGTGCTCTTTTGGAGGCAGAGTCTAGTGGCGCTTGAAGAGCCCCAGCTCTTTGGTTGTAAATTCTCTAATAAGCTCAATACTGTTAACCACTCTGGTGAAACCAGGAAATGATCTCTATTTTTCATCTGTAGCCAAAACCAAACTCTTTTTTAGCCTGCAGAGTTGGAGGATGAGACTCCAAGCATGTGATTCCAGCCCTGCCCAGAGGGCTTTGCTATGAAAACCACCAGACTCCAATGGATATCAATTTGAGTTTTGGGGTTTTATTTTACATAAATCAAATTTTGGCAGTACTCAAGGCCCCATCAAGTGTAGTGAAAGCTCAAGAGGACAATATTTAATCTGAATAAATATCTATTGTCCTTCCTTGGGTGCAGGCTTGTTTTGCAATTAGAACTTTAGAACTTTGACTCAGTGTAATATACATTTAAATGCACACTGCTTGGTGTGCTTTAAAATGGCATGTGTGAACCCTCAGTAACCTACTTCCAGACATCGTTTTTTAATTCTGTGACTATGTATATTTGCATGTATGTTTTAAAACTACACAAAGCCTGCCTGCGGCCCCCTTGGGTTCAGGATGGGTACATTGGAACAGTGATGATCCCCAGGGCCAGAGATTGTCTGGGACTCTATCAGCCAGAGCTCGGCAGGCAGGAAGCAGAGTTCAGCACAGATGGTTCAAGAGACTTTACTGCATGGACTGTTTGTGGAAGTATGGGAAGTGTTAAGGGAATCAGCAGGGGAGTTGAGGCCCCCAAAGACCAGTAACAATAGCACAAAGCTATAACCACTGCAAGGCCGGAAGAGGCAAGGAGAGAAAATAGTATGACTGGTCCCAGTGAGATCAGAAGTCATAAAGGAGAGGTCTCCAGACAGGTGTGAAGTGACCTAGGGACTGCCAGAAATAGTTCAAAGCAGGATGGAGCAGGGCCTGACCTTTCCTCTCTTGCTGGTGTCTCTCCCGTCAGTTTACAGGAAGTTAAGATCAAGGGAACCTGGGGAATGCAGTCCATTGGGTCAGTGCCCCAGGGCACAGGGAACAACAGAGATTGGATTTGGGGCTGGCGGAAGGTTGGATCTTTGTCTCTGGAAGGTCTCAATGTACATGTATTTCACAGATAGTTTTATTTAATTAGTTGTCCCTTGCATCATGAAAGAGTGATAGAGAGAAGAGGAGGAGATGAGAAAACTTTAGCTTCTACTTAGCAGAGTTGGGTCAAGGTCATGAACCTTCTCCAAAGCTCTTTTCCTCCCTTATCTGAGCCTAGCTGATATTGAATTATTTACACAGGGAAATTAATGGTGCTGATGTATGCATCTCAGTAACCTGATGTACACCTGGCAGGGATTATAATGTAGAGATTGCGTTTGGGCACAAGTGGTCTTCAGGACCCTGATTGGAGATGCAGGTCAGTAAACAGAGGAGGAAAGGAGGCTCACAGAGCCTTGGTGACTTATTCCACGTGACAGAGCTTATACTTGGCCAAATCAAGACATCTAATTATTAGCTCATGTTGCTTACTTCTGGGTGTTGTATAAATTGGGTATTAAATTAAAATAATTACTCCTAAGGAATGTGCATAGGGATTTGCCCACATCTGACAAATGAGAGCAGTTCTGGTGCTCATCCAAATGATCTGTGCAGACCTTCTGCATCAGAAGCCTGCCAGGGGGTCCTCATGCCAGCCAGGCCGAGGAGCTCTGTTTCTGAAGTGCAGGGGGTCCTGGGGTCTGGATCTCTATGGTGTGGCCCAGAGTTCCCTCCGAGTCCATTTGGTACAGATTAGTCTTGCAGGATACTCATTTTTGACAAAAGCGTTCTCTTGTCAGAAAAGAAAAATTGGAGAACACTACATTCTGCATCTTCCTCTTGGAGATTCAAAATGTACTTGACGTATTAAGTCTATATGAAGTTTTCTAGTTTCCTGGATAATTTTCTTTGAGAGTGAATTATCTAAATTTACACTTTTTATCTTTTGTTTTTCTAAGTACTTATGTAATCCTTTAATTTGGCCTTTAACAGTCAGGAGAGTGTATGTGCACTCCATATTCTAAATTACAGAGGCATTTAGGAATTTAAAAGGAAGTGTATTTCAATTGCTCACGCACCCATGTTAAGTCCTGAGTGTGATGCAGACATTTCTGTACTTTTCCAATTTTCTAACGGTTTGTTGCTTAACATTTCCTAGGCAGCCTACCTGGGATGTGCAGGCGCAGATATTTCTCTCCCTCATTCTCTGTGTTTCTCTCTTCCTCTCTCCTCTTTCCTTAGCATCCCTTTGGCTCTTCACTCACATCCCTGGGTCCATGGGCCATGGAGGAAGGTTTTTGCACTATTTAGGTCCTAGGCATCCTTGGAGGATGCGTAGCCCTTCAGACTATTTAGACAGACACACAAAATGAAACTTTCTCCTGCTAATACTGGCAACCTTTCACGGCATAATTTAAGTGTACTGTATGCTAACAAAGTCTGGGGACTCCTAATAAGAAGTAAGAAGGGAAAGGAAAAAAAGAGGGCAATAAATGATGGGGAGAGAAAACCTGCATTTACTTCAATTATAAATTTGAAAGAAGCATTGACTATTCTTCCTATTTGCAGATGCTCAGAACAGGGCAGACATGGTGCCTTGTTCACAGCCACGTGCTGAGGAGGGATTTGGTTGCTGATTGCTCCTTAGGTTTTGGAGGAAGAAGTGAAGATTGGTTCAGTGTTAATGATGCTGTGGCACACAAAATAGGGTTAAAGCCTTTTTCTTATTTTATGTCAAAAGTCATCGTAGGAAACTTGACATAGATTTACTGTTATTTATGACTATAATTGCTTGATGTTAAAAACCCCTGCTTGCAATCTGAGTTGCTTGAAACACTGGTTCTGAAATACAAAACTAGATACAGCTCATCTGGTTTCAGTTGTTTCCACATGAAAGGGCGGGATCATCCGCAGGGGTTCTGAGCAAGCCACTGACGGCTTATCATTTGCGGTCATGGTCAGGAATAGCTTCATGTATGTTACTGTTTCATTTATGTGAAGTTGTTGAATGTCACTGAGCCAGAAATTCAAATTTAATTCACATTTTTAGGACAAAAATGTGACTAATCAGAATGATTCCACTTCCTATGGAGATTTGCCGAATCATCTTTTTATAAAAATCTAATGGTGATGGCTTCATTAAAATGCAAATCAAACTACAAACACCCAAAACCCAGCCAACCATCCAAAACACTTAAACATTTGGAAATATTTCTGTCCTCTGCTTTAATAGACATTGGAGACATGGAAAGGTGAGTGGTGGGAGAGGGAGGAGGGATGATAAATTACCTAATGGGTACGATATACACTACTATCCAGGTGATGGTTACACTGGAAGCCCAGACTTCACCACTATGCAATATGTAACAAAATGACACTTATATACCCAAAATCTATGAAAATATTTTTGAAAAAGAATGAGGGAAATGCTAAACATAGATCATGCATTTATTTTAATAACCAGCGTTTGTGGTGTATCCTGTGATCATTACAACTTCAATCTGATTATCTGATCTTTGTCTGCGTCTACATCAAATGCCTGGAATAATGATGTCGGTTCTTCATTTACCTGTAGAGTTTGACCTTGAGTTTGTAATTTAGAACAGGCTTTCCAAACTTTAGTGCACAGATGAATTGCATGGGAATCTTGTTAAATTGCAGATTGTATTCTGCAATAGGGTTGTTAGATTCTGCATTTCTAGCAAGCTCCCTGGTGAGGCTGATGCTGGTGTGAGGACCCACTTTTAAGTGTCAGGGATTTAGAGGAGAAAACGTAAGTGGATGAAAGGATTTCTTCAAATAAAGAATCAGCATACTTATTGCTTCATACATTCATCAAGATGACCAACTTATTCTTGGAAGCTATGCTATAACAAGAGTTGGAAGTGTTTACTCCTTTCAGATAACCAGGATGTTGTAGTGATCAGACTGCAACATTCTTCAACATTCTAACTAATCAAATATTAGGTATTATAAATTATGGCTTTAACAGATACACAGGAGTGGAATAACAAAACCCAGAGTTTTAGAAAGCAAACATATCTCGATCATTTTAAATAGAAGGCAGAGAAATACTTCTATATTATTTCATATAATAAGTTATGGAACCAGTATGTCTGGTGAATTTAAAGTAATTATCTTGTAAGAATGCAGTCTGTAGAGAGAAGTTTTGTCTTAATAACATGGTTGGTCATTTTTCTGAAAACAGTCCAGCTTTTACCTTACAGCCCCTGTGCTTTACGCCAAGATCACATGTGGGATTTGATTTCCCTGTGGACATGAAGTAAGGCTCATAGGAAATCAGTTGTTTGTTGTTATTTAGTTTTACTATGCTTAGTCTTTTCTAGGTACTAAGGTCAAAGGTTTTGAATGAAACTGCCTTTTTAGCAGGGCAGAAATAACTCATCACATTTTCAGTTTTGTATTCTGAAAGTTGGGCTTCTCTGAAGAGCTTTGGAGAGGGATGTAACATCCTTTCTTTATTCTCCTTTTTTCCAAAAATTGTTTTGACTATTCTGCATCTTTTTCTTTTCCAGGTGATTTTGAGAATTAGCTTGTTAATTTCTTCAAAAGAGCCAGATCTTATGTACCTTATCTGTTATGTACCTATGATATTGGTTATGATTGCCTTGCATTATCAGTGGAGGAAAATCAACATCTTACCAATAATGATGAAGCTATGCTGTGTAAACTTTTGTGATAAGTCTGCAATCATTAGAAGGGGAAAACAACTCCTGCCCTTTTGATCCAGTAGCTAGAAAGAAATTATTTAGGAAGATAGGGTAAAGGAGTCCTCAGCAAGGCTTCCATTTTAACAAAAAATAAAGCTCTCAAATAATTTCTTTTCTAAAAATGATCAGCCTGAAAAATCGAGCTGCCAACACAGATAAGCAAGCTGGAAGCTTGCACAGGTGAATGCCGGCGGCTGTGCCAATGGAAAAGGGCTACCTGAGAGCCAGGCATGTTCAACATGGACGATCCATCTTCTGTTTCTTTGTCACCACAGTGAAAAAGCAGACAACATGGCACTGGCCACGTAGAGAACTCATCTGCATAATAAAAGATGACGGTGAGGCAGCCAGCTTGTTTGTGCACTATGCAAAGGGCACACCTAGTCCTAACCAGTTCTTCACATGTACAAATGGCACATCTGGTCCGACCAATCTTTTGTGCCCTGTGTAAATCAGACACTGCCTCCGCAAGCTCATCTATGAAATTTGCACTTCACTGTGGACCAGAAGACCTGCTCAGGACCCCCTGTCTCTGCAGCAGAGAACTTTTCTCTTTCTTTCGCCTATTAAACCTCCTCTTTTAACCTCCTTGTGTGTTCATAATCTTGATTTCCTTGGCGTGGGACAATGAACCTTGGTTATTACCCCAGATGAATGATGTCACTTCATTTTAGATACCTTCAGTCAAAGGACACATAAAAGGAAAATTAATCTTGGGACCCCAAAATCACTAAGCCAAGGGAAGAGTCAAGTTGGGAACTGTGTCAGGCAAATTTACTTCCATTTTATTCCTAAATAACATAGCTATTTAACACAAAGATAAAAAGGCTGCATACCTCCCTCAAAATTTGCCCACAAGGAAATTCCTAGTAGGCAAAAGACAGACAGAACTCAAAGTCATCACCCTGAGGCTCACATGAGACAAATGCATATATATAATTGCTTCCTCTGCTCCATTGTTTCACTAAGCCAGTGAAAGCATAAGTGACTATTTCTGTAAATTGTATATTCAGCGGAAGTCTAATCAGAAACTCAAAAGAATGCAACTGTTTTTCTCTTCTCTACCTATGATCTAGAAGCCCCCTTCTCCACCTCAAGTTGTCCTGCCTTTCCAAAGGAACCAATGTACATATTACACATATTGATTGATGTCTCATGTCTCCCTAAAATGTATAGAGCCAAGCTGTGCCCCAACCACCTTGGGCACGTGTCATTAGGACCTCCTGAGCCTGTGTCATGGCGTGTCCTTAACCTTGGCAAAATAAACTTTCTGAGTTGACTGAGACTTGTCTCAGATATTTTGGGTTCACAGCTGAAAACATCCTACTAAACACTTTTTAATAATTATCCTTTGTCAACTGCAGGGCTTATGTTCCTCAAAAGTGTGTGATTGGCAGACCCCATTGTTGTGGGATTAGTATACTCAGGCTTGCTTAGCATGCAAATTGTTTTTGGTCTGGTGAATTGTACTGGTTTGTTTCTGCACCGTTTCTGCACTGTAACGCACTGTGATGGTTTTTTAGAAGTGTGTTGGATTGTTTTAATTCATTACTTCTCATAGTTGAAGGGTGAAAGGCAGTGGAAGATTTTGAGCTAAGAATTTTGAGACCCAAACTCTATTTCTGGATTCCCTGTGGGGAGGGTTACGGGAAACCAGCGAGGGATCTAGGGGCAGTGGGGGCTGCTGGTGACAATTTTCCCCAGGTCTAAAAACAAGGGGAGGGAGTTTTTATCGAAACATACGGAGAGGAGATGCAATTGTTGGGGCCACCTGAAAGGCAAGGGAATGAGATGGCAGCTGGTGGTGGCTGGCTGAGAGATAGCCAGGGGAACCAGCACCCTAACCTCTCCCTCCTCCCACCTTTGCCCACCCTTGCATCTCCTGCTGACGCTTGCCATTGGTTGAGGCCAGAGGGAAGCCAGAGGACCTGGGCAGGATGCAGTTCTTAGAGATTAGCTTCCTGGAGCACCCAGCAGTGTGGAGAAGGGTGGATTATGGATCTGGAGGGGCAACTGGAGAGAATGCGGCATAGAAGTGTCTGCCAGTATTTACAGATGGTGTGAACAGCTAGCGAAATGCAATTCCAGTATCACCTTTTACTTATCTGTATGCAAAGCTGCTAGGTGTGTCACCCAGGGTCACCAAAATAGAATTCTATGCTTCCCACCCATCTATCATGCAGTCATTCTTATACACCAAACATTGCGTCTTAAAACATCCCCCTCTGGTATATCCAAATAGCACAGAAGAGAGTATGATGATATTACCCAAAGCACATACTGGCAACACAGTATTTCTTTGAAGTCCCAATTTTATTTAAAAACATTCCTGCAGGTTTTGTATTTAGCTTTTTATTATAAAATATCCGTGTTAATCATATGAACATGGAAATTTCAGTTTGAGAAGCTCAGATTAAATCTGAAACATAGGTCTCCTACAAAATAGTGTGTAATTTTTTTTTTTTTAGAAATTCACTTCATGCAGATCAGACTTTAAAACGGCTGCATAAAATGGAAAATCAAAGCACAGATCAAAGTATAGAAATGTATACAAAAATAGTGTTTCACAAATTCATTCATTTGTCCGTTTATTCATTTGTGTTGATTGCCTGTTCTGCTGGTGAGAAGTGTTTTCAGCTTTTGGTACCCAGAGCTGGAAGCTGTGTGCTCTGCTAGAGGCAGCCTCAGATAGCCAGAAGGGGCAGCATCTCTCTGCTACCTTCCGTTACCTTCTGTCCAAGTTCTCAAGGAAGGTTATGAAGGCACTCAGAGTTCTTTCTTGAGCAATCTTTAGAAAACGACCACATGGACAAACTGAACTGAAAGTACCATGTCCAGCCTTCAACTAGGAGTCATATACCAGAGGAAGTAGGGTTTGGTTTTTTGATCTGTTAGCAATCATCTCCTTTTACTTTTTTTTTTTTTTTACTTCCATTCAAACCTGCAATATATGTAGAGTTTGTTTTGTATCAGGTTATTTTTATTTTTGGATCAATAAACATTAAAGATAGAAACCATCGGTGAAATTGCCTTTGTGATCATGCACATTGCGTTGAATCTGTCTGAAATCCTTGGTAATTATGTCCTGGCATTTGGGGCATATTGCATGACTTTTGGGGGACCACTTAAGAACCTGGGGAATTCTGGTGGTACCTCACTCTGAGATTGTGCAGAACATCTCCCAATCTGAGATTATGCAGAATGTTTTTTCAAAAGTTATGTAAGTACCCTGTAGCCTATCTCTTTTTCTTCATTTGTGATGTGTTTGTGAGGCAAATTACCAAAAGGCATCATTTAATAAAAACAGTAAAAACAGGAAGAAAGTTTGCTCATAGAGGATGGGTGGCCTTCCTGATGTCACTCAGTGGCCCCAGCAGGACTGCAGTGGAAATTTTGGCGTGAGAATTCTGGTCACACTATTTTTTTCACCAAAACCAAACCAAATCAAAACAACCCCCCTCAGCCCCAAACAAACTGAACTTTCAAATAGCTTTAAGTCTTGAAAATAAACCTTAAGGGGGAAAAATCAAGCTGTTCTTGGGGTCACGCCAGATCCATCCTTAGACCCCAGGCCCAGATTTTCCTATTCAGGAAGAAAGGCATCAGCAGATCTGATGGGGGCATTTGGTCAGGTTTGAATGGGGTCACATGGAAGGATCCCATTTCTTGCTGCTACAAAAGTCTGCTCAAATGTGAGAAGCCACCAGTAAAGATGATTTCTAGGAATGTAGACTGCCACTCTAGGCTTTCTTGGTTGTATTGGCAACATTGCTGGCACATGCATTGTTCTTGGAATTATAGAATTGCTCAAGAGACACTTACTGAACTGCACAAAGAGAGTTGCCAGCAAATAATTTTCTAAGCACAGATGTTTCCATAGACTTTATAGTATCCCTTTAGCTCTAAAAGATCCATCTGTATCATAGAAAGTCGAAGATGTGAGCTTGGCCAAACCCGTAAGAATCTCTTCCATTGGATCTACTGGAAGATCTAAGTTTCCTGTCAGACCTTTGTTACTACAACTTAAAGTGAAGATATGAAGTCAAAGAGAAAAGAAAGAATAAACCCTCATTAAACACTTTTCAGATCAGGCTAGGAGTTTTTGCTTGTGTTCTCACTTAGACTTTCTAGAGTTGGTATCCTCCCATTTCTAAAGATGAAGAAATTGAGTCTCAACCAAGTTAAACATTTGGCAAAGGTTTTCCAGCTCTCAAAAGTGATCAAGTGAGGCCCAGTTTTGTTTGATTTTAGCACTTATTTTCTTTCCACTTATACCCATGAAGTCTCTTAGAATTCAGTGGTTCTTCACCTTACAGAAACCAGGAGACCCTTCCTCCCCTCCTAATAAAAGGCACAGCCATATTATATTAGCCACAATTCCAGGCGATTCCTGGACATCTTGGGATCTGTTCTTGGACCCCAGATATAGAACCTGGTATCCAGAGAGAGGCCATGGTCATTTGTGTTTTCCTGATGCTCCTATGAGACCCCCTTGGTGGCCTGATCCATAATATTCTTACAAGGAGGAGATGTCCTCTGGCCTTTTGCTCATCAGAGGCTAATTCGGTTCCTCTAAGTGAAGACAGAGTAGGGAGAACATATATTTTGTATAACTTGCTTCCTCTCCTAGGGTATTTGAATTAATACAATAACCTATTTTGGGAGGGAGATGATGTCATATAGTTTCCATTTAATGAAAGTATGGATCAAGCAGTTATTATGTTTGAGTTCCTGACAATATGATAGGTTAGTCAGAGTAGAATCTAAAATAGAAGAAAATGACTTAATTGTCAAGGGGAAAGTAGAAGAGTATGGTCACCAGGCTGTGTTTCTTTCTCTGCTCCTGTTTTTACGGCATTGTAGTATAGTGGTTAGGATCTTACCAGTTTCCTCATTAATTAATGAGTACAAAAATAATCATCGATACATGTTCACATTGTACTTTACGGGTATTGCGATTTCTTCCTTTTTTTCTTTAACAATATATTTTGAGACTCGGTAGATGAATATATAATCTTTGGTATTTTTCAAACAGAATTGCCCTTGGAATTTTTTTTATAGAGATTCCTGAGATTATGTCCCATGGAACACATTTTGGAAAACACTATTCCAGAAAGATCATGGTAAATCAGAAGTGTAGCTAAAAACCAAATCCTAGCCTTACATAAGCTTGGTTACATACCAGCTATATGACGGAGATCAATTACTTCACCTCTCTAATTTTCAGTGTTCTCATGAGTAAAATGAACATAATCATAGCAACCTAACTCACAAGATTATTGGGAGGATTAAATACATTTTTAGATATAGGACACTTAGATTTGTGCTTGATATATTGTAAATTTCCATAGGTGATAGCTAATAAATTAGAGAATTATAGATTTAGTTAAGTGGGCATTTTTTGTAAAAGGAAGAAAAGCAAGAACATGTCCTATCTATCTTCTTCATCTGTTTCATACCCGTCACCACTAGCAGCCCCTTCCTGCCTTAGGGAACTTACAGCTCCCATTTGAAATCCTGGGTGGAGTTTTGTGGAATTTTTGTTCTACCTGAGTCGACATCTTCTTTAATATTTGTATGGCAGGTCAGTGTTTTTTCATATTTAATTATTCATATTTTTTCATATTTAATTTTTTGGAAACGGTCTTGATCTCTCACCCAGGCTGAAGTGCAGCAATGTGATCATAGCTCACTGCAGCCTCAACCTCCTGGGTTCAAGCAATCTTCATGCCTCAGCCTCCCAAGTAGCTGAGACCACAGGCACATGCCACCATGCCTGGCTAATTTCTTTCTTTCTTTCTTTTTTTTTTGAGACGGAGTCTTGCTCTGTCACCCAGGCTGCAGTGCAGTGGCATGATCTCGGCTCACTGCAGCCTCCGCCTCCTGGGTTCAAGTGATTCTTCTGCCTCAGCCTCCCAAGTAGCTGGGATTACAGGTATGAGCCACCATGCCTGGCTAATTTTTGTATTTTTAGTAGAGACAGGGTTTCACCAGATTGGCCAAGCTGGTCTTGAACTCCTGACCTCGTGATCCGCCTGCCTCAGCCTCCCAAAGTGCTGGGATTGCAGGTGTGAGCTACTGTACTCAGCCAATTTTTCTTTTTTAATTTTTGTAGAGATGAGGTCTCGCCATGTTGCTCAGGCTGTTCTCTGACTCCTGGGCTCAGGCAATTCTCCTGGCTTGGCCTCCCAAAGTGCTGGGATTACAGGAGATCAGTTTTTTACATTGCTAACTCATCTTTTATGGGTCTAATGGGTAACTGACATGAAAACTACCTGAAGAATCTGTATAAAGCAGTCAGGAACAGACCTGTTCTGTGGTGAATTTCCCAAATGTAGAACCCTCTCTGGCTTCTGCGGCCATGTATGTTTACAGCAGCTCTGATGTAGGACTGGTTGCTACCAGTGTGGCAGATGTGAGCTTTCTCTTGAACATCTGGTTGGTAGTATATGGAGGATCCCTTTGCCTAGCTAAGGAATATGAGGACTAATTTACATGATCTAAAGAGGTTGGAGATTCATTGCATTATCCTGTGCAATAATGACATGAGACAGTGCTCTGTTTGTGAATGGGGCCACTGGAGAAGGAAAATCTGGTCTTTATCCGAGTCTCATGGGATGACTCGCAGGCTTTAGCAGACTCCCACTGGGTTTTGGTATAATTATTATACTCTGGGCTGCATCCTGAGGATATCAGGTTCATGAAAAAGTGATTCTGGGACAAGGTGACTCAATCTGGAGGGAGAGCTAGCAGGCACCAACTCCTGGAGAAGCGGATCATTTTGGATGCTAGGACTCAAATCTTTGCCAGGTCAATATTCCTCAAGCTGTTTTTCCCCACCAATATTTTTTTTTTCCTCTTGAAGTCAGAGGACTGAATGTCCTGAAATTGAAAGTATTAGGAAGGAGAGAAGAGAGCAGCATTCTGGAACACAGTACCTTTTCAGGTAGATGTGTGATTGGAAAGCAGCCTTGGCGGGTGCTCACTGCACTGCCTTTTAGGGCCCCTTCTCACTTACCTCTGTTCCTGTCTAGGGACTAAATTTTCTTTTCTCCCTAGTTTTCTAATTCCCAGTTGCCTCTGTCCCACTTAGGATAAACCTACTCATGTATGAGACATGTAATTTCTCTACTTCATGTCATTCTCAACCTTTTAAAATCTGAAGGCCATTCAGATGGGACAGAGGCTGTGAATATTCTCTCTTATCTATTGTTTACTTTCCCAGAAGTGTTTCCCAGAATTGGCAGGAAGGCTCATGCCAGCCTCAGAGGCTTTGATGACGTGATGGCTAATGCACTGTTAAAATCTACCAAGGTAAGAAGTAGATGTCGTAATGGTACAGAAATAAATCCCCCAGAGGGGAAGCTGGAGGACAATGTGAGGACCACGAAGGCCCATGAACCACAGCAAAAGATGCGTTTCTAGTGTTTCATCTCAGTCCTCTCACATTAGGGCAAATTAAATCTGCTTCCTTAAGTCCTGAAATACACTCAGAAAGAGGTCAAAGGACTAGTACCCTAAAGTTTGGGAAACTGTGTAGGACGTGCCCAGCAGGAAGCTTTAGGACAAGCAGCTATCCTGCACTTACCTTCCTTCTCCAGTCGTAAGCTATGGGACTTTGTAGTGTTAGGGTGAGATTAGGATAGGAACTCTTGATGGATAGGTGGGTATGTGGACTGATGAATGAATGAATCATCCGGATATGGGCACAAGTGGAAGACCACCCCTCCATGTCCTGCCCAGAAGAGTCCATGGCCTTCTGATTTAGTTCACTCCTGATCAACAACATGGAGAATGTACACATTATTTTATCTGCTCTTCTTTTTTTTTTTTTTTTGGTAAGATCAGAAAATGTGAAGAGAGGTGTCTCCTTGTTAAAGAAGACTAATAAAATTGTATGATTTTCTTCTTGACTTTTAGAGTCTGGCTCAAGGAAGTGTGAGTAACCCAGAGTTGGAAATTTGTCTAGTTGGAGACTTCATCCAATGGATGTCACTAAGGCATCTTGGTGGCCAACCCTGCCGTCATTCTTGTCTCAGTAACAAACCATGCCTGGCCTTTGCCTGGAACTGCTTTGTGACCTGCAGTCTTTCCTCTCCTCAGCTGCCCCATTTCTGATTGTAGGACTAGCTTTTATTTTTTTTTGCTTGGGGTCACACCTTCTCATAGCTTGATTTTTCTTTGATCTTTTCTCCTGATTAACAGAAGTTATTTCTGTGTGGAATGGAAGATTGTGAAATTTATCTTTGACTTAAAATGCCAGTCACTGTTTTGAAAGCTGCCAACACAATATTCCACTCCTAATTTAAAATGGTAAGAGAAGGCAATTATTCTCTTACTATAGTAGGATTTAGTTTGTATTGGACTATGAAGACTTGAAACTTGATCAGAATTTTGGCTTTGTAGTATGGAGAAACTGCCCAAATCAAAGAGTTCTAAATTTTTAGGGACTTTACTTGGGCACTTTATACATGGGCAATTGCCCTAGAAGAAAATGTGAGACCTTGCAACCCAAGCTGAGGAACTAACTGTCTTAGGAGAGATTGAAAGATGATTTAAGATGAAATATTCCAAGTTACCATATTCCTGCTTTTCCTTCCTATTTAATTTTTTACTTGCGTATGTCATGATGTCTTTTAGGACTAGGTCAGAACTTCTAAGCTTGGGGTGAGGGTTGGAGGAGGAGCACACATCCCTAACAGAATATGTCAGAATCTCACTGAAAGGAAGTGGAATTGGAAAAGCTTATTCAACGTAGTGTATTATTTTGCATTTGAAAAACAGCAGCACTAAAAGCAACAACAAAAATCTTACTGTTTCAAAATACTAAAGTGTCAATGTAGATGAAATTATCTTTGAAGGAAAAGATTCAAGTCTTAAGCCAAAATGCACGAGGCACTGAACTTTCTTCCTTTTGCCTGTAGGTGGAAGATGTGTCATGTTGATGTCAAAATCTGCATATCAAATACATAAATACATAGTAATCCTCCTGTAATATCAACAGTGCCACACTGTTCAGGTTTAATTGGTGTTTTCAACACTGCCAAAGGAGTGGTTAATGAGAGAGGTCATTTAAATTATCAGCTCACTGTCAAATACTCGTGACATAGAGCAAGGCAAAAAATGTTTTTAGTCATCTCAGTTCTAGGTTTCGCTGCCTTTGGTGCCTTAAGATCTTTTCTATATAGCAGATCAATCTTACCACCTCCATTGAGGCTGCTGGAGAAAAATCACAAAACTGCTTACATGTAGGCAACTGTGCATCATGGTCTTTGCCTCAGCGGGGCCTTCATTTCATCTAAAATTCATGTTATATGTTTCTGGTTCTCATCTTTTCCAGTTCCACATCTGAATCACTCCCCTCTCCTCGGGACCTTTCCTGTGACCTCACCCCACTGCTGCTCAGCAGATGATCTGGTCGTTTACCCCACAGGAGAGATGGATCTGTCGTGCGTGCATTCCTTCCAATTTGGCCTTTACACAGGCAATCTTCCCTGCCTTCTCAGAAATCCTGCCTGTTTCTGAGGAATGGCTGTGCCTCTTCCTGAGCAAGATGGGTCCTTTCTGGTGAATCTGAGATGCCGCCATTTCCACCCCCTTTGAAACTTTTCTTACCGTATGACACCCTCATAGCTCTTGCCTCCTTTCTTTGATCAGTTCTCTCTGGCCTAGAAACAGGGTCAGGAATTGCTCCTTTGATTCTTTATGCCCCCAAGTTCTGGAAAGAGTACCTGCACGCTCTTCAGATTCCTCTCCTTCTATTTGCTCAATCTACTGTGATCTGTCTTCTGACTGCCATTCCACTCATAGCCGTTGGCAAGGACCCCAGGGACCTTCTGGTTCCTAAATCCAGTGGACACTTTCAGGGCTTTTGGTTTTTCAACTTGCTTGAGTTCTCTGTAGCAATTAAAACTGTCTCCTTTGGTTTCTATGAATTTGCTCCTGGTTTGACCATACCTCTGGGTCCCCAGGCTCCTGTCAAGGATTCTCCTCCTCTGCCCATTCTTTAAATAATGATTTTTCGGGACTGTCTTTGGCCTATTTCTTTCTGTACATCATATTTTCTCTGGGCTTTTTCATACACTGTAGTAGCTTTACTGTCACCATACTCTGGTGATTTCCAAAGTCTAACTGTAGCTCAGAGCATCTCTCAGAACCTTGGCCCTATCATGCTATTTACCATATCTCTACCTGGATGCCACAGAGCTGTCTCAAACCCTGTATGTCCAAAATGATTTCTAATTTGTTTGAAGGAATCAATGCCTACTCAGTCTCTCCCGCAGAAATCTGAGGTCATCCTTCACTCTGTCCTTCATCCTTTTCATCTCACAAGCCATTATATACTGTGCATTATATTTCTTAAATATTTATCTGTTTCCTAGCTCCAGTTCTGTCATTTATTGCTTGGACCATTAAAAAGCCTCTTAATTGGTCTCATTATTTCTATCTTGCCTTCTTCTAATCTGTCTCTAACATTGTCACCAAGGAGTGCAGACCTTTCCATGTGGCTCCCTCCAGAGAAACACTTCATTGGCTCTCCATGGTCTGTACGAGAAAATCAAAGTTCTGAGTCTTGCTGCCTAAGCCTTTCGGTAATCTGCCCTCTGTCTATCACGCCACCCTTGTCCACTTCAGTTCCACACCTCCAACCCTGGGTTTGAATACTGTTGAAAAATCACAGTCCCTAGAATGTAGCCTGTTATTCCTGCAGCCCCTTAGCCCAGTGTTTGACACACAGTGTTTAGTAAACATGAAGAGGATTTCTTCTTTGCTACTGTCCATTGTGATTTGCATTCTTCACTAGGGAAAATGTCTAACATAATAAATGTATTATGGATTCTCAGATTGTGTTTGAAATGTGACTTAGTCTATTTACCTGTTTGATGAGTAAGTCTCTTCTCTGGGACCCTAACTATTGGTTAAGCTCATATGACTTCTAGAATGGTGAGCGCATTAACTCTAGCAATAAACTATTTTTAATTTCTATAAAACTATGATGAAAATTTTTTGTGAAAACAAATTTTTCATGCACTTTTTGCCTACTGATGTGAGTTTTGAGTCTTTCTGGCAGAGCAAGTTTGATCCTTCTTTATTGTGATGGTCCTTCCAGTGTTTGAGGATGACTGTGCTCTTTTCCTTGGGTCTTCTCTTCTCCCTGCTAATATACCGAATCATATCAAGTGTTCTTCTCATCGCGTAGTATCAACTCTCTTTGCCTTTTTGAGAGCTCCTTCTTTTGGCTCCAGATTTTCTGTGTATTTATGTGTTTACCAACTTGTTCACCTCTGAGAGCGTCCAGGACCACTTTCCTGATAGCTATTAAACTTTGTTAGTGCAGACTGAGATTACATTAGATGCTTTGGCAGCAACATCACTTCATTGGCTCATATTGACTGTCTGTTAAAGTCATCCCTTACTTCTACTTAAGGATGGAAACCACCCATTCCTAACATCTGTCTTGTTGCATTTTGGTTGAAAGTTGAATAATAAATCTGGTGCTAGTACAGTTATGTTTTTGTCCTAAATTTTATCCTTGTTGAATTTCATCTTGTTAAAGAAGGTCTTTTGTGAATCCTGATTCTGGTCATGTAAAATTTTCAACATTTTCTCTGGCTTTTTCTCAGTATAAGCTTATAAACTGGTGACGTTCAGTGGGGTTAGATAAAAATATCTATAAATAATAGATATTCTTTATTGAGCATTAACTATACGCTGGTCATCATAGCTTGGTATTTCCGTGTGTATCCTTGGTGGTTTCATACAACACTGTGAAGTAGGCACTATTAATACCGTTATCTTACATGTGAGCCACTCAATCAGATATAGGTCCTTCATGGTTGCCTGTGGAAGTCTTATTTTTCAGTTTATATTAATTTTCTTGTCAATATTTTTGATGGGAGTTTTTTTTTTTTTTGATGGGAGTTTTTAACCAGCTACCAACACTCCACTTAACTTGTACTAAAATCTAGTATGTACATTTCTTATAAAAACTCTATAGTATGATAAACTCTTTTCTTGTTACTTTAACCATTGTTAGTGAATTTTCTTGTTACTTTAAACATTAAGAAAACTGTGGAAAATATAGAAAGTTATAAAGAAGAAAATAATGATCACCCTTAATCTTATCATCCAGAAATAGCCACTATTAACTTTTTAACATAGTTATAGTCCTTTTACATATATACCTAATTTCATGTTTCTTATGCTTATCAATTCTTCCCTAGTTATAATGCCCAATTCTTCAAAAATGCAGTGTATTCTACTCCATCTTTCAAAGAAACTCTTATATAAGTGACAGGACAATATTAGTTAATACAGTGATTATATGTCCTTTAAATATTTATGATACTAGATTCCTCCAACTTTTGAAAAACAATACATTTACAATGAAAAATAACATATTTCCTATTACTTATATGTAGTATTGGTTTGTGAAATGAAATTGAATGATATTGAACAATTGGTAATACATGTGTGAATCTGTATACAATTTTATTTAAAACATATATCTTTGTTAATGACAGTGAAAAAGAAGAAATACTAGCACATTTTATGAACAACTAGTTTTAGAATAGAATAAAAAATCATTTTTCATTTAGAATAATTACTTTTGCTCCAAAGAAAATTTACCTCTTGAAGGAATCTGCATGGACTCTGACTTATTGGGTAACTACTTTGATACTTAGGTTTATTTATTAATATAACATTATAAATATATCTTGGGGAAAATATATGAGCTATGAAAATGTCTAGTAAAGCAAGAGATGTGTATCATTTATTTTGTTACTCAGGAAAATGAGTTCTTCATATATTCCTAAAGTATATTAGTTATCTTCCTTCTGCCCTACTTTTTAAAGGCATCAAGTACAATTTGTTACTTATGTCCTCTGTCCCAAAGAGGCTGTATGCTGTGTCTTTAACTTATCTTTGATTTGTTATTTGTGGACCTGGCTTGTCTATTCCGCTAAAAATTACATTTTTTAGGATCAAGTGTTGGGGCCTTGTTTTTTCATATTTTTGGGTGACCCCTGTTTAGTATGGGGCCTGTGTATCCCATGATTTCTTTGAGTGTTTATTGAGTTGAAGGGAGTATCAGAAGATGATTGAGATGGAACTTATCATCATCCTGGCTTCTAATACTGTCCCGATGAAGTAGATCAGGGGTCCCCAATCCCTGGCCTCGGACTGGTACCAGTTTGTGGCCTGTGAGGAACCGAGCCACACAGCAGGAGGTGAGCAACAGGCGAGGGAGCATTACCGCCTGAGCTCCGCCTCCTGTCAGTATCAACAGCAGCATTAGGTTCTCATAGGAGAGCAAACCCTACTGTGAACTGAACATGCGAGGGATCTAAGTTGCAAACTCCTTGTGAGAATATAATGCCTGATGATCTGTCACTGTCTCCCATCACCCCCAGATAGGACCGTCTAGTTGCAGGAAAACAAGCTCAGGGTTCCCACTGATTCTACATTATGGTGAATTGTATAATTATTTAATGATATATTACAATGTAATAATAATAATAGAAATAAAGTACACAATAAATGTAGTGTGCTTCAGTCATCCTGAAACCATTCCCCCCGCCACCCTCTGATCAGTGGAAAAATTATCTTCCATGAAACTGGTCTCTGGTGCCAAAAAGGTTGGGGACCACTGAAGTGGATGAATGCTTTAGTCAGACAGCTTTGGTCTACTGTTCACAAGCAGCTGAGTACCAATTATGCATTCAGCATTGTGCCAGATGCTTTGGACAAAAAGACAAATAAGGCATAGCTTCTGTCTCTAAGTCATGCACAGCCTGCTAAAGGAAACAATTATATAAAGAAATAAGTGCAGTGTAGCACAACACTTGCTCAAAGCCACACAGCCTGTGAGGGGCAGGACTGGGATTCAGTTTTTTTTTGTTCAACTCCACAGCTGCCAAGCCAAGATGCTTCCAGAACAGAAAAACTAGGAGTGCTGATAGTTTTTGCTCTACTCCTCAGAGCAAAACATCAGCCTTGCTCCATTAACAGAAAATGCACATCTTTCTTTTAAAACATTATTAAATTAAACATTTTGTTTTGTTTGCAAATTAGGTCCTCCAGAAACTGGGGAAAGCTGATGAGACAAAAGACGAACAGTTCGAAGAATATGTCCAGAACTTCAAACGGCAAGAAGTGAGTCCATTTGTTTCGTTTCTGGAGTGGGAAATGGTTTAAATGTGTTTGTGTCTTAGCATATAAGCAAAATGCATTAAGATTAAAAAAAGAATAGGTGGAGTTGGCACTAACTTGAGAGTAACACTTGCTAATTCTGTAGAATTTCCTATGGAAGATGGGAAAAGGCCATAGACAGTAGATTTTGGAATCCCAGGAGATAAAGACTCTGCTGTCCTGGATTGCTTTAGTTTTTTATTATACTTTATTTTTTGAAACAGAGTCTCACTCAGATTGCCCAGGTTGGTGTGCAGTGACACAATTTTGGCTCACTGCAGCCTCGACATCCTTGGACTCACGTGATCTTCCCACCTCAGCCTCCTGAGTAGCCGGGATTACAGGTGTACACCATCACATGTGGCTATTTTTTGTGTGTTTTTAGTGGAGATGGGGTTTCACCATGTTGCCTAGGATAGTCTTGAACTCCTGGACTCAAGCGATCCACCCACCTCGGCCTCCCAAAGTATTGGGATTATAGGTGTGAGCTACCAGGCCCAGTCTTGGACCACTTTAATACAGATGACTGGTCTATAGGAATGCTGGTGTTTCTGAAGATTTATATTTCATTGAACATTAGAAAAGCAGGAGTTTAACACTTCTGGTAAAATAACCTTAATTGTTGCATGCTTCAAGAGCATGCATTCGCAACAGGAAGTATACTAATACCTTCCCTAAGGGGCTGAAAATTGGTTCTTGGTGGGTGAAGAAAACTTTTTCAGTGTGTAAAGCAAAGATAAACATACATTAGATAAACAGATATATAGTATACTTATGATATTAAAATTTTACAGGTGGTGTAATTAGGAAAAAACGTCTTAAAAGACTCCTTGGGAAGGTGACAATGAAAAAAAAAAGGTTGAGAAACAGATTGTGATGTTTGTTCCTTTAGTGTATGTGTTTAACAGACATGTGAATATAGAAACTATTTTTAAACTACGTCTTGATCTCTAATGCTTGGATAATTGGCTAGAATATCTCTCTTTCGGTAACACACATAAGGGCTGGGGAGGGGAAGATAGGAGTGGGGCTGTCTGAGGTTAGAAGCCTCAAATCTAGAGATCATCTTAGAGATGGGGTGGGAAGAAGGAAGGCTGAGAAGGCCTTGGGAAATGGGGTTTGGGCATTATAATGTCTAATTATGTGGGGAACAATATAAGGACATGGATTTATTTTCCTGCTGTCATTGGAGCTACCAGTGTCCACATAAGGAATTATGGCCTCAGGGATGACACCAACAATGGGAAATCATCACAGGTTTTATTTTGCCCCCTTTGCTCCTGACCTTGGAGGTTTCTTTCTTCCATTTGTGTATCAGGGTTCCTGCTGTTTCTCTCACCAAGACATTCTATTTCTTTTCCTCGCCAAGAGGGATTATACATTTCAGCAGGTATGGAGCCAGGTAGATCACTTTTGCCAAAACACATTCCTGAATGTCTCCAGTTTCATCCCAAGACTAAGGGTTGGCAGATGTTATAGGTAGTCAGTTTACCATGAATGGGATATCAAACATATTCTATCTGAACATGAGAAAAGGGAGAGGGGAGCTGGAGAACAAACAGTAACAGAGAGAAAAACTGATCATGGCCAAATGAACAAATATTACAGAGAGCTTTGGCTTAATAAAGGTAGGAAAGAGAATTCCTAGGGAAATATTGGACTTGGGCCCACAGAATAAGCACTCTCCTACTCTCCTCCAGGAGAAAGGGTCTCCAAATCAACTTCTGTTCTCATCTGGTGATTTTTCACACATCTTCTGCATGTGGGTAACTCTCAAATAGATCATTGTCTTGGATCACAAGAACTTCCCATACACAAACTTGTCCATCAGTGCCCTGTGACTTTGCAGGCAATCCCAAATGTCTGCTCTAAAAGATTGGATTTAGACTGAAGAAGTGATTCATGTTTACAGTTTTCCCTACCTATGGATTCACATTGTACCCTTCGAAACCTTGTTTTCCTGTCTGGTGTATCCCCATGGAGCTAATTGATTCTTTGCTCTTGGAGTTTTTCTCTATCACTTCTATGGCACTTTGATGTTGTTAGCACCCCAGAAGGTTAACTTTGGAAGCATCAGGTTTAGTAATGCACTCATGCCCGGAAGCACTTTGCATTTTCTGATTACAGTGAATTTTCATTTTTTTTTTCAGCTTTCTTGACTGCCCCAGGTGAGGATTGTTTTTTGTCGAAGGTACCAGAAGGTACTAGAGAAATGTGCCATTGATTAAATCATCAACTACATTGGCAGAATGATCTGTGCCACTAGGAGCAGCAGAATGGGGTGACTTTAAACTGCTGTCCTGCTATGTGTTTTGGTCACTACATACAATATTCATTTTCAAATGTTATGGGGCATAGTATATTAGCACCCGTGAAGATTACCACCTTAGTTCTCCCAAGAATATTAGCAGTATTTAAAACCTGTGTGAAACTTCAAAACTTGGGGAAATTTGAATAAGCAATCCTATTTCATAAAAGGAAGGCAAATAGACTATAAATCTAGGAAATGTTATTTCTCAGGGAGTTTCTTGACCCCATTTGGTTCACTTTGAAAACATTTTTGCATCTAAAACATCTTGCATTTTCATATTTCATTTTGATATTTTTTTATCAGAAAGTTTATAATCATTATAGTGGAGTGAGAAAGGAGAGTGCCTTACCCCTGTTTTTATACAAGAGAGAGACAAGGAGAAAGGGAAGGAGGATAGAAGGAAGAGAAGGGGAGGGATTTACTTATTTTCTTTTGAAACATATTAAAGGTTGAGAAGTGTAGCCGAAGGCTGATTTTATTAATACTCTACCGAGAGAAGAATCCTCTTACCCCCAATATGTATTGGTGATCAATTTGTATGTGTTGCGTGTGCTGAAAAAGGAGTGGTGCTTATGTAGAAACATTAACCTAGAAGGAAGGATCTGCCAAGATTATGGTTACATCTGCAAGGTCTATTATTCTTAGTATTAATGTGATGGTGAATCAGTAATCTGAAGAGAAAGTATTATCTAAAGGCTACATACTCTAAAGGCATTATCTAACCTAGGAAACCTAGATTCCACATTTTTTCTATGAGTATATATATTTTATATCCCAAAAGATACTATTGATAGTATAAAATGAAACCATATTTGGATTTGTGCATTGTATTATAGTCCCCTGACCACACTCAAGTAGTGCTTAATAAAGAAGTAGACCATTCTAGGATGTTCTAGAATTATTCAAACATTTATGGGGGTTCGATTATCTTGCTTTTAGTTTCCTTTTACAAAATCATAAGATCCTTGTAGTTATTGATATATTCCTTGCTTGTTCATGTTGGAAACAAAAGTGGCTGAAAGGTCTGTGTTTGAACTCTGGCTTGGGGCTATGCTTTATTTTATCCCAACCCTAAGTTTTCCTTTTGATCTCAAACTTCTTTTCCTTTAACATGGTTTGTGTGAGGCTGAGAGCATCGATAAAGGGTCTGTACATACTTTCTTTTGTCCATTGGACTCCCAATTGCTGTTGCTTTTGTGGTCCACGTTTCATAAACTACTTAATTAAAACAAGGAGAGCCTGGCACTGTGATACATGCCTGTAGTTCCAGCTACTCAGCAGGCTGAAGCTGGAGGATCACTTGAGCCCAGGAGTCCTGGGTTGTCATGTGCTATGCTGATTGGGTGCCCGTACTAATTTCAGCATCAATATGGTGACCTCCCAGGAGCAGGGAACCACCAGGTTGTCTAAGTAGGGGTGAACCTGCCCAGGTTGAAAATGGAGCAGGTCAAAACTCCACACCTGTGAATAGCCTCTGCACTGCAGTCTGGGCAACACGGTGAGAACTCATTTCGGAAGGGAGGAAGGGAAGAAGGGAGGAAGGGAAGGAGGGAAGGAGGGAGGAAGTAATTAGGAGTAGTGCATTAGGGAATAGAATGAACTCTTCTACAGAGAACTTGGAATTTTCCATGACAATGCATGCTAAGGAGAGCAAGGATTGTAGAAATCCAGCAGAAAGAACAAAATCTGATTTCATTTCCTCAGAGGGCCTTTCTTCCCTGTTCTATTTTCCGTCTGTTATGAAAGCTGCTAACAAGTAGCAAAATTGACTGGTGTGAACATCACCTGCTTTCAGTTCTACCGGTTTTCTGCTGACAGGTCTGTTAATGAGCAGAAAAAAAGGTCCCCTGTGGGAGGAAGGTCCTTGGTTTCTTTCCCTCCTTCCTGCTAATAAACTCGCCCAGTAAGATGCTGCACCTGTGGCAAGTGTGCTAATTAAAAGATGATACATTGAGGGCTGGTTGAGTCTAGATAACCAACTATTTGGTCACATTTTAGTGAGTGCAGGTGTGAGCACCCTCATCTAGGTCCCGTCTAAGAACAATAGTTCAAATAAAGGAAAGAGAGCTTTGATTCTCCTTCTGGCATCTCCATAGGCTTCCATTCCCTCGTTGAAATACCATAGCAGTGTTGTGTGGCTCCTCCTGGCCATGACTGAGTGATGGGCTAACTTTTGTGTAATATGATCCAATAAGAGAAGAAACCCTGGGACCTTGAAGTCCTCTCCAGTGGTGAGAATTCAGACCAGCCTCCCATGAGTAGGATGCTCTAGCAGCTGTTTAAAGCTGGGCCATGTCTTCTCCTTACACTGAACTCACCCCTCTTGGGCACGCGGATCCTGTTTTATTGCTTTCATGTTTTTATTTCCATGGGAGCTAGTGCTTTGCAAGTAAACTTAACAAATACTTGCTAAACTTGAAGCTGAACGAGTGGCAGAAATTATCACTTTGAATGCATTCCTAGAGTACGTTTTTATTTCTGGGATGGAAGAGATGTTGTATATGGTATGTATTTTTGTAAGCAGTTTCATGACATTTTCAAGAACCTAGTATATGTACATATAAATGACTAAAGAGAAAAATTTTAGAAGTTTTAAGAAAGAATGTAAAATAAAGGTATACTGCCACTGTATATATGTTAATATGTGGATAAAATTTTAATTTATGAAAACTTATACTTACCTTAAGAAGCTTTTTGCAATTTGTTTGAGCAGAGAGGCCTAGTATATACCTTAGAACATTTATTTTTGCCACAGATAACCATGATGTTAGTATATTAATGTATCTACCTTTCATTAAATATTAATCTTGACTGTCTTGTGATATAGCTACTGCCTTGATTAAATGTGATCCCATAAGATCTGTTTCAAATAATGATCCAATTCCAAATGGCAATGTGGAGAGCCTCATTTGGCCTACACAGCATCCTGTCAGGTTACTAGACCTTCTGGATTCTGAATAAGAACCTAAGTTGGCAAGTTTTGTGCCCTCCAGAGCAGTGTTTTTCAAACATTAGCTGCATTGAAGTTACCTAGAAGGTGTTGGTACAGCAGGTCGCACCTAGCAGCCTGTGCTGTACCAATGCCTTCCAGGTGACTTCAATGCAAGTGATGTCTGGGGCAAGGCCTGAGAATCTGCATATCTGACAAGTTCCTAAGTGATGCCAGTGATGCTGGTCCGGGGACAACACATTGAGGACCAATGCATTGTATCTATTCATGCAAATTTTTACAAGTGTTTCCTCTGGTTTGTCCTTAAAAATTCTAATTCTATGTTTGATGTCTATTTTTAGTGTCTATTATAAATATGGATAAAGATTTGGTGGCTATGTTCTGGATTATCTGCGATCTGCACAGATCAAATAAACTAAGATGATCTGATATTTAACAGCCATGATTTTTGAGTGCAGTGATGGAGCTCGCTTCCTTCCAAGGTTGTAGAGCTGGGCGGCTGGATGCCCTGTTAAGAAATGAATGTCCCTGCTCACACCTTGATGAGAAGGAGTTTCATGAAGCTCTTTTAAGATAGTCTGGTTTAATAGGGGAAGTTATAGAAAGTATTAGAACTCTGGACGTAGGGTCCTGGGGAAAAAAAAATGATTATCTGGGAAATCAGGTTTGGCGAATACAAGGCCTTGGAAATGAAAGTGTCTGGTCCTGAAGTGCCGAGGCAATGCTGGAAGGGAAATTTATAGCATTAAATGCTTACATTAGAAACAAGGAAAGGTCTCAAATCAATAATCTAATTTCCTACCTCAAGAAACTTGAAAGGGAAGAAAATAAACCCAAAGCAAGCAGAAGGAAGGAAATAAAAAAGAACAGAAATCATTGAAACTGAAAACAGGGAAACAACAGAGAAAATAAATGAAACAAAAGGCTGATTCTTTGAAAACAATCAATAAAATTAATAAACCTCTAGCAGGACTGACAGGAAGAAAAAAGACACAAATTACCCACATCAGAAATGAAACAAAGGCTATTACTATAGCTTCTGTAGCCATCTAAAGGATAATAAGGGAATTCTATGAGCAACGTTACACTGCAGATTCGACAACCACAAGGGATCAATTCCTTTACAATCACAAACTACCAAAACTTAATCAAGGTGAAGTAGACAATTTGAATAGTTTAATAAGTATTAAAGAAAGTGGATTTGTGATTTAAAATCTGAAAAAAATTTCCACACCCTCTGATAGTTTCACTGGAAAATTCTAGCATTTAAAGAATTAATATCAATTTTACATAATCTTTTTCAGAAAATAGAAGAGGAGGGAGCACTTCTCAACTGATTTTATGTGGGCTGTATTACCTTGATACCAAAACCAGACAAGAGTAGTATAAAAAGAGAAAACTGCAGACCAACATGTCTCATGAAGTTACATATAAGAATCCTTCAAATATCAGCAAATGAAGTCTAACAATGTATAAAAAGAATTACACAACTTTGCCAAGTAGGATTTATTCAGGATATGTGAGACTGGTTTAACATTCCAAAATCAATCAATGTAATTTACCATATAAACAGGGTAAGGAAAAATATCATATGATTATATCAATTGATGTAGAAAAAAATTGTGACAAAATTCAACACCTATTCCACAATAAAAATGCTCAGCAAGTTATGAATAGAAGAGAATTACTCATCTCAGTAAAGAACATCTACAAAGAAACCTACAGCTAATACAATTAATGGTAACAGACTGAATGCTTTTCTCCAAAAATTGGAAACAAGGCAGGGATGTCCATTCTCGCCAATGCTATGCAGTGTAGAAATGGAAGTCCTAGCCAGTACAAGAAGGAAAATGAAAGGAAACAAAAGGCGTACAGCTTATAAAGAAATTACACTCATTTTATCTGCAGATGACGTAATTATGTACATAGAAAATCCCAAGACATCAACCAAAATACTACTGTAACAAATAAATGAGTTCAGTGAGGTCACAAGATATAAGATCAACACATAAGTATCAATCACATTTCTATATACTAATAGTGAACATGTGGAAATCAAAATTAAAAACACAACATTTATAGTCACTCCAAAGAAAATGAAATATGTATGTACACACTAAACAAAACACATAGAGGATCTATATGCTTAAAATTATAAAATACTACTGAAATACATAAAAAAGAACTGAATACTTGGAAAGATATACTATATTCATGGATTTGAAGACTCAACACAGTGAACATGTCAGTTCTCACTAAATTAACCTATAGGTTTAATGCAATTCCTTGAAATTTCTATAGCACATAGTTTTATGATCATAGATAAACTTATTCTAAAATTTATATGGAAATGCACAGGCCCTATCATAATTAAAACAGTGACAAAGACAAAGTAGGAGGAAAAATTCTACTCAAATATTAAGACCTACTACATAGGTAAAATAATCAAGACATTGTATTGCCAGAGGGATAGACATGTAGATTAATAGAACAGAATAGGTGACCAAGAAATAGACCCACACAAATATGCTCAACTGATTTTTGACAAAGGTTTAAAAGCAATTGAATGGAAGAAAGATAACCTTTCAACAGATAATGCCATAGTAATTGGCATCCAGAGGCCAAAAAGATGAACTTTGACCTAAAACTAACCCTTATACAAAATTAACCTAAAATAGATCAAGAACTTAAATATAAAACATAAAGCTTTAAAACTTTTGGGAAAAATAGGAGAAAATCTTTGGGATCTAGGGTTAGGCAAAGAGTTCTTAGATTTGCTACCAAAAGCACAATACAAAAGAGGAAAATGTGATAAATTGGACCTCATGCAAATTAAAAACTTCCTTTGCGGCCGGGCGCGGTGGCTCAAGCCTGTAATCCCAGCACTTTGGGAGGCCGAGACGGGCGGATCACGAGGTCAGGAGATCGAGACCATCCTGGATGACACGGTGAAACCCCGTATCTACTAAAAAAATACAAAAAACTAGCCGGGCGAGGTGGCGGGCGCCTGTAGTCCCAGCTACTCGGGAGGCTGAGGCAGGAGAATGGCATGAACCTGGGAGGCTGAGCTTGCAGTGAGCTGAGATCCGGCCACTGCACTCCAGCCTGGGCGACAGAGCGAGACTCCGTCTCAAAAAAAAAAAAAAAAAAAAAAAAAAACTTCCTTTGCAAAAGAGCTGTTAAGAGAATGAAAAGACAAGCTATGTACTGGGAGAAAATATTTGCAAACTACATATCCAAGAAAGGACTAGTATCCGGAATACGTAAAAGAAACTCTTAAAACTGCATAGTAAAAAAATTTAAACAGTTCCATTAGAAAATGGGCAAAAAATATGAATAGCGGCCGGGTGCAGTGGCTCATGCCTGTAATCCTAGAACTTTGGGAGGCTGAAGCAGGTGGATCACTTGAGGTCAGGAGGTCTAAACCAACCCAGTTAACATGACGAAACTCCGTCTCTACCGAAAATAAATAAATAAATAAAAATAGCCGGGCATGGTGGTGGGTGCCTGTAGTCCCAGCTACTGAGGCTAAGGGGGAAGAGTTGCTTGAACCCTGGAGGCAGAGGTTGCAGTGAGCTGAGATCATGCCACTGCAGTCTAGCCTGGGTGACGGAGTGAGATTCTGTCTCAGGAAAAAAAAAAAAAAAAAAAAAAAAGGAACCATGGATAGATATTTCATTGCAGTAGATATGTGGCTGGCAAAGAATAATATGAAAAAAATTTTAACACGTATTTAACCATCAGAGAAATGCAAATTAAAACCACACAAGAAATCACCATACACCTCTCAGGATGGCTAAAATAAAAACTAGTGACAGTGCTAAATGCTGGCAAGGATTTGGAGAAACTGAATCACTCATACATTATGTGAAATGACTCATAGCCACTGTGGGAAACAGTCTGGCTATTTCTTAAAAAATTAGACATGTATACCATACAATCCAACAACTGCACTCTTATACATTTATCCCATAGAAATGAAAACTTATGTTCTCACAAAAAAATTGTTCACAAATGCTCATAGCAGCTTTATTTATAGTAGCTCCAAATTGGCAACACCCCAGATGGCCTTCAAGGGGTGAATAGTTAAACAAACTGGAGTATATCCATACTATGGAATACTAGTAAACAATGAAAAAGAAATAACTATGGCCACACACCCAAGCCTGCTTGAATCTCCAGGGAATTATTCTGAGTGAAAAAATCCAATTCTAAAAGGTTGTATACTGTAGGATTCCACTTACGTAACTCTTTTGGCATGGCAGAATTGCAGAAGTGGAGTAAAGTTTGGTGATTGCCAAGAATGAGTGATGGGGGTTGGGGTGGATGTGGTTATAAAAAGTCAATACGAGGGATTCTTGTCCTGACTAGAAAGTTCTGTATTCTGACTGTGGTGATGGATACATGAACCTACACATGTGGTAAAATTGCATAAAACTAAACACATGCACACGCACACAAGCACAAATAATATGGGTAAAACTGGGAGAAGCTGAATAAGATGGGTAGATCGCATCTATGTTGTGACATTGTACAATAGTTTTACAAAATGTTGCTGTCAAGGAAGACTGAGTACAGGATGCAAAGTCTCTCTCTCTCTCTCACTATATATATATACACACACACACACAACACATATATACACAACTGTATATAGTTATATATATATATAATTGTGTATAGTATATAGATTATATATATATATAATTGTGTATATATACACACAACTACATATATACACACACACAACTGCAAATGATTCCATAATTACATCATTATAACGTCAATTAAAATATATCCCCTTTCACAGGCTTACCTAGAAAAGCATACTGCCTCACTACCTCTGTCAGAACAAACACACTTGAAGGCAGAAGCCACAGATTCATGTTCTTGCTGAGATGGGTCAGGGAACATAAACAAGCTAAGTAGACAAGGTATAAAACAGTAAGGAGTGGTGAGGACTGTGCTGAAGCAGCTGTCAACTCCAGTGCACACAAGTCACAGGAGGATGTGGGCTCCACGTTGGTACATCAGATTTTCAAGAAAAGATTAAATTCATATTTTAATAAAATTTCCCAATTTTATTTTGTATATTTTAAATTTAGAAGTAATTTTAACCTTACAAAAAGCTATAATAATAGTATACAGAACTGCTATGTACCATTCACCTAGACTTCCCAATTACTTTATCATTCTATCTAAACATGGATGCATCCATGCCTCCATGCCTGCATCCATGTATACATCCATCCATTAGTATCCAAAAACAACACTATCCTACACAGCCATAGTTCCTTCTGTCAAAGTCAGTGAATTGCCATTGATCCCACATTACTGTCTAATTCACAGATCCTCAAATTTTGCCTATGACAAAACTTTTGCTGTGCGGAAGACGATGAAAAGACAAGTTAGAGGCCCAGAGAAAATGTTTGCAACATATGCCCTAATTGTATTTTTTAAAGAGCCTGTATGCAATACAGGGTCATGTGTTGCCCCTAGTTGTCAGGTTTCATTAGTTTCTTTAAACTAACTCTCTTGGAAGAATGTTTCAGCGTTCTCTTGCCTTGCATGATCTTGACATTTTTTAGTACTGCCCAGTGTTTATTTGTAGAGTGTCCCTCACTCTGGATTTGCCTGATACTTTTCTCATAATTAGCTTCATGTTAATAATTAGCTTCTGGGAAGGTTACTACAAAAGTAAGTGATGCCCAGTGTATGCTGTCAGAACACACATCATGTTTATTTGTGCCACTGCTAGTGATGTTAACTTTTATCACTTTGTGATGACACAGCTCAACAGATGATATGCCAGGTATCTCTAGTAAGATAAGATGATATCTGCCAGGTATCTCTAGTATAGAGTTAATACATAAGTATTTTCTCTATTAAAATTAATAAATATTTAATGAGTAATATTAATAAATATTTTGCGGGGATTAGTTTGAGACTGTAAATGTCCTGTTTCTCATCAAACTGTCACCTACTAGTTTTATCCACTAATGCTTCTTCTTTAAATCAGCTATTACTCTGATGCTTGCTACATTGTGAATTATTTTGAATTCCTTTTAAACTTATTAATTAGCATTCTGCTCAATGGTAACATTTTTGAGTATTGTGACGTTGTACAATCATTTTGCAAAATGTTGTTATCTCTGCCCTCACTCCTGGTAAAAATGTTTCTTTCTTAATTAATTAATTATATCAGCATGTGCTTATGGATTCCTACGTTATTTGTTGGGTTATAATTCATTATTATTAGTCGTTTTGGAGTGCAGTTGCGCCAAATTTAGCCAGTGGAAGCTCCTAGGAGTTGACTCCTTTGTCCTTTTGACAGATCTGCTTAATTCTCTGACAATATTTTTACCTTTTTGGTACTAGATGTTTCAGGATCTCGTTGTGCTTCCCTTGCCCACATAGCTTGGAATCAGCTGTTTTTCCAAGAAAGCCTGGTTTCTTGGAAAAATCTTGGTGGAGATTGGGATTTAGAAACCAGTATCTGGGTTCCAGGTATATTCTTTGCTCCTAGGGTATCATGCTTCTAGGCCTTCTAAGTGGACAGAATATATATGTGTGTAAACACACACACACACACACAACACATGTCTATATACAAGTATTTCTACACACAGACATCTATATTATCTATCTATCTGAAACCATGACCCTTCTAACTGCAGTTCAGTATCTCCTGCTTTATTTGGGCTCTCCCCTCCACTCCTTTATTTTTTATTTTTTATTTTTTTTGAGACGGAGTTTCACTCTTGTTGCCCAGGCTGGAGTGCAGTGGTGCGATCTCCGCTCACTGTGACCTCCGCCACCTGGTTTCAAGCGATTCTCCTGCCTCAGCCTCCTGAGTAACTGGGATTACAGACGCCTGCCACTACGCCCGGCTAATTTTTGTATTTTTAGTAATGATGGGAGTTTCACTGTGTTGGCCAGGCTGGTCTCAAACTCCTGACCTTGTGATCCGCCTGCCTTGGCCTCCCAAAGTGCTGGGATTACAGGCGTAAGCCAATGCGCCCGGCTGGGCCTTCCCCCTTTCTAGATTTATACCTTCCTCTTTGAGAGTGAGAAACCTGCTTTCATTATCTTCAATATATGTATATTTATTTGCACAGTCTCCTTTATGTAACCAGCCTCCTGACCATGTGGGCCATATCTTTGTCTCCTGTGCTGCACCAGTCCAGGGTCCCCTGCTCTCTAGCTCTCTAGCTATGGGCTGATTCATACCCTACACTTTCATTCATACCTACACTTTCCCCTTCTCTCCCCTCTGGAGGCTTGCTGACCAAGAATCCCTGCCCACTTAGTGCCCTAGCCGAGTTCCCGCTTGCTGATGGTATGCCTGCTGCATTCTCTCTGCCCTCACTCCTCGCACCATGCCTTCTGAGAGTCTCCCTGCTATACTCACTCACTCTGACTGTGCATCACAGGAAGTATCCCGCTTATTTAAAATACTGGCACCTAAGTCAATTTCATGATGGAGTTTGTAAAATAAATCAATGTCTATAGAACACATTTGACCCATGGGCTATAACAATACTAAACCTACAAACATTATTACACATATAAGTGTACTAAAGGATAAGCATTATTAATGTCCTGAGGAAAAGATAACAGTTAATATATGGCCATATTAACTTAGTGAGCAGTTTGCTTTTTAGACTTTAATAGGATGGCAGTTATCAATTTAAAATGTATGGTTTGTTTGCGTTTACTCTAAAAGAATTAAAATGTGGTTCTTGACTTTTGGAAGTACAAGATCCTTGCTTGAGGTCTCTTTTGTCGTTACCTCATGCAGTGACCCCACAGGTCCCAAGCAGCTCATTGTAACCAGTGTTACTCTACCTTATCAGGAATTTCCTATGGTAACTGTAGTAATAAACTTCATAGGGTGGTAGATTTGGCCTTAATTATCCCTGTTCCACTGTGGCCGCTGAGGGAAATCTCAGTAGAATTTTCAACACTGGGATAAGGGTCACCCATGCCATGGCAGTACAAATTACAGGTTTATTATATATGGAGCATTATTCTTTCTGTTGTTGATTTTTAATACTTTTATATAAAACAGGCATTATTCCAGTCATGTGTTTGAGAAAAGGAGGGTAGAAAAATAATATATTTAAGTCAATAGTGGCTTCACAGGGCTCTTTATAATCACAGTGGTCGAAGTATTTGAAATGCAGTGTCACAGTAGTCATTACATTCATTTAACGGTATGTTATTAAGTGTGGGATTAAATGGCTGGTTGTCTTCATGTTTAGTTTACTGTCCACTGTTAGACATCTTTTAGCAGAGCATAACAAGCCTAAAATTGGATCAGGCTTATCATTGGGTCCTTTATATAATGTGCAAGGGTGTTAAATGGAGAGAAAAGAAAATGTCTTGGTGCTGGTTTAAGACCCACCAAGGTTTTAAATAGACATGGCAACCCATGGGGACAGAATTCTGGTGACATTTCAGCAAAGATTGTATATGGGAAGCACCTACTGAATGTCTGGGTCTCAGATACACAGATACACAGCTACATTACTATCATGTAAGAAAACTGGATAATAAATAACGTACTACTGAAGTATACAGACGAAGAGAGACTCCTGACTGAGGGGATGGGAATCCCTCCAACAGAGAGTGAAAAGTCTGTAGATCAAGAAAGCAACATAGAAATGGGGTGGAGGATAATATTTCCTTTCCTTTAATGAAGTATTAAGAAAAAAAGAGACGATGCATGGAGGGGTATGTTCTACTCAATCTGCACTTTTCCAAAAATCTCTCTCTACCTTTTTCCATTTGTTAAAAAATGTATCTGACTCCACACATACTTTTTTTTTTTTTTTGAGATGGAGTCTCGCTCTGTCACTCAGGCTGGAGTGAAATAGCGCTGTCTCTGTTCACTGCAACCTCTGCCCCCTGGATTCAAGCGATTCTCCTGCCTCAGCCTCCTGAGTAGGTGAGATTACAGGCACCTGCCACCATGCCTGGCTAATTTTTGTAGTTTTAGTAGAGACAGGGTTTCGTCATGTTGGCCAGGCTGGTCTCGAACTCCTGACCTCAACTGATCGACCTGCCTTGGCCTCCCAAAGTGCTGGGATTACAGGTGTGACCCACCACACCTGACCCACACATACATTTTAACACAGAAAAATCTCTGACCTCTTGTCTGGGGTAGTTTCCTTAAGATACCCTCTTAGGAATATATATTTACATGACTTGGAGCAAATTCTACTTGTTTGGAATTTTTCTTTATTCAGTGCCCACTCTATAGGACACAAATTATTTGTACCTAGAGATTGCTTTGGGCTTTCTCTCACATTCATAGCACTCAGTCTTTCTTTGGCCATCCATAAGGATTTGATCACACTTCCCCTTTTAGTTTTTGGCGGAACTCAACTGCCTAACAGCCAAATAAGTGGCTTTTCTCTTTAGGGATCCCGTTAAGGGGGTTGATATGAATTGAGATGCTCTGATGTAATTAAAAGCAGAAAAGAAGTTGCTACAATGAATAGTTGGTGGTCTATGTCTGTAGTGTAATTTGGGGACTGAATTGCTGGCTTTCAAACTCTTTTCCACTTCCCTCACTGCAACTACTTCCTTATCATTTGAATGCCCTTCCTTCCTGGATCTCCCTTCTCCTTATGCTCAAGTCCCATCCTTCTTTAAGGTCAACTCACAAGGAATATTCTAGTGGTATTTTCCCCATCCCCTCAGTCAGGAGTCTCTTTTCCTCTGTATACTTCAGTAATATGTTATTTGTTATCCAGTTTTCTTACATGGTAGTAATTTAACTGTGTATCTATGTTCTTATTAAATTGTGAAATATTTAAAGGAAGACTCAACATTTAGTCATTTTTACAAACCTTCAATGGCTTCTAGTACTTGCTAGGTACCTAATAAGTACATCCTAGTTTTGACTTGCCTGCTTGTCACACTTATTCTCTGTATTTACCCTTTGCTTTGTGTTATTATGTACTGCCTCACTCATTTAATATCAAAGCCCCTCTTTTTAAAAACTCTATGTAAACTTTATGACTATACATGCAAAACATTTATAAATGAAACATTGGAAGATTGAAGTCATCACTATATTAAGAGGATAATGTACTGTGACTAGGGAGAGTTTATTCCTGGAGTGTAGATGGTTTGATTCCCAGATGAATACTTTTTTCTGATAAGTTGACGTCTTGTAGAATTTAGGCTATATAAATCATAATTCCAACAGAATGTTTTATAGATATAGTTAAACTGATTCTAAGATTATATGCATATACATATGTATATACACACACACACACATACATACACACATACGGGGGGAGAGAGAAAAAGAGAGAGAGAGAAAGACAAGGGAATTAGAAGAGCCAAGATGATTTTTTATTTTTTAAATTTTTATTTATTTTCAACTTCTTAGATTCAATTTTATTCCTTTTATGGCTGCATAGTATTCTGTGGTATATATGTACCACTTTTTTTTTTTTAATCAAATTAACAACTGATAGGTACCTAGGTTGATTTCATAAATCTGCTATTGTCAATAGTACTGCAATGAACATGTGAGTGCATGTGTCAACACTCCTCTTTTTATATTGTCATTTACTATACCTCTTTTATCCAGGCCTGACATGGCCTGGGCTTGATCCTAACCTGGACTATGGAGACTAGAGCAAAGTTTTGGTCACTCCTGGTTCAAAAACTGCCCTAGTTCCTGTGGTATCTGTGGACACAGTATTTTCAGTCTTCTAAGAATTTTACACACATTTACAAACAATAAAATAAATAATTTTAATTTTGCCTAAGAATGTTTTTCTTGTCTTTAAGTCCAAGTTAGGTTCTTCAATTTGTACAATTTTAAAATATTTTTAATATACTGGGTTTTGGAGTAAGATTATTCTCTCATAGGATAATGTTTTTACCAGAGAGCCTTAATATATTTAATTGATATCAATCAATTGCTATGAGAAACTTTGTTTGTAATTATGAGTCTTGTTGCCTGAATTCATACTGGATTTCCATTGATCTTTAAACTCAATAGTTGCACAGTATTCTATAAGTGAATTGGTGCATGTCTGCATCTCTTTAAATAAAGTTTACCTAGAGATGCTAAGTCTGTTTTTTGCTGCTGTAGCAGAATACCACAGAATGGGTAATTTGTAAAGAAAGGAAATACATTTCTCACAGTTCTGGAGTCTGGGAAGTCCAAGGATGTGATGCCAGCATTGACTCTGCTATCTGATGAAGACCATCCCATGGCAGATGGGTGGAAAGTAGAAGCAAGTTAACATGACACAGAGGAAATTGGGTTGAACTTATCTTTTTTATCAGAAGCCCACTCCCATGATAACTAGCTCACTCCCATGATAATGACATTAATCCATTCATGAGTGTGAAACCCACATGACCTAATCATCTCTTAAAGATCCTGCCTCTCAACACTGTTGCAATGGTAATTAAATTTCAAGATGAGTTTTGGCAGGGATGTTCAAACCATGGAATTCCTCCCTGGTCCCTCAAAACTCATGTCCTTCTCACAATTCAAAATACATTTATTCCATCCCAACAGCCCCAGAAGTCTTAACTTATTCCAACATCAATTCAAAAGTTCAAAGCCCAGAGTCCTGTATAAATTATATGTGGATGAGACTGAATGCATGATTCATCCCGAGGCAAATTCCTTTCAGCTGTGAGCCTGTGAAATCAAAACAAGTTATCTACTTACAAAATACAATGGTGGAACAGGCATAGGACAGACATTCCTATTCTAAAGGGAATAAATAGATAAGAAGAAAGAGAAAACTGTTCCCAAGTAAGTCCAAAACCCAACAGAGAAAACATTAAACATTAAAGCTGGTGAATAATCACCTGTGACTCTATATCCCACTTATTGGATACACTGGGGCTGGGGTTGGGCCCCCATGGTCTCAGACAGCCCTGCCCCCATGACTTTGCTAGGCTCAGTTCACCCAGCTTTAATGGGTTAGAGTTCCATGCTGGTGGCCCTACAAGTTCTATGTTTTCTGTGGCAGCCCTGCCCCAAGGGATTCACTATACATTGCCCTAGTAGAGATTCTGTGACACCTCTGCTTTTGTGGCAAGTTTCTGCCTGAGTTCCAAGCTTTTTATGAAATCCTTTGAAATCTCATGGGAAGAAGAAGCCATTTCCTCAAAGTTCTTCCATTCTGTGCACCTGCAGAATTATCACCATGTGGACACTACCAAGGCTTACCACTTGTACCATGTGGAGCAGTGGGTTGAGCTGCTCTTGGGACCACTCAAGCCACAGCTGGGCTGGCCAAAGAGTGCTGCACTGAGATGTAAGAAGCAGAGTCCCTTGGTTGTCCTGGGCAGTGAGCCTGTGGAGGGTACCCCAGGTCCATCTCCCAAAACCATTCTGCCCTTCTAGAGCTCTGAGACTGTGATGGGATGGGCAGCCTAGAAGATTTTCAGAATGATTGTGGGGTCTTTCATTGTCTTGATGAATACCACTTGGCTTCTTTTTGTTCATATTAATCTCTTTAACAAATGATACTTGGCTATACCCTTAGCATTGTCTCTCTGATATGCTTTTTATTCTTTACATAGTCAGGCTGTGAATTTTCAAATCTTTTTGTTCTGCTTTCCTTTGAATTATAAATTGCATATTTAAGTCATTTCTTTTCTCTGGCATCTCACTATATGTAGTTGAAAGTAATCACACAGCAACCTGAATGCTTTGCTGCTTAGATATTTCTTCCATCAGATATCCTAGTGCATCACTGTATTAGTCTCTCACACTGCTATAAAGACCTACCTAAGACTGGGTAATCTATAAAGAAATGAGGTTTAATTGGCTCATGGTTCCTCAGGCTGAATAGCAAGCATGGATGGAGCGGGGAGGCTCAGGAAATTTAAAATTATGGCAGAAGGTGAAGAGGAAGGAGGTAGATCTTACATGGCTGGAGCAGGAGGAAGAGAGTGAAGGGAGAAGTGCTTTATACTTTTAAACAGCCAGATCTCATGAGAATTCACTCACTACTATGAGAATGGCAAGAATGGCAAGGGGGAAGTCCACCCCCATGAACCAATCACCTCCTACCAGGTTCCTCCTCCAACACTTGGGATTACAATTTGACATGAGATTTGAGTGGGGACACAAATCCAAACCATATCATTCCTCCTCTGGCCCCTCCCAAATCTCATGTCCTTCTCATATTTTAAAATACAATAATTCCTTCTCAACAGTCCTCCAAGTCTTAACTCATTTCTGCATTAACTGAAAAGTCTACAGTTCGAAGTCTCATCTGAGACAAAGCAAGACCCTTCCACCTATGAGCCTGTAAAAATAAAAAACAAGTTAATTATTTCCAAGGTACAATAGAGATACAGGCATTGGGTAAATACATCCATTCCAAAAGGGATAAATTGACCCAAAAAAGGGGGCTACAGGCCCTATGCAAGTCTGAAATGCAGAAAGGCAGTCATTAAATCAGAAAGGTCCAAGATAATCTCCCTGACCCCATGCCTCATATTCAGGTGACACTGACACAAGGGGTGGGCTCCCAAGGCCTGGGGCAGCTCTGCCTCTGTGGCTCTGCAGGGCACAGCCCCTGAGACTGCTTTCATCAGCTGGTGTTAAGTGCCTGCAGCTTTTGCAGGTGCAGAGTACAGGCTGTCAGTGGATCTACCATTCTAGGGTCTGGAGGACAGTGGCCCTCTTCTCACAGCACTAGGCAGTGCCTCAGTGGGGCATCTGTATAAGGGGTCCAATCCCATATTTCTTCTCGGCACTGCCCTAGTAGAGGTTCTCCATGAGGGCTTTGCTCCTATAGCAAAATTCTGCCTGGACCAGGTGTTTCCATACATCCTCTGAAATCTAGGCAGAGGCTCCCATGCCTCAGCTCTTGCCCTCTGCATACCTACAGGCATAACACTGTGTGGAAGTCATCAAGTCTTACAGCTTACATCCTCTGGAACAGTGACCTGAGACTTATCTGGGTCCCTTTTAGCCATGACTGGAGCTGGAGTGGCTGGGATGCAGGGAGCAGTGTCCCAAGGCTGCTCAGGGCAGTAGGGCCCTGGGCCAGCCCACGAAACCATTCTTTCCTTCTAGGCCTCAGGGCCTGTGATGGAAGGGGCTGCCAAGAAGGTCTCGGAAAAAAATGCCTTCAAGGCATTTTCCCCATTGTCTTGGCTCCTTTTTACTTATGCAAATTTCTGCAGCTAACTTGAATTCCTCTCCAGAAAATGGGTTTTTCTTTTCTACCACATTATACTCTACTTCCCTTTTAAACATAAGTTCTAGCTTCAGGTCATTTCTTTGCTAATGAATATAAGCATAGGTTGCTAGAAGCAGCCAGGTCAAATCTTGAACAGTTTGCTGCTTAGAAATTTCTTCCACCATCTCTGTAGGGCAGAGGCACAATGCCTCCCATCTCTTTGCTAACAAATTACACAAATGACCTTTGCTCCCGTTCCTAATAAGTTCTTCATCTCTATCTGAGACCTCCTCAGCCTGGACTTCATTGACTGTATCACTATCAGAATTTTGGTTACAACAATTTAATGAGTCTCTAGGAAGTTCCAAACTTTCCCTCATCTTTTTGTCTTTTTCTGAGTCCTCCAAATTCTTCCAACCTCTACCCATTACCCAGTTCCAAAGTTACTTCCATATTTGCAGGTATCTTTATAGCAATGCCCCAGTGCTTGGTGCCAATTTTTCGTATTATTTCATTCTCTCACTGCTATGAAGAACTACCTGAGACTGGGTAATTTATAAAGAAAAGAGGTTAAGTTGGTTCACAGTTCCACAGTCTTTACAGGAAGCATGGATGGGGAGGCCTCTGGAAACTTACAATCATGGTGGAGAGTGAAAAGGAAGGACACATATCTTACTTGTCTGGAGCAGGAGGAAGAGAGTGAAGGAGGAAGTGCTACACACTTTTAAACAGTCAGATCTCACGAGAAGTCACTATTATCATGAGAATAGCAAAGGGGAAGTCCACCCCCATGATCCAGTCACCTCCCAACAGGTCCCTCCTCCAACACTGGGGATTATTGTTCAACATGAGATTTGGGTGTGGACAGAAATCCAAACCATATCAATCACCCTAAATTTCGACATTCCATAAAGACCACAGAGCAGGGACACAATTCAGCTAAGGTCTTTGTTACTGTAAAACAAGGATTCCCTTTTCTTCAGGTTCCAATGCCTTGTTCCTCTTTTTTTGTCTGAGACATCACCAGAATGGCCTTTACTGTTCATATTTTTACCATAATTCTGGTCACAACCACATAAGTAATCTCTAGGGAGATTCAGGTTTTTCCTACAGCTCTCCTCTTCTGAGCCCTCACGAGAATCACCCTTAGTGCTCCGTTCACAGTCATAAAGGCTCTTTTTAGCCTGCTCCAAACTCTTCCAGCCTCTATCCATTACCCAATTCTAAAGCTTCTTCTGCATTTTCAGGTATTTTTTATAGCAACAGTCCCACTTTCTGGTATAAATTTTCTGTCTTAGTCTGCTGCTACAATAGAATACCACTGACTGGGTAATTTATAAAGAAAAATTTATTTCTCACAGTCTGGAGGCTAAGAAGACCAAGGGCATGGCATCAGCATCTGCTCAGACATTGGTGGAAGGACAGAAGGTGAAACCAAGTGCACAAAACAGAGAAGAAATCAGGCCAAACTCATCTTTCATACCAGGAGCCCACTCCCATGATAACTAGACCAGTCACATGATAATGGCATTAATCCATTCATGAAGGTGAAGCCATCATGGCCTAATCACCTCGTAAAAATCCTAACTCTCAACACTGTTACAACAGCAATTAAATTTCAGTGTGAGTTTTGGCAAGGACATTGAAACCATAGCATATACTTTTAGTTGTAGCTATAATTTTCTGCAGGGGTTCTTTAATATTGAAAAACATGTTATTGTGTAAATATTTTCCAAATTTTAAAGTGTTTCATCTTAGTATTAACTTTTAAGGAAGTTTTTAGGTTATTTGATAGATGATATCATGTGCAGGCCCATTTAAAACAATAGCAGGTAACTACTGAGGCATGCATTTGCTATGGATTTACTGAGTGTGCGCTGCATACCAGGAATTGATCTAGGTATTTCAGAAACTTCAGTGAACAAGACAGACAAAGGTCATTACCATTGTGGATCTTACTTCCAAAACAGGGAGGCAGACAATAAATAGAGTACAATTAATAAGTAGATTATACTGTCTACTAGAAAATGATGAGAGCTATAGAAGGAAAACCAAGTAAGGCAAGAATAAGCAGAGCAAAGGGAATGGTTTTTAGAGGCCTGGAGGCAGCAATTTTCAAGTTTTGCCTTTTGAAGCAAAGTGCGGTCAAAGACCAAGACAATAGCTGGGAGAAGGAGTGAGGGTCAAAAGAACATTTTCTTAAGAAGGCAGAAATATCTGTGTACTAAAGGGACTCATTTAGTCCAGAATGAAAATGTGGTGATTCATCAGACAAAGGGGAGAACAGCTGATCTGTGTCCTCGAGTAGGCAGGAGGAGATGGTATCTAAAACACAACTGAGAAATTGACTTGAGCTAGGAGCAGGACACTTTATTTAAGGTAAGAGAGAATAAATTCCCTATAGACAAATCTTTACCAAAAGGATTCTTCACTGACTCAAGGCATTGTACAAAGCACTGAAATAAATGAACAATTTAGAGAAAAATTTCTGTTTTGGTCAAGCTTGTGGTCTAGTGCACAAAAGTCTTCTTTCTTTTGAAGCAATTAAAGTAGTAGGAAAAAGATACAGAATCTCTTGATGATGTCACTATACTTCTATAATTATCATATATTTTGATATCCTAGTTTCATCACTTATCATCAGTGCATGAGTATTCTCTCACCCCAATTGGTATTCTTAGAAGAAATGATTTCTATACCTTTCCACAATCCCATTTTCAGCTAGACTTCCCAGGTTCAATGGGTATCTCCTGTTCATTTCTGCAAAAATCATCACCCTGTAAAGCTGCTCAGATAGCATGCTAAATAGTCATGAAATTGTTAGGTGATTGGCTATGAGATTCTTAGTTTTAGATATAGTTGTATTCATTATATGGCAAAAAACAAGGGAATGTGGCCACTGAGCTCTTAGTCAAGACTGCCACTCTCCTTGGTAATATTATTCTTATGGGAAATATGTGTTTTGATTATACAATCTTGATTTAAAGTTTTTAAAATATAAGTATAAACCACTATGATTGCCAATAAAATTTACTTCTGTGGGAGGGAGCAGATAGTGGAAACCTGTAGGTGTCAAAAGAATGTAATGGCCCTTGCTTTTCAAACTGTTCTGCATTTATCTATAGTCTTTCTATTTATTTCATTTCCAACACATCCAATAAATCTCTTTGCTCACTGGCAAATAAGTCTGCCTACTTCATGGGAATGCTAGGGTGTTGCTGTCCATGGTGCCAGACATGAGGAAGAAAACTAAAACTTGTTACATTTGTTGAACTTGTTTATCTGTTAACCTCTTTATTCTTATTTATTTTATTTCATCAGTAAGAATATCTCTTCAGTTCTAGCCCATCTAAATGAAAAGCCTTAGTTCAAATGGAGCTAAAAATTGACCCAGTCAAATTGCAGATGTCACAGGCATTACTGTGCCATTTCCTATGAAGCTTGTCCCCAGTTTAAGAATCACTCCTAGAGGAAGCTCTTCATGTTATTTCTCTGATGGTTTCCTTTTATCTGTTCTATTCTGTTACCCACTTTAATTGCATTTTAATCTACAATATTAATTAACCATGCCAACTAGGGAGGGTTTAGAGTCCCATTCCTCAGCATTTATTTAGAGACTAATTCTATATGTTTTCCACCTCCCTTGTGAATTAAGCTCATTATTTAGTTTGGATGTATCTGTCTAAATGATTCCCAGGTTAACTGTACCATTCTGGTAATGGGATGCAGAGAATGAGGCATGTCTGTCATCCAAGCCCAGGGAGACTATTGGAAATGGTTTTGAAATCTGCAGAAATGAGCTACAGTTGTTTTTTAGATTTGCATGAGTTTTATTGGTTCCCATTGACGGTGATTCTCTCTTATAAGTCACCTTGTAAGCCTCACCATGGATTTTGCCATTAGCATAGCAATCTAAAGGAAGGACATACATTAGAAGGAATGTCTTATGGTGACTGACTGAAACATGGAACCAGACATATTTTTAAGTGTCTTTTTAGCAATCTCATACTAGAGCTCTATACACACTTAAGTGTCCATTAAGTGACAGACACAGTGAAAAATTAAAGTTTCCCAATAACCATCACCTGGAGGATTTTTGAAAATACAGATTCCTGGGTCCTATTTCAGACTTATGAGTCAGGTCACACATTTGACTTGTGTCTCTAAAGAGTCATTCTATGATGTTAACCACTCGGTTATAAGCCTGAGATTGCACACATATAATAAAGATAATGCCTTCTTTGATTGCATATCTGCTCAAATATGTTCCCAAACCTGATTAGTTATAAGAATCTTCCAAGGAGCTTTAACAATTTCCAAATTTCCAAGCCTTATTTGACTGACTTAGGCAAAAGCAGTGACAAAGTGTTTTTATATTGAAGACTTTCTACAAGTAGGGCTTTGACATTTGGAAAGCGTTTTGTATATTAGCTACTTGATTCTCATGGCAATCCATAATTATAATTGTTTTACATGAGAAAACTGAGTATATGTCATAAAAGTTTTCATTTTGGAAATGAACTTAATGATTCTTTTTTCCTTTAGTATTCATGCTTTCTTGTTTCCTCAGGCAGTAGTATATCGTATTGGGTTATTTTTCTCATATCCATTGTTAGTTGGTTCTTTTACATCTGCATAAATTATAATTATTCTTGTATACTCTGGGAGCCTCTATTACTGCAATATTCAAAGCTATAAAATAACTTTCTGAAAAACATAACTGTGTCTTTGATTCTTAAAACTACAAATGAAAAAACAAGGAAGCATTATAAATTCCCAAGTAGCTTGTTTTGGGAAGGTTTTTCATCATGCATCTTCCTCACAAATATTCATTTGCAATATGACATGTAGCAGAACGTAGGTCAATCAAGCATTTGTGAAACACCTATCCTTTGCATAATTTATCATTTACAAAGTGTTAGTGGAATGATAATAGTGTTATCCAGCATTTCCGGAGCGCATGATATGTGCCAGGCACTCAGCAGATACTTTATATAACTTGACTCCCTCAACCTTCATGATAGCTCTAGGTGGTGGGTATTGTTATCATCCTCATTTAATAGATGAGGAAATTGGAGGCCTAGAGAGATTAAGTAACTTGCCTCAAGTTGTATGGTTAGAAGTGGCAGAGCTCAGATTTTAAGGGCAGGAAGTGTGATCTCAGAGCCCGTAGACTTAACCACTATGTGATATGAATCACATCTAATAAAGTTACCTTATCCTCATTTATCAACAGTTGCTTCTTGTTGGACAGCTTTATCCTTCATCATCCTTTACACCCTGGGGCACAGAGGTGGGAGAGCAGGGATCAAGCTGGTGGGCTCTTGAGGTGGATCATAGGGCTAAAATAACTCAGCCTACCTGGATTCCAATTCTGGCTTGCCACCTATTAGATGTGTGACTTTGGGCAAGTCTCAGCCTCTGTGCCTCCATTTTCTCATAACAATATGCCAACTGTATGCAATTATTGTGAGGAGTATGAGCTAACAGAGTTGTGAAACTTAGAACAACGCCTGGATTAAAGTGGCCACTCAGTAGGTGTTAGACTTTGTGATTGTTTTGCCAGATCAAAAATTTTCATTGTTGCATCATGGACTGAATTGTGTTCTCCTCAGAGTCATTAGCTGAATTCCTAATCCCCACTACCTCAGAATGTGACTGTTTTGCCATTAAGGAGGTGATTAAGGTTGAGTGAGGTCATATACCTGAGCCCTAATCCAGCAGGACTGGTGTCCTCATAAGAAGAGGGAGAGGCAACAGGGACACATGCACACAGACAAAAAGTCACACAAGGACACAGCAAGAAGGTGGTCATCTGCGAGCCAAGGAGAGAGGCCATGGGGGGGAAATTGCACCTGCCAACACCTTGATCTTAGACTTTCAGCCTACAGAACTGTGAGAAAGCCACCTGGTCTGTGGTTGTGTGTTGTGGCAGCCCAAGCAAACTAATACAGACATCATAAATGGCAGTTTCAGAAATGTTCTGGCTGTTGATTAGGCCTGGAATAATGATAGCCAAGGCCCTTCCTTCTCTACCATCAGTGCATCTCTGTGCCTTGACACAGCAGTTGTTTTTCTAGTCCTTGTACTTGCTGTCTGATTTGGTCACGACAGAATGTTATAGATAGAGCTAGCATCTATACCCACAGCAGGGGACACTGAACAGCAAGTCACAGGAGGACTTGCTGCTGGAAGTGGAGCTCCTTTAAAGTCTCCCTTGATTTTTGGGTCAGCTCTCCATGCCCCTCCCCTACCAATATATTCAATACTGTGCTCTAGCTATTAAGGTGAAGGCTGAAAAGATTTTAAATCATGCCCGTGATGCACCTTGTAAGTCAAGTCTCCTCACACACACACACAGTGAGAAAAACAACTGAGTGGTTTTTCAAGGGTCACAAATTCAAGGCAATAAAGCAGATCTTCCAGCAATATCCAGTCTGCATGCTGTGAAGATTTAATGGCGGTTTAACACAATATGGGTTAGCTTTTCCAGAAGATCTGAATGGAGATCTGCATACATTCAAAAAAGTTGACTGGCTTAAGGGAAATAAATTGAGAGATTGTACATGTGATTATGATGATGTCACTATACTTCCATAATTATGATATATTTTGATATATCATAATTTGATATTGTTTTGTTGAAGCTAGAAAGTATGTGATAATCAGTTTTCAGATCGTAGATATTCTTGGAATTGGTGACAGGGATAGTCGGAAATTGGGCCACGAATCTTGGATAAAATTGTAGAAACCGAGATGTTCTCTTTGACATTTCTCTTCCTTCCATGCACTCCCTGCCTCATCATCCCAGGAATATGACTGCAAATATCCAGTCTTATTTCATCTCTATCTTGTAGCTTCTGCATTAATATCTGTGAAAAAAAGAAATAAAAAAAGAGAAACTGTTTTATGAAGTCAGTGCTGGCTTCTTAATGACAGACAGCTCCAATAGTGCAAAGAGCTCAAAGCAAGGAAACAGAAATGTAAATTTCAGAGACCCTGGTGCTTTTACTGATGAAAAACTCATCTTCCCATTTAACAGCACCTGAACTTTTCATAGGGAGCGCTCTATTTCTTAACAAACCAGGAGTGCCTGTAGTGCTCAGTGGCCTAATGTCTTTGATTGTAAGTGGATTCAGATATTATGTTATTAGTCATCTGTTAATCAAGGTGCTGATTATGGGCTCATTAAATCTCATCTCCTTGATAATCTAATTTTCGTCTAAGCTTCAAAAATGATCAGCAAATTTATTATCATTGCTTTCAAGATTGAGTTAACCTGTCTGAACTCTGAGAAATTGAGCCAGTTTTAATTTTGATATGTTACTTCAGCCATTTTCAAGAGAAAAATGTCATCAAAGGCCAAAAATAATAATGCAACTCTGGGAATGTCTATAGGCTTATGATCACAGATGAGATGACAGGACTCACCTTTGTAAAATTACAACTTTATGAAGTTATGTCTCCTAAGATCCACCTTTCATGCAGATGTTAGTACTGCTGGCTTTCCACCTGAGCCCTTTTTAAAATGTCAGCTCACAATTTCTGGGTTGGAGAGGCAACTTAATGAAACATTTTTCTATACTGTGTGTGATATTTTCTTCCTCTTGTCTTTCTTTTTCTTTTTATAACAAAAGTTACTTATAAAGATAAGTCAGTGCTACACTGACCATATATTAACAAGCCAATTCAACAGGCTATTGCCTGTTTAATAGGTATTGAACTCCTATCATTTGAGGTATTTTCCAGACCTGCTTAACCTTACTAATAAAATCCACAGGGTTTGGTTTTTCTTGTGCAGTTGGGGCTACAGTGATGCACACCCCCACCTCGGGATGTCATGCACATGGTAGTATGTGGGAATGGTGCCCCTAAACTGTGCAGTGGTTGCTGCTGCTCTAAGTTTAGTTCCTTAGGAATCACTAATTCATTCTATGAATTTTGTCCACAACCAAATTAAATTAATGCCTCAAGTATGGTTTCTTTCTTCTGGGCAGAAATAACTAGGTTAAAGGTAAACTAACAAAATTACACCTTTTTCAAGACTCTTGAAGTCTTGGAATATGTATTTACTAATATTAGTATATTGCAGGGCTTCAAAATTTAGTTTATGTAAACAAACAAACAAACAAAAAGCTTGACTTCGTAATTTCCCATACTCATTGCATCTTCATGCAGTTGGATCTTCTCCAAAGAGGAGTATTACTAGGCAATTCAGACAACTTAATTATAATAGACCCCCCTGCCCTCCTGTTGCCATGATCCCTGTGACCAGGACATAGAACAATCATTTCCTGATATCTTGTAGAAAACGATATAAAGAAACAAGAAGGGAAAAAACAGGCATATAATCTCAAGAGTGTAGAAGACTCTTGTTTTCTGCACACACATGTGCAATACATAATTCACAGCTGAATTACTAAAATGATACTTTACAAAGGAATTTGGAATGAACTTCAAATTCAGTGAAATCTGAGCAATGTTATAAGAATTTGTTTACTTTCAAACATCTGCTATTCCTGCAGAATAATGATCTTAAGGAAATTTTGTTATGCAATAAGTTTTGTATAGAAGAAACTACTTTATGGCATATTGTAGGTGGAGGATTTTTCTCCAGAGCTTTTTACCTTTTTGATTAAAGTAGAACTTGACATGAAATTAAGTGTGGCTATTACTGTGGTTCATGAAACCCAAATACTCATGGGGAAAATTAAGAATTTTAATAACTGGAAAAGAAGAAAGTCGTTTAAATCAGCCTTTAGTTTATCTGCTTAAATTGAACTCATTTATTAAGCAATTATCACACAATTTTGAACTTTGTTCCACTCTTATATAAAAAATCTCTTCTGGATTTCTTATTTCATGAAAAAAAAAAAGTCTGCAGTGCTTCCCTTTGACAAGATGAATCCAGTATATGGATTGGAACCTGAATTATTTCACTTGATTTCTACTGAAGGAAAAGGCAATTAGTTAATTGTGGGGTTAATTTGACATAACTTTATTCCTTGAACATTTGAGAAAAGAATGCCCTTCACTGCTACTTTTTTGCTATTTCTGGATATTCTGAGCAATCCTGGTGACTCATAACCATCCCTTTTCATGGCCGGCTCTGTATAACTGAGGGAACACATCCTTCTGGGTGAGAAGTGAGCCTTGCTTAACTTGGTGTCCCTCACACATTTCCATGGAAGGACTACGACTGGTACAGCAGAATCCTAAAGCAGACAGCTGAAAGCAGCAGAAATCTGTGACGTTCTGTGTTTCATCCCCATGCTGTTTTTTTATTCGACTTCATAAGAGGCGGCTTAGTGGTTGTAAAATAATGGTTTCTCTTCCATTTCTTTCCCTTCACCTCAATAAACTGATGTTCCAGAGAGATCTTTTAGCTTTGTTTTGTGGATGTATGTGCCCTAGACAAACCACTAAATGCCCCCAGATTCTACAATTATATAGTTTGAGAAATGTGGCCTTAATGGATTCAAGCCCTCCTAATTGTACCTTTTAGGGTTTTTAGGCTTTAGATTGGTTTGGGTCTATATTTGTCTAGGTAAATTTCAGATATTATTCTCTCTTAAATTACCTGAAATATGATGGGACAAATGATTCTGGAGCTTGCTTCTCTCTCAGTTCCATTCTATCTCTTTCCATTGCTTGACCACCACTTGGGCTTCCATTTGTGAACCATTCAGTTTGTCCTTAATCTTTCCAATTTGATTTTTCTGAAATGTTTCTGTAAATGCCATTAGTCCTTTTCTGTTCACTAACTTGATTGGGCTTTTTATTGTTGTGGTTAGATTTCAGCTTCTCTCCACATTTTGGCATTTCCTCTGTTGATGGTGAATCATTTTATCGGAAGTTTGGGCTAGGTTTATGCCATGGTAGCAATATCTCAGTGGCTTTCAACAACGGAGGTAGGTTTCTCACTCATGAAAATGCAGGTGGTGGCTGTGCTCTGTGGTCCCTTCACTCTGGGATCCAGATTGAAGAAACAAATTCTGTATGGGGAGAGGAAAGAAATGGCAGGAGCATGTGATGGCTCTTATAGCTTCAGCTTGAAAGTAGGACATGTAACTTCCGCTCATGTTTCATTGGCTAAGTCAAATCCTACAGCCAAGCCTGATGTTGCTGAGGCAGGAAGTATGATCTTTCTCCAATGACAGATCTGGTAGGGATGTGCAGCATAGATTGACAATAATAAAATCTACCAAAATTATTATATTATATGACATTATACCAAAGCCATATTTTTTCCACTTTTTATATACTCAGAATGTGACACAATGCCCTCACATAATGGATATTTAGAAGGTGAAAGACCCACTTCTTTTGTTCCAATATACTTTTCTTGGTGGTTTTGAGGACTTCATCCTGACTTCTCTGGGTCCTCTTCATTGTCTACTTTTACTCAAGTGTTTATCATGAGCATTTTCTCTTTATTCTCCTCTTCCTCTCTCTGGAAATAGTTTTCTACTACACTTTGCTGTTTGGAACCCCACCATGATTTGCTTTATTTTCTCTAGCTGATGGAATTTGCCATCACACAAACTTCTGAGTGTTTCAACAAGAGAATAGAAAGCTTGAGTTTTGATTTTAAACCATGTTGAGACACTAGAAAGGGAGTCAATTGTTTAGTACTTTGATTTCTGCTTTGCCATTCTGAATAGAACCATTGTGTTTGAAGTTCATACGTACCAGCAAATGGACTCATCCTAAGCTTTTGTCTGGTAGTAACTGGGTTTATAGAGCTACAAAAATAACCTGAGCTTGACTCAAGTACAGAATACCTCACCTCAGTGTTGCATAGATTTCAAAGAAATAATGTCACTATACCTGCACAATGCAAGTGTTATACGGAAAATATCCTAATTCAGAATCCCTTTTGCCATCAAGCATAGTCTTAATTATTTCTTTTCAGTTTCTTTGTATTAATCATTATCTTTAAATGTGATGGGCATTTGTTTTTGTACTCCGACACTTTGAATAGTGGTTGCAATGCTAAATGTAATCTGCCTTGCAGTGCAATTTTTTTTTTTTTTTGCTTATATATTTTAGCTCCCCCACTAGATTATAATGAGGAAAGAGGGTCCCCCCACCACCACTCTTTTGGGCAAATACTAACAGTGTTTGTTAAATTGAACATAACTGTTGAAATTATTGAGCTCAAGGTGGAGTCCTGTATGCTAGCCCTCTGCAATTTTGTTAAATGACTCTGCAATTAAAATGCATGCATGTTTTAAATAGATTTTCAGTTGTAAAGTCATAGAAGCTACTGTTGGTGCTCAGACATATGCCCCTAGTACCTACTTTTTCTGAGCCCACCAGACTGACTTGCCAGCATTGGCAATCCTTTGCCTGAGGGATTCTATGGTTTCTGGAGCCCTCTCTGCCCCTATTTAGATATATTGGGGAATTAGTGTCCCCTAGGAGCATCTAGAAACATAGATGACAGGAGATATTGGATAAATGCCTCAGCTTCCTTGCCTTTCCGTTAGGGTATCTATAGGGTGTTTCATTGACACTGTCTTCCAGAGTTCCCCAGAGGAACTGAGGTCCAGTTGCCCACAGTGGTAACTTGCTTGATAATGCTCCCTGTATCCACTGTCTTCCCTTCTTTTCCTCTCTTCTCTACTCTCCTATTGGCATTTCTTTGATTAACTCCAAATTAAACTGTTTGCAGTCTCATCCTAGTTTCAGAGAGTCTCGGAGTTTTTAAAAAGGTATCCAAACCAAAGCAGGCATTCATGTGTCAACATTTACAATTTAACAGTTTCTCTATTTCAGTGCAGTCCAATAAAAATATGATGCAAACTACATAGTTGAGAATTTTCTAGTGGCTACATCCTTAAAGTGAAAAGAAAGAGGTGAAATTTTAATAATGTACTTTAACTCAGTATACCCAAAATATTATCATTTTAACATGTAATCTGTATAAAATTAATGAGGTTTTTTTTTTTTTGGTACTCAGTCTCTAAAATCTGTTATATCAAATATACTTACACTGTAAATGTAAAATACCATTACAGTATGTCTCAATTGCAAGTACTCACAGCCATATGTGGCTTGTGGATACCATATTAGATAATGGTGATCACTTCCCTGCTATTATAACCCATGTATCAAAATCTAGAAATTTAATAGCTCTTGAATTAGAGGCTGTGTAATGAATTGTATTGTCTATTAGCAAAATCTTGCCTTCTCCTTTTGCTCTTTGAAGTGGAATGAAATTTCTATAAATATCTAGACTGATGGACATTATTGCCTTGTTTAGTCTGTGTCCACATATTTATGTTTTTTTCAAGAATGAGATTCTGGCAATAGTAACTTTGAGACTTAACACTTCTTAGATGTTTTAATGCAAAATATAGACTAGATGTTTAGCATCTGTGCTTGTGTTTTTTAGGCAGAGGGTACCAGACTTCAGCGAGAACTCCGAGGATATTTAGCAGCAATCAAAGGTAATGCGTATGAGTTGTTTACTGCATGTTACTAAGCACAGGTGGTTCTTGGATTTCATGAGTGACAGGATTGAGTGTTAATTACAAAGCCATTTGGCTTCCTGGCAAGATGGGTGCTTGAACACAGGTGTTCCATTCCACCCACCCCCAAATTCCCATTGAAATGATAATCAGAATATATAAGGAAAAAATATGTGTGCCCTTATGCTGGAAACTAGAAATAAATGCCACCTACATGCCAGAGATTTCCAGGAAAATTTCTTAGAGTGAGCTTGAGACTTTGTTTAAGAAAAGCTGCAGTTGGCTTACCTCCTGAGGGAGACCACATCCCAAGAGTGGAGCACTCACAGACTCGCACCTAAGCCCTCTCACTGGAAGGGGCAAGACATGGTGGCAGAGGCAGGTGGAAGATGATCAGCAAACATGGCCCTGGACTGGCTGTGACTTGTGTGGACTAGCAGCACTTGCAGCTCTACCGCCATGCAATGCACGGGCATAGAGAGGCCCTGGCATGAGTTTCTGGGACTCAGCCATGTAAGGCAAGGAAATGAGGCCACTGGAGGAGGGGGAAGAGAGCAACAGGGAGGTGGGCTCAGCCTGTGCCTGCTATTCATCATCACGCTGCCTGCCCTGAGTCACAGCCAAGTGTGCCCATGGATATGATGTATCATAAGGCAGATTTTGTGGGGAAAGAATGGATCATCTGACAAGGAGTATTGGAAAACTGGCCACTTAGAAAACAGTGAAATTCTCAACCTCACACTTTACTCCCTCCTTCCTAATTCCAGATATAGTAAAGATGTAAATATGTTGTACTGGACTCTATTAACTTCAGTAGGGATGGCACCAGGTTCAAAAGGCCGAAAAAGGGAACCAGAGTCAGCAAACAAGACACAGGATTTTATTAGTGGGAAACTTACATACAGAGTGGGCCCAGTCATGGCAGGGCTGGGCAGGAGTATCGCACCGCCAAGTGGTGGCAGGCTGGGCAGGAGAACTGCATCCATTTGCAAAAAGCAATGCAGTTTCTGTAACATTTTCGCTTAGCACCCTCTACCTAACAACCTCCACCTGGCAACCTTCGTTTAACCCAAAACACATGGCCTCAATCCCCTGTATGGCTTACCTTTCATGGGACAGGCTCAGGGCTCAGATGTTCCTTGTAGACAAGGAATGAATCTCTGGGTTGGCCACTCCCAGATTCCTTAGCTCAGAACTCTGAGCACATATTCAGGTGCATCTACCATACAGGGTGATTCTCAGGGTATGCTTAAGTTATCACTGTCAGGTGTGTCTGCCATGTATCACTATGCAAAGAAATGTGCTAAAGTACTAGAATAAAATACAGTAAATTTAGTCTCCAGGCTGTAGAGGTCTTTATAAGGGTTACTCGCAAGGCAGAAACCCATAAATCTCTCCATAGAGATGGAGAAATTTGACCTCATAAGTATGTAGAGCTTAATATGTTATTTAAAATCACCATTTTGGCAACATAGTTAATGAAAGTAAATCAAAATATAAAGAGCTCAGTGAGTAGACTAAATGAAGGTCAATTGGTTAAATTAAAATTGGGCAGAAAACTCTAAGGAAAAATTAGCCAAAGAGGAACTATAGATGGGTGATAAACACGAAAAAGCCTTGTCCTCATGAATAATCAAAGAATATTAAGTAGCATCGAAAAGAAGATTTTATCATTTTTCCTCCAAATGATCAAAGACATTACAAATAAAATACTGCTGTATTTAGTACTGGTAAAGCTCTGGGAAGTGGACTCCACTCATGTATTGCCAGGAGGATAGCTTTTCTGGAGACCATTTAGTAAAAACTTTTATTGATTGATTGATTGATTTGGTATGCTTTTTGACATACCAGTTTCATTCTAAGAATTTATTCTCACAGTTTTAATGTGGATGTGTAAAACTGAATACAAACATGTTATTAAAATAATGAAATAATAAAAATATAATAATAAAATGGCCAAAATAATAAAAATTAGCAAAACTGATTTTTAAACTAAAATATATTTATGAATTTTATAGTCCAGGCATAGCATTTTAATTCTCATGACAGCTCTATGAGGCAGGTAGTTTTATTATCTTCATTTTATAGATAAGAAAAGTGAGTTCCTGCCAGGCACAGTGGCTCACACCACCTTTAATCTGAGCACTTTGGGAGGCCAAGGTGAGTGGCTCACTTTAGGCTAGGACTTCAAGACCAGCCTGGGCAACATGGCAAAACCCCATCTCTACTGAAAATACAAAAATTAGTCAGGTGTGGTGGCGCATGCCTGTAGTCCCAGCTACTCAGGAGGCTGAGGCAGGAGAATTGCTTGAACCAGGGTGAAGGTTGCAGTGAGCAGAGATCATGCCACTGCACTCTAGCCTGGGTGACAGAGTGAGACCCTGTCTCAAAAAAAAAAAAAAAAAAAAAAAAGGAAAAAAAGAAAAAGTGATTTTTTAAACAGAGTTTAAATAGCTCATCCAAAGTTGCATGCCAAGGAAACAACAGGGCCAGATTGCATATTTCGTTCTGTGTTTCTCCAGAGCCCTGGTTTTATCTATTGTCTTTTACTGCCTTTGAACTACATGACCAATGGTAAGGCATCAGTTTCACAAGTCAGAGTTCATCTATACAAGGGGATAATGGCAACCTACTACTATTACTTTTTCATGAGCACTTATTATGTGCTAGAGTCTGTGCTGAGCATTTTAGGCACATTACCTGTTTCTAACTTCCCAACATAGCCATATTATCAATGTCATTAACTTGATTTTACATTTGCAAAGAAGTAAGTCTCAGAGAATTTAACTTTCACAGTTTGATGGAGCTCATCATTAATTACTCCCAAATCAACCTTAAGTATTTGTAACAGTTCAGTCAGAAAACAGAAGCCACTCTAGGTATTTCTTTTATTATTGATTTAGGATTTGAACACAGAAGTCATATATTATTTCTAGCACAGGACTTTCTCTGGGTAGTTGATTTTTTGGAAATGTGGATAAGTTTGTTGAATGAAAGAGTGAGTTCTCTTTCCCAAGTCTATTCAATTTGGTCTGTGCTGCTTATAAAGCGTGCTGCTTTATAAAGACTGGCATAATTATTTTCCTTAATGTGATCAAGAAGAATTCCCTGAGGGTGAGGCTTGAGCTCTGGAGAAAAGCTGGGTAAAGCATCAAATAAGCCTTTTTGGCAGACTGCGCCTGCACTCCAGGGCTAGTGGCCATGGCTCCGTATGAAGGAGAAAGGAATTCTATCAGCTTTTCCCCACCTTGGGTTTGCTGATTGACTATGTTAACAAGTGATGCTACAAAAAAGAGATCTCTGTTTAAATTACTTTTTCCACAGCTGATTGGAATGAATTTTTAAACAGGCTACTACTGAGTTTCTCAGAGCCGTTAATATGCTAAAGTCAACTCCAGAAATCCTGTGGGATAGGCAGGAATTCCGAGTTTTTTGACTGCAGGACCCTTCTCTCTTCTCAAAGCCTTGTGAAGAATGAGTAGTGTTCCTGGGAACACATTTTGGGTTTTGGGACCAAACTTGAAAACAAGGTATATGCCTGTGTTAGTCAGTTCTCAGGCTGCTAATAAAGTCATGCCCCCAGACCGGGTAATTTATAAAGAAAAAGAGGTTTAATGGACTCACAGTACCACATGGCTGGAGAGACCTCACAATCATGGCAGGAGGCGAAGGAGGGGCAAAGGCATGTCTTCCATGGCAGCAGGCAAGAGAGAGTATGTACAGGGGAACTCCCTTTTATCAAACCATCAGATCTCATGAGACTTACTCACTATCACGAGAACAGCACCAGAGAAACCCGCCCACATAATCAGTTACCTCCCACCAGGTCCCTCCCACAACACATGGAGATTATTAGAATTCAAGATGGGATTTTGTAAGCACACAGAGCCAAACCATATCAATGCCTTAAGTAGATCATAATTTACATTTTCAAAGGTTTTCATGGGCAATTTTTCTTGTTTTCACAAGGACAACTCTGGCTAACTAACCCTGCTGTAATGCAGGTAGCATCAGGGCAGCATAGGAGAAAGTGATGTCTAGCCCTGGAGAGTCATGGGTCCTGTGGCAATTGTGGGAAAATCATTAAGTCTCTTAGTTGCTTTGGGTTCCTCATCTATTAAGTGCTTCATTTCTCTCAGAAGCCCCCAAAGACCCTAAAACTGGGATTCTGTGAAGTTGGGTTAAATGAATTCTAATCATTTTATTATGACTGATTTCTGGATGGCTTCTCCTCTGTGGGTCTTTATGATTTCTGCTGATGCTTAGGCTTCGTGAGGCAGATCTTATGCTTGCATTCATTTTAGCAGCAAATACGTCTGGAGCACCATTTGTGCACCTGACACTGTTCTAGGACAGGGAGATGCAGAGATGAACAAGACATAGTGCCTGCATGCAAGGAGCTCACAGCAGAGTGGGGAGACAGTTAAATAAAAAAGGCCAGATGGGCATAGTAATATGTATTTTAATAGATACGTGCGTTGAGTGCCATCATAACAGAGGACAGACTCCCACCTTAGGAGAGGCAAGAGACTGGGGCAGGAATGATTCTTCCAGGGAACTTACATTTGATTGAACCCAAGAAGTGGGGTCATAGGTGGCCATCAAATGGTTAGGTTTTCTAGAGAAAGATAGATTTCAGAGGGACATTGCAGGTGGAAGAAACAACTGCACCAGGAAGCAGAAGGAAGCATGGGTTCTTGAGGGAACAAACAGAGCAGTTAGATGCAAGCAGAAAATTGAGCTGGATGAAACACGGAAAGGCGGGCAGCATTTATATAAAGAAGCGCTTCATGTATCATATCATACGGGAATTTTATTCTATCAATAGACAGGAGAGTCATTGTTAGAGTTATTGTAGGCAAGGGAAAAAGTTCCATGATCAGATTAGCATTTTAGAAAAATAGTTATTGTGATTGTGTGGAATTCAGGCTACAGGAAGTGCAACTGCATGGAGATTTAGTAGAAGTCTAGTTCAATACTTCAATAATACTATTAGCTAACACTTACTGAGCACTTATGTGCTAGGCACTGAGATAAGCATTTGACATGCCTCAGTTTATGTAATTTTCTCTATAACCTTGTGGCAGGTATATTTATTGGTATTTTACACTTTGGAAAACTGGGGTTATAGGTGATTAATAATTTGCCTAAAATCACACGAATCACATGTAATGGAACCAAGTTTTTAACAAAGGCTGATTAATTGCAAATAATAGTCTTAATTATTTTGTTATGTTGCCTCCAAAAATATTTTGTATTATGATGGCTGACAGTAACTTGTGCCAGCTACTTTGCTAAATCCTGTTACGTGGATTATGTTATCTAATCTAAATCATAGGTGATGAGTACCTAATCCAGGGAAGGGCAGTGGGCAGGGAAGGAAGGGGCTGGGTTTGAGAATCAGGTGGAATTGGTGACTGAGCTTTGGGAGGATGAATCTGGGATGACTTCCAGTTTTCGAACTGGAGCAACTGGGTGGCATTCATGAGAACTAAGAAAAGGAGATGAAGCAGGTTTAGACAGGAAAATTTAAAGTTTGTTTTTGACATGTGAAGTTTGAGGTATTAATAAGACATCCAAGTGGAGATGTCCAGTAGGAATTTAGAATTGGGAGTCACTGGCATGCACGTGCAGCGGGGGCCAGACACATGGATGATGAACATGCCAGATCTTTCTCTAAATGGAGCACAGTGCAGGTGGTGTCATTAATAGTTTTTTGTTTATGTGTCTTATGTGTAGGCATAACTATGGGGTAGGGTTGACTATTCTTGAGTTACTTCACCAACTGCCTATTTTGTTCCAACTCTTGGTTCCATCCTTGTTCTCCTTGAGAATCTAAGAAAAAGATGCCCACTCTTGCTTTCCTTTGAAGCAGCTGCTGTCTTTTTACACAACTCTCTTCTAAGCAATGGGACAAAGCTGCTAGATACTTGCAGTATTTTAGACGTTCTTTTAATGGTTTATCCTTGCTGCTGGTTATTTATTTTAACTGATGTTATTTTTAACTAAAACACATACTCTCAGGCTATTTTTAAGCAAGGAGTATGTATAAAGTAGTGCAATCTATGCAACACGTCTTAAAGGATGAAAATAGAAGCTCATAAATTTGGCTGCGAATGGGAATAGACAACATTTTATGAAATGTCTTGGAGAAGGTCCAAAATTTTGAAGAGAGTGAAGTGGTTCCCATCCAATAGTAAAATAATAATAATTCTTCTATATATGATGCTGGGCATTTGTCTTACAGTTTTAGAAATCACTAATCTTTTAAGAAAATTTGGATATTATATATTATTCAACCTCAGAGGTAGCATTTAGCACCTATTCTGCTTTGATGTTGCCAAATTACTCTGAAGGGAATGTGTATTTTAGCTTTTTTTCCCCCATCACACTCTGTCAGCACAGTAATCCCTAAATCCCTAAAAGCTCTGCCAGTCTGGAGCTAGGCTTGCAGCCTCTCACCTGTGTATCCATTAAAGTGCATCCTATGGAGGAGATGTTCTCAAAACAATTTCCATGTCAAAATGGCTTCTGTCCAAATGATCCATCACCACTTATCCACCCTGTAATTAGTAGTTACTTTTGGTTGTTAATAGATATATTTACTGCAACATCGTGCTTTTAGTCTTGATGATTAAAGTCTTATATAATTTTATTTTAAGGTTATATTCATGATTTTATTTTTCATCACAAAGATTATTTGGCCTACAGTGCCAAATTTCTTTTTCTTCTCTTAAGACATTGTTAAAAAACCTATCTACACAGCTATGTCTAGTTTCCGTCAGACTTAAGACAAAGATTTAAAGAAAATGCCAGAAGTCTTTTGGCATCTGGATTATAGAAGGGGGTCCACTAGCGACTAACACTTGGTATGAATTTGAAGGATATATTTCTTGATTGAGACTTGCTTGTACTTGGGTGAGGGTGAATTTGGACACTTGGGATAATGTAGCTTCCACCTCAGTGTTGACCATATCATGAGAGAACGCATCCCCCTTGCTTGGATTCAGAGTGCTAGGGGTCGGATTCAGGTTTTGTCTCTTGTTTGCTGTCCCTTCACCTGCGCGACTCTGTTCCATCAGAGTCCCCAGAGTCTTGAGTTATACTGTTTTTTTCCTACCCCAGACTCTGCCAGGGCTTCATTTGATGGTGGTCAAGTCACTTCAGCTCATGTGGGCAGGATACCTCATTGTCAAGGGCTTCCTGGAATGTGCCCAGTGATGCTCTGAGGGAAGGGAGATGTTCTGTGTCTAAAGAGAACGCAAGTGCTATGAAACTCCAGGTCACATGTGGACTTTTATACATACTTCTCAAGGATATACCTCTGTCATTTCAGACATCTTTTAGTTTGTCCTTTTCTCTCAGTTGAACCCAGAATTAGCTACCTCCAATCCAGCAAGGATGTCGAGTTTTCAGTTTAACAAATGATTTTCATCTTAGGATTCACTGACCTTAAGTTTACAGGATGTGTTTTTTATTTCTCATGACAGTGCCCTGATTTTCCTCTCCTCTCCCTATTTCCAGCCCCCTTTTATCCCTGCTAGTCCTCGCTAGGTGGGACCTGGCCACATTGATGTCTTGGCCTTAGCTTCCTGAGTAGCTGGGATTACAGGTGTGTGCCACCATGCCTGGCTAATGTTTTTGTATTTTTATTTCACTATTTTGGCCAGGCTGATCTCGAACTCCTGACCTCAGGCAATTCACCTGCCTCGACCTCCCAAAGTGTTGGGATTACAGGTGTGAGCAACCGTGCCCGGCCCATCTTCACTTTTCACTCTTAAGTTTGGAATCATCAGGCAGCGGAACTGCACGGTGCCTTCTTAGCACACTGTCTCACCTCATGATTAAGACTGTGAAGTGGGAAGAGCAAGTCAGGGGACAGGTGGACTGAGCAAGGCTCGTCCCTACCTTTCCACTGTCAGGGAGAGTCTTCTGCCAGAGGCGTGTCTCCAAGTCTCCAGCTCTTCCTGGCACCTTGTTTTGCTCTCAGCCATTAACTGTCTTCATGACTTTTCAGTACATACATTAACATTTGTGCAGGGGGTCCTTGAGAGAGACTAAAAAGGACTGGGTGATACTTTATGTCACCATGTTGTGCTCAGAAGCATGCATCTTTAATGTTGTTCTTTAATGTTGCAAACCATAGTTTTGCAACATATCAAATGTATCCCTAATGAAAATTGAGACCCAAAGGCTTAGGAACCCTAAAATTTCTAAGAGTTTTGATTTAAAACTGCATTCATAGTTTTAAATAATACAGCAGGTCTTCAAATAGCATTGTTTCATTCAACATCATTTTGTTATAATAACGATGAGAAAAAAAAAATCTCGGCCAGGGCCACTGTCTGTGTGGAATTTGTACACCGGGTTTTCTCTCAGTACTTTGACTTCCTCCCACGTCCCAAAGATATACAGGTGAAGTTTACTGGTGTGTCAGTGAGTGTGGGTGAGTGAGTGCGTGCTGCAGTAATATGCATCTTGTCCAGGGCTGGTTCCCATCTTGTACTCTGAGCCTCTAGGAGAGGATCTGGTCACCCATGACCCTAAACTGGAGTAAGCAAGTAAATAATTATCCTACTTGTTTTTATTAATCTTTCTTAAATGTACGTACTGCTCTCATTTATTTCAATATTCAATATTAGAAGTGTGTTGACCTTTAGTTAGAAGTTTTGTGATGTGTCTATGAAAAATATGTCCTGGGAACTTAACTCTTATTTATATGAATTAGCCTTGGGTAAAATGGGTTTCATTATTCTTCATATCAATTGAAGTCACACTTTGCAAGAACCTATAGATGACATTAAGTAAGGACTTACTATACTGGAAAATGACAACACTTTTTTCTTTGCTCTTTGTAAAAATTTTAGGTCACTTAAAACTTAACCATTTAACCACTTTAACCATGTTTACCATTTTAGGCCACTTAACCACTTTTGACTGTTATGCCCTATAATCCTATTAATTTTTACTTCCAGTCCCTTCTAAAAATGCTTTATGCTTTGTATTTAAATTCATTTAGGACTAATTTTAGTTTGAGAACTCTGCGGTTGTATGGACCAGTGTTCTTAGCATCCGACACCACTTGGCAAGTGATAGCACACATAATAGGACACATTATGATTATTGTGGTTTTCAGGTAGGATATTTGTTGATTTTTCCCGAGACCCCATATCTATCAGTATCAAGTGAATAATAGAAAATGCGCAATGTGATAAGTCTTAGAAACCCTCAAAGAAAGATACGACAGCAGATACAAGCAGCAGCTGTGCCTTTATAATTTTTCCTTAAATGTTTAGCAAGTAGTCAATATTTTTCTCTCACTTAAAACAGTGGAGGAAGGGAGAAGAGAATCCTCACCCATTTCTGTGTAACAGGAGTTGTTTCTCTCCGACACTAGGCATGCAAGAGGCCTCCATGAAGCTCACGGAGTCACTACATGAAGTCTATGAGCCGGATTGGTATGGGCGGGAAGATGTGAAAATGGTTGGCGAGGTAAGAACTGGGGTGGCTTCCATGAGGCTCCCACGAGCCTTGCTCAGTCCACCTGTCCCCTGACTTGCTCTTCCCACTTCACAGTCTTAATCATGAGGTGAGACAGTGTGCTAAGAAGGCACCGTGCAGTTCTGCTGCCTGATGATTCTAAACTTACAGTGAAAAGTGAAGATGGACCGGGCGCGGTGGCTCACGCCTGTAATCCCAACACTTTGAGAGGCCGAGGCGGGTGAATTGCCTGAGGTCAGGAATTTGAGATCAGCCTGGCCAAAATAGTGAAATAAAAATACAGAGAGATTAGCCGGGCATGGCGACACATGCCTGTAATCCCAGCTACTCAGGAAGCTGAGGCAGAATTGCTTGACCCCAGGAGGCAGAGGTTGCAGTGAGCCAAGATCGCACCACTGCACTCCAGCCTGGGCAACAGAGCAAGACTCCATCTCGAAGAAAATAAAAGTGAAGATGATCATAAAACCACTTGGGTAGAGAGCAGTATTTTAAGATTCCTTTTTGCAAAATGACAATATCATTTTTCTGTCCTCTCTACAAGCCTTAGCAGCCCATTTCTAACAGACATGGATCACAGTGTGAATTGTGTCCCAACTTCACCCCCTCATCTCAATCCCGCTATTGACTATCCTTCCCCAAATGCAGGGACAGGAGTTCAGAAGAGGGTCCATTCCACTTTAACATCAGCTAGTCCATTCACAGATATTCACTTCATAAAGTCAAGCACAAAGTCAGAATGTTAAAAGGAATTTGATTTCAGGATGGCTTTGGCCCTAGACATGTCTTAACACCTGAAATCAGGTTTCTGGCTGGGGGCTGTCTGGCTGACGGGAAGTGAGTAAGTGGGTTTCACTTTGTCGAAAGCAGAATGGACCAGAGACTGAGTATCGCTGTGTGATGTTGGACTAGTTCTTTAATCTTCTTAGGCTTTAGTTTCCTCATCTACAAAATGAGAAAAACAATTGTACCCACTAATAGGACACTTATTGCCTTTGTGTGGATGTCCTCTACCTACTCAGTGTTTGGTACATGTTATGATTACTGATGTGAGACAACTGCCAGTCACAGATTGTCTCACATCCAAGTTCTTTGTTAAAACAAAGAGCAGTTGTTTGTCATGTCCGCTACTCCAGGTGAGTTATTGCAGCTCACTTAGGTACAGATGACCTAAGTTCGATGTGGCAGCCAGAGCTCAGGGGAAGGTCTGATAGGTGATGCACTGAATGTCTGTGCGGCTTTGGAAAACAGGTGTTAACAGCAGAGTCCTAGGCTGCTCCATGACAATTCTGACATCCTGACATTAAGCTTCATAATCTTCTTATAACTGAGATACTAACAGAGACTTATTTATGAAGAAAGCGCTTGTTGGTTCTTTTACATCTTTCAAAACCTTTCAGGATGTAGATTTGGCCAAACCAGACCGCACACATTACTTTCAGATGCAATTATTAAGTAATTGCATCTTCTCATATTTCTTCAATTAAAACACAGTATTTCAACATCATGTTGCTGAACACTTTGTAAATTTCTAATTAGTGGTATAACTGAAATTTCATTGTGAAAGAAAAGAATTTTTAAGGGAATAATAGAAATTTGTGTTAATAACTTTTCAAAATACTGCATTACATTCTACGTATGGCAAAGGCCACTGTTGGCATTTCTTTTTTAGGAAATGGCTGTTATCCTACCTTGGTTCTTGCAGCTGCCAGGATTTTTGGAATCCTCAGTTGCAGATGCAAACATAGGCTCTTGTAATGATGAAGAAACTGAATGCTGCGTGTTCAGAGGGTCTACTCACGTCAGCAGTTGAGCCTTTTTAAACAGTGGATTTGAATGTTTTGGTTTGCATAAAATTCTTGAATTGAGATTTGTAAAAATTAGGACTACTTTTCAAAGTGTGAAAAAGAAACAAAAGCAAATTTTAAAAGTGTGTGTGTGTTAACAAGATGAAAACTTATGTCTCACATAGAGGAATTTAAACGTCGGCAGTCCAGGCATTGCATATCGGCCCCACAAGTATGAGGGGCCCATGTTTGCCATTTTTAGTCTGGCTTCAGGGGCAAGGTACTCTCTGAGCACTGGCCATCAGCTCTTGTTTCTGCATGCCAGTTAGCAAGGAGGATGAAGTCTGGAAGACAGCCCACTCCTTCCTTCTTTTTCGGGACACTTCCTGAAAGTATATCCCATTGTCTAGAATACAGCCACATGACCGCACGTGGTTGCAAAGGAGTCTGGGAAGTAGAGTCTTTATCCTAGGTGGCCAAGTGCCCAGCTAAAATGGGAGGTTCAGTTAGTAGGAAGGAAGAAAGGATAGAGATTGGGTGACAAAGAGCAGACTCTGTCAAGAGACCCAGAATGTGCTAGTGAGAGAAAATTGAAGATGACATTCTTGAGTACCTGCTATTTGCCTGAAGTTCTGTGAAGCACTTTACATTGCTAACTCATTTAACTGGGGAAATTGAAATTCAGGGAGGTCTAGGTCCCCGAAGTCACACAGCTGGGATTAAAAAGTCCCCTGGTGAGGCAGCCCGGTGTGATAGTCATATCATGACTTTCATATCATGGCTTTGAGTTCAAGGAGACAAATCTGAGTTGAAACCTGTGTCTGTCATTTATCAACTGCATAACCTTGGCCAAGTTATATGACATCTCTGGGCTTCAGTGTCCTCTTCTGTACTGTGGAAACAAAGTCTTTTCTCATAAAACAATTGTGAGAATGCCTTAACATAGTGACAGTGGGAATACTAGTGTGATAATACTAATACCTAATATTCATTGTGTGTTTAACATAATTGGTACTGCATAAATGGTAAGACCCTTCCCAATATGACTGTAACTTTTCTGTTTTCCCTGTGGAGGATTCAGAAATGATTTGTTGTTTATTTCAGTGTGGATTGTATTCTAATTTCATGGAGTGCTTCAGAAGCAAATTGTCTTAGTGGAATTATTCTCTTAGCCCCAAAGTCCATCTATAGGGTTATGGGGATCTTTTGAAGTTTCTGCATTCTTTGGTAATTTAGAATCAGCAATACAATTTTAATGAGCTAGCCTGTTTTGCTAGCTAGAACCAGTGGCCAAATTGCTTTAAAATTTTATTGCATTATTAAATGATTCTCATTTTTCCCTAGCATCTCATATCTGGAAAAGTATTACTTGTCTAATTTTATAGTTTCAGATACTTTTTAGGAGTTTGGTGAAAGGTATCCAATTAAAATAACTCAGCAGTGGTCTCTTTATTTCTTTTAGAAATGTGATGTGCTGTGGGAAGACTTCCATCAAAAACTTGTGGATGGGTCCTTGCTAACACTGGATACCTACCTGGGGCAATTTCCTGACATAAAGGTATTTTACTCTGTATCTATAAAGAAAAGAGTTGAATGGGGTCATGTAGTTATTGAAACATGGGCAAGAAAAAAATTATTAAAGGTCCTCAAACTGACATCAAAGATACTTGGTAACTTTTCATTTATTTAAGCATGGGATTTTTATATTGTTCCTATCAGTTTGAAAAGAAATGTCATTACAGAAATCACATTTCGCCTTTAGTGAACTGCTTCAGCTTTTATTATTCTACAGAAGTCTTTTTAAACCTATAGATATAAAATCATAAACCAGAGCTGCCAAAAATTCCAATCTTCTTTATAATCAAAACTTTTTATTATATAGCATTTGACAAGGATTTCCATTAGAATAACCAGTGGTCACAAGGAAGGGAGAAATTCAATTGTAAATGTGAGAGCAAAATCTGGTCTTTCCTTGTTTACTGTCTATTTTGCATGCATTTATAGTGAACCTGGATAGTTTTTCTCTCATTGAAATTTTCAGGTAGAAGTTAAAATGTTAAGATATAAGCATTTCAAATACATTTGCATCTGGACCTAAAAATTATTAGGTCTAAAACACTGATCTTATTTGACCCTTGAATCTATTACAGAGGTAAATGGATGAGTGAAGGATTGAATATTATAGATTTGGAATAGACTCTGGAGGTAAAGATGGCTTTTAAACTAACAGGGTTGGTACATGGTAAATGAACCTGAATAGATCAGACTAGATGTGTTAGACCTATTGACAAAATGCCACAGAAAGCAAATCCAAACAGTAGGTTTTCGATGATGTTACCGTATTAGGCAGCAAAGTGCTTTATTGAGTAGTTGGGCGAATGCAACCTCATTAACAGGTGTGAATTGGGTTTTAAAAATTCTCTGAGAAATTAAAAAATGAAATTGTTAAAAATTCTGTAAGACTGTGTGCACCAGGGAACATGTTTTGAGACATCGTCAGATAATTTTGATTAGTCACTCAATTTTTGCCTTGGGATTTGTAGTGTTTGTGGAGCAAACAGTCTCACAATAGTAAACACTTAAGAGTACTGCTTATTGCATTGCAATTTATTTTCAATATTATTTTATTTTATTTATATTTTTTACTTTATGGCAGTAAGAACATTTAACATGAGATCTACCCTTTAAAAGATTTTGAACTGCACAATGCAGTATTGTTACTATTCATCTTACATAACTGAAATTTTATACCTGTTAATTAGCAACTCTCATTTTCCAGCTCTCTCTAGCCCTTGGCAACCATCATTCTATGTATTGTTTGCTTCTCTGAGGTTGTTTGTAGGTCTTTGGATAAATGTCTGTTCTAGTCCATTGCCCTTTCTTAAGTCAGCTTATTAGTTTTTTTTCTATTGAGCTCTAGGTGTTCCTTTGTATATTTTGGAAATTAACTCCTCATCAAACATGTGGTTTCAGATCTTTTCTCCCTTTCCATAGCTTGCATTTTACTCTTCATTGTTTATTTTGCTGAGCAGAAGCTTTTTACTTTGATGTAGTTCCTCTTGTCTCTTTTTGTTTTTGTTGCCTGTGTTTTTGGTGTCAAGTCCAAGAAACCATCGCTAACACCAATGTCTATTCTAAAATATCTTCGTTTAGAAAATGAAGCCTTTCCCCCTCAGCTTTTCTTCTAGGAGTTTTACAGTTTCAGATCTTACAGTTCAGGTCTTTAATCCATTTTAAGTTGATTTTTGTGTATGGTATAAGATAAAGGTCCAATTTAATTTTTTTCATGTAAATATCCAGTTTTCCCAGCAACATTTATTGAGGAGACTGCCTGTTCCCAATTGTGTATTCTTGGCACCCTTTTTGAAGATCAGTTGACTGAATATTTGTGGATTTACTTCTGGGCTTTATATTCTGTTCCAGAGGTCTATATAACTGTCTTTATGCCAGGACAATGCTGTTTTAATTACTGAGGTTTGTAACAAATTTTGAAATAAGAAGTGTAATGCCTCTAGCTTTGTCTTTCTTCTTCAAAGTTGTTTTGGCTATTTGGGGTCTTTTGTGCTTCCATGTGAATTTTAGAATTTAAAAAAAAAACTTTCTGTTAAAAATTCTATTAAGATTTTGATAGGGATTGCATTCAATCTGTAGATCACTTTGGGTAGTATGGGCACTTTAACAACAGAAAGTCTTTCAGTCTGTGCACCCAGGATGCCATTACATTTGTTTGTGCCTTCTTTATTTAATCAATATTTTATAGTTCTCAGCGTACAAATCATTTCACTTCCACAGTTAGGTTTATTCTTAAGTATTTATCTTGCATGCTATTGTAATTGGTATTGCTCTCCTAACTTCTTTCTCAGTTTGTTACTAGTGTATAGAAGGCAACTAATAATTTTTTAAATTATACTTTAAGTTCTGGGATACATGTGCAGAACGTGAAGGTTTGTTACATAGGTATACATGTGCCGTGGTGGTTTGCTGCACCTATCAACATGTCATCTATATCAGGTATTTCTCCTAATGCTATCCCTCCCCACCCCCCTATTCCCCAACAGGCCCCAGTGTGTGATGTTCCACTCTGTGTCCATATTCTCATTGTTCAGCTCCCACTTATGAGTGAGAACATGTGGTGTTTGGCTTTCTGTTCCTGTGTTAGTTTGCTGAGAATGTTGGTTTCTAGCTTCATCCATGTCCCTGCAAAGGACATGAACTCATCCTTTTATGGCTGCATAGTCTTCCATGGTGTATATGTGCCACATTTTCTTTAACCAGTTTATCATTGATGGGCATTTGGGTTGGTTCCAAGTCTTTGCTGTTGTGAATAGTACTGCAATAAACATATGTGTGCATGTGTCTTTATAGTAGAATGATTTATAATCCTTTGGGTATATACCCAGTTATTGGATTGCTGGGCCAAATGTTCTTTCTGGTTCCCGATCCTTGAGGAATTTCCACACTGTCTTCCTGAATGGTTGAACTAATTTACACTCCCACCAACAGTGTAAAAGCGTTCCTATTTCTCCACATACTCTTCAGCATCTGTTGTTTCCTGACTTTTTACTGATCGCCATTCTAACTGGCATGAGATGGTATCTCATTGTGGTTTTGATTTGCATGTCTCTAATGACCAGTGATGATGAGCTTTTTTTCATATGTTTGTTGGCCACATAAATGTCTTCTTTTGAGAAGTGTCTGTTCATAGCCTTTGCCCCCTTTTTGATGGGGTTGTTTGGTTTTTTTTTCTTGTAAATTTGTTTAAGTTCTTTGCAGATTCTCGATATTAGCCCTTTGTCAGATGAGTAGATTGCAAAAATTTTCTCTCATTCTGTAGGTTGCCTGTTCACTCTGATGATAGTTTCTTTTGCTGTGCTAAAGCTCTTTAGTTTAATTAGATCCCATTCATCAATTTTGGTTTTTGTTGCAATTGCTTTTGGTGTTTTAGTCATGCAGTCTTTGACCACGCCTATGTCCTGAATGGTATTGCGTAGGTTTTCTTCTAGGGTTTTTATAGTTTTAGGTCTTACATTTAAGTCTTTAATCCATCTTGAGTTAATTTTTGTATAAGGTGTAAGGAAGGGGTCCAGTTTAAGTTTTCTGCATATAGCTAGCAAGTTTTCCCAACACTATTTACTAAATAGGGAGTCCTTTCCTCATTGCTTGTTTTTGTCATATTTGTCCAAGATCAGATGTTTGTAGATGTGTGGCATTATTTCTGAGGCCTCTGTTCTGTTCCATTGGTCTATATATCTGTTTTGGTACCAGTACCATGCTGTTTTGGTTACAGTAGCCTTGTAGTGTAGTTTGAAGTCAGGTAGTATGATGAAAGGCAACTAATTACTTAATGTGGATTTTGTATCCGGAAACTTTTCTTATTTGTTTACTAGTTCTGGCAGTTTTTTTGTGGAGCCTTTAGGGTTTTCCATGTAGAACATCACAGTATCTGCCAACAGGTACAATTTTACTTCTTGCTTTCCAATTTGGATGAATTGTATTTATCTTTCTTGCCTAATTTTTTTCAATTGAAAAGAAATGATGAGAGTGTGCATCCTTGTCTTGTTTTTGATGTCAGTGGAAAGCTTTCAGTTTTCCCTATTGAATATGATGTTAACTGTAAGTTTTTCATATATGGCCTTTGATATGTTGGGGTAATTTCCCTTCATTTCTAGTTTGCTGAGCATTTTATCATGAGAGGGTAATGAATTTTATCAAATGCATTTTCTACATCTATTGAAAGGATTATGCAATTCTTATCTTTCATTATATTGATGTGGTGTATCACATTAATTGATTTTCATGTGTTAAACTATTCTTGCATCCCAGGAATGAATCCTACTTGGTCATGATGTATGATCCTTTTGATCTGCTGTTGAATTCAGTTTGCTAGTATTTTGTAGTGCTTTTTTGCATCTGTGTTAATCATGATATTGGTCTGCAGTTTTCTTTTCTTGTGGTGTCTTTGTCTGACTTTGATATCAGGGCCTCAGACAATGAGTTTTGAAGTGTTCTCTTCCTTGCAATCTTTTTGGAAGAGCTTGAGAATGATTGGCATTAATTCTTTTTTAAATGTTTCATGGAATTTGCCAATGAAGCCATCTGGTCTTGGTTTTGTTGTTGTTGGGAGGTATTTGGTTGCCTATTAAATCTCCTTACTACTTAAAGATGTGTTCAAGCCTTCCATTTATTCATGATTCAGTCTTTGTAGGTTGTATGTATCTAGTAATTTATCTGTCTCATCTATATTATTCAGTTTGCCAGTATATACTATTCATATTAGTCTCTTAACCTTTTTATTTCTATGGCATCAGTTGTAATGTATCACCTTTCATTTCTGATTATATTTATTTGAGTCTTCTATTTTATTTAATTTAGATAAAAGTTTGTTAAATTTGTTTATCTGCTCAAAAAAACAACTTGTAGTTACCTTGATTTTTCCTATTGTTTTTCTAATCTTTATTTCACTTATTTCTACTCTAATCTTTATCTTTCCTTTTCTTTTGACAATTTGGAGTTTCATTTGTTCTTTTTCTAGTTCCTTGAGATGTAGAGTTAGGTTGTTTATTTGAGATCTTTCCTTTTAATGTATGCATTTATCACTAAAACTTTCCACTTAGTACTTCTTTTGCTGCTACTTGTTTTTGTTTTCATTTGTGCTGAGATACTTTTTAATATCCATTTTGATAGCTTTTTGGACCCATTGGTTGTTCAAAATTGTGTTGTTTAATTTCCAAACATTTGTGAGTTTTTCAGTTTTCTTTCTGCTATTGATTTCTAGTTTTATTTTACTGTGTTTGGAAAAGGTACCTGGTATGATTTCATCTTATTAAATTTGTTAAGACTTGTTTTGTGACCCAACATACTTTCCATACTGAAGAATCTTCCATGTGCAACTTAAGAGTATGTGCATTCTCCTGTTGCTGTTTTGAATATTCTGTATATGTCTGTTAGGTCCATTTGATCTATAGTGTTGTTCAGGTCTACTGTTTCTTTGTTGATATTCTGTCTATAATTGAAATTGTAATCGAAATTGTGGTTCTATCTGCAATTGAAAGTGGGGTATTAAGGTTTTGTATTATTATCATATTGCTGTTTCTTTTTTTTTTATTATTATTATACTTTAAGTTCTAGGGTACATGTGCATAACGTGCAGATTTGTTACATATGTATACTTGTGCCATGTTGGTGTGCTGCACCCATCAACTCGTCAGCACCCATCATTTACATCAGGTATAACTCCCAATGCAATCCCTCCCCCCCCCACCCCCATGATAGGCCCCAGTGTGTGATGTTCCCCTTCCCAAGTCCAAGTGATCTCATTGTTCAGTTCCCACCTATGAGTGAGAACATGCGGTGTTTGGTTTTCTGTTCTTGTGATAGTTTGCTAAGAATGATGGTTTCCAGCTGCATCCATGCCCCTACAAAGGACACAAACTCATCCTTTTTTATGGCTGCATAGTATTCCATGGTGTATATGTGCCACATTTTCTTAATCCAGTCTGTCACTGATGGACATTTGGGTTGATTCCAAGTCTTTGCTATTGTGAATAGTGCCGCAATAAACATACGTGTGCATGTGTCTTTATAGCAGCATGATTTGTAATCCTTTGGGTATATCCCCAGTAATGGGATGGCTGGGTCATATGGTACATCTACTTCTAGATCCTTGAGGAATTGCCATACTGTTTTCCATAATGGTTGAACTAGTTTACAATCCCACCAACAGTGTAAAAGTGTGCCTATTTCTCCACATCCTCTCCAGCACCTGTTGTTTCCTGACTTTTTAATGATTGCCATTCTAACTGGTGTGAGATGGTATCTCATTGTGGTTTTGATTGGCATTTCTCTGATGGCTAGTGATGATGAGCATTTTTTCATGTGTCTGTTGGCTGTATGAATGTCTTCTTTTGAGAAATGTCTGTTCATATCCTTTGCCCACTTTTTGATGGGGTTGTTTGTTTTTTTCTTGTAAATTTGTTTGAGTTCTTTGTAGGTTCTGGATATTAGCCCTTTGTCAGATGAGTAGATTGCAAAAATTTTCTCCCATTCTGTAGGTAGCCTGTTCACTCTGATGGTAGTTTCTTTTGCTGTGCAGAAGCTCTTTAGTTTAATTAGATCCCATTTGTCAATTTTGGCTTTTGCTGCCATTGCTTTTGGTGTTTTAGACATGAAGTCTTTGCCCATGCCTATGTCCTGAATGGTACTACCTAGATTTTCTTCTAGGGTTTTTATGGTATTAGGTTTAACATTTAAGTCTCTAATCCATCTTGAATTAATTTTCGTATAAGGAGTAAGGAAAGGATCCAGTTTCAGCTTTCTACTTATGGCTAGCCCCAATTTTCCCAGCACCATTTATTAAATAGGGAATCCTTTCCCCATTTCTTGTTTCTCTCAGGTTTGTCAAAGATCATATGGCTGTAGATGTGTGGTATTATTTCTGAGGACTCTGTTCTGTTCCATTGGTCTATATGTCTGTTTTGGTACCAGTACCATGCTGTTTTGGTTACTGTAGCCTTGTAGTATAGTTTGAAGTCAGGTAGCGTGATGCCTCCAGCTTTGTTCTTTTGACTTAGGATTGTCTTGGCAATGTGGGCTCTTTTTTGGTTCCATATGAACTTTAAGCAGTTTTTTCCAATTCTGTGAAGAAACTAATTGGTGGCTTGATGGGGATGGCATTGAATCTATAAATAACCTTGGGCAGTATGGCCATTTTCACGATATTGATTCTTCCTATCCATGAGCATGGTATGTTCTTCCATTTGTTTGTGTCCTCTTTTATTTCACTGACCAGTGGTTTGTAGTTCTCCTTGAAGAGGTCCTTTACATCCCTTGTAAGTTGGATTCCTAGGTATTTTATTCTCTTTGAAGCAATTGTGAATGGAAGTTCATTCATGATTTGGCTCTCTGTTTGTCTGTTACTAGTGTATAAGAATGCTTGTGATTTTTGCACATTAATTTTGTATCCTGAGACTTTGCTGAAGTTGCTTATCAGCTTAAGGAGATTTTGGGCTGAGACAATGGGGTTTTCTAAATATACAATCATGTCATCTGCAAACGGGGACAATTTGACTTCTTCTTTTCCTAACTGAATACCCTTGATTTCTTTCTCTTGCCTGATTGCCCTAGCCAGAACTTCCAACACTATGTTGAATAGGAGTGGTGAGAGAGGGCATCCCTGTCTTGTGCCAGTTTTCAAAGGGAATACTTCCAGTTTTTGCCCATTCAGTATGATATTGGCTGTGGGTTTGTCATAAATAGCTCTTATTATTTTGAGGTACGTTCCATCAATACCAAATTTATTTAGCCTTTTTAGCATGAAGGGCTGTTGAATTTTGTCAAAAGCCTTTTCTGCATCTATTGAGATAATCATGTGGTTCTTGTCTTTGGTTCTGTTTATATGCTGGATTATGTTTATTGATTTGCGAATGTTGAACCAGCCTTGCATCCCAGGGATGAAGCCCACTTGATCATGGTGGATAAGCTTTTTGATGTGCTGCTGAATCCGGTTTGCCAGTATTTTATTGAGGATTTTTGCATCGATGTTCATCAGGGATATTGGTCTAAAATTCTCTTTTTTTGTTGTGTCTCTGCTAGGCTTTGGTATCAGGATGACGTTGGCCTCATAAAATGAGTTAGGGAGGATTCCCTCTTTTTCTATTGATTGGAATAGTTTCAGAAGGAATGGTACCAGCTCCTCCTTGTACCTCTGGTAGAATTCAGCTGTGAATCCATCTGGTCCTGGAATTTTTTTGGTTGGTACGTTATTAATTATTGCCTCAATTTCAGAGCCTGCTATTGGTCTATTCAGGGATTCAACTTCTTCCTGGTTTAGCCTTGGAAGAGTGTAAGTGTCCAGGAAATTATCCATTTCTTCTAGATTTTCTAGTTTATTTGAGTAGAGGTGTTTATAGTATTCTCTGATGGTCGTTTGTATTTCTGTGGGGTCGGTGGTGATATCCCCTTTATCATTTTTTATTGTGTCTATTTGATTCTTCTCTCTTTTCTTCTTTATTAGTCTTGCTAGCGGTCTGTCAATTTTGTTGATCTTTTCAAAAAACCAACTCCTGGATTCATTTATTTTTTGGAGGGTTTTTTGTGTCTCTATCTCCTTCACTTCTGCTCTGATCTTAGTTATTTCTTGCCTTCTGCTACCTTTTGAATGTGTTTGCTCTTGCTTCTCTAGTTCTTTTAATTGTGATGTTAGAGTGTCAATTTTAGATCTTTCCAGCTTTCTCTTGTGGGCATTTAGTGCTATAAATTTCCCTCTACACACTGCTTTAAATGTGTCCCAGAGATTCTGGTATGTTGTATCTTTGTTCTCATTGGTTTCAAAGAATATCTTTATTTCTGCCTTCATTTCGTTATGTACCCAGTAGTCATTCAGGAGCAGGTTGTTCAGTTTCCATGTAGCTGAGCGGTTTTGATTGAGTTTCTTAGTCCTGAGTTCTAGTTTGATTGCACTGTGATCTGAGAGACAGTTTGTTATAATTTCTGTTCTTGTACATTTGCTGAGGAGTGCTTTACTTCCAATTATGTGGTCAATTTTGGAATAAGTGCAATGTGGTGCTGAGAAGAATGTATATTCTGTTGATTTGGGGTGGAGAGTTCTATAGATGTCTATTAGGTCTGCTTGCTGCAGAGATGAGTTCAATTCCTGGATATCCTTGTTAACTTTCTGTCTCGTTGATCTGTCTAATGTTGACAGTGGAGTGTTGAAGTCTCCCATTATCATTGTATGGGAGTCTAAGTCTCTTTGTAAGTCTCTAAGGACTTGCTTTATGAATCTGGGTGCTCCTGTATCGGGTGCATATATATTTAGGATAGTTAGCTCTTCCTGTTGAATTGATCCCTTTACCATTATGTAATGGCCTTCTTTGTCTCTTTTGATCTTTGATGGTTTAAAGTCTGTTTTATCAGAGACTGGTATTGCAACCCCTGCTTTTTTTTGTTCTCCATTTGCTTGGTAGATCTTCCTCCATCCCTTTATTTTGAGCCTATATATGTCTCTGCGTGTGAGATGGGTCTCCTGAATACAGCAGACTGATGGGTCTTGACTCTTTATCCAGTTTGCCAGTCTGTGTCTTTTAATTGGAGCATTTAGTCCATTTACATTTAAGGTTAATATTGTTATGTGTGAACTTGATCCTGCCATTATGATATTAACTGGTTATTTTGCTCGTTAGTTGATGCAGTTTCTTCCTAGCCTCGATGGTCTTTACATTTTGGCATGTTTTTGCAATGGCTGGTACCGGTTGTTCCTTTCCATGTTGAGTGCTTCCTTCAGGGTCTCTTGTAAGGCAGGCCTGGTGGTGAGAAAATCTCTAAGCATTTGCTTATCTGTAAAGGATTTTATTTCTCCTTCACTTATGAAACTTAGTTTGGCTGGATGTGAAATTCTGGGTTTAAAATTCTTTTCTTTAAGAATGTTGAATATTGGCCCCTACTCTCTTCTGGCTTGTAGAGTTTCTGCCGAGAGATCTGCTGTTAGTCTGATGGGCTTCCCTTTGTGGGTAACCCGACCTTTCTCTCTGGCTGCCCTTAAAATTCTTTCCTTCATTTCAACTTTGGTGAATCTGGCAATTATGTGTCTTGAAGTTGCTCTTCTCGAGGAGTATCTTTGTGGCGTTCTCTGTATTTCCTGGATTTGAATGTTGGCCTGCCCTACTAGGTTGGGGAAGTTCTCCTGGATGATATCCTGAAGAGTGTTTTCCAACTTGGTTCCATTTTCCCCCTCAGTTTCAGGCACCCCTGTCAGATGTAGATTTGGTCTTTTTACATAATCCCATACTTCTTGAAGGCTTTGTTCATTTCTTTTTCTTCTTTTTTCTTTTGGTTTCTCTTCTCGCTTCATTTCATTCATTTGATCCTCAATCGCTGATACTCTTTCTTCCAGTTGATCGAGTCATTACTGAAGCTTGTGCATTTGTCACATATTTCTCGTGTCATGGTTTGCATCTCTGTCATTTCGTTTATGACCTTCTCTGCATTAATTACTCTAGCTATCAATTCTTCCATTCTTTTTTCGAGATTTTTAGTTTCTTTGCGCTGGGTACGTAATTCCTCCTTTAACTCTGAGAAGTTTGATGGACTGAAGCCTTCTCTCATCTCGTCAAAGTCATTCTCCGTCCAGCTTTGATCCGTTGCTGGCGATGAGCTGCGCTCCTTTGCAGAGGGAGATGCACTCTTATTTTTTGAATTTCCAGCTTTTCTGCCCTGGTTTTTCCCCATCTTTGTGGTTTTATCTGCCTCTGGTCTTTGATGATGGGGACGTACTCATGGGGTTTTGGTGTAGGTGTCCTTCCTGTTTGATAGTTTTCCTTCTAACAGTCAGGACCCTCAGCTGTAGGTCTGTTGGAGATTGCTTGAGGTCCACTCCAGACCCTGTTTGCCTGGGTATCAGCAGCAGAGGCTGCAGAAGACAGAATATTGCTGAACAGCGAGTGTACCTGTCTGATTCTTACTTCGGAAGCTTCCTCTCAGGGGTGTTCTCCACCCTGTGAGGTGTGGGGTGTCAGACTGCCCCTAGTGGGATGTCTCCCAGTTAGGCTACTCAGGGGTCAGGGACCCACTTGAGCAGGCAGTCTGTCCCTTCTCAGATCTCAACCTCTGTGTTGGGAGATCCACTGCTCTCTTCAAAACTGTCAGACAGAGTCGTTTGCGTCTGCAGGGGTTTCTGCTGCTTTTGTTGTTGTTGTTCTTTAGCTGTGCCCTGTCCCCAGAGGTGGAGTCTACAGAGACAGGCAAGTTTCCTTGAGCTGCTGTGAGCTCCACCCAGTTCCAGCTTCCCAGCGGCTTTGTTTACCTACTTAAGCCTCAGCAATGGCGGGCGCCCCTCCCCCAGCCTCGCTGCTGCCTTGCCGTTAGATCGCAGACTGCTGTGCTAGCAATGAGGGAGGCTCCGTGGGCGTGGGACCCTCCCGGCCAGGTGTGGGATATAATCTCCTGGTGTGCGCCATTTGCTTAAAGTGCAGTATTGGGGTGGGAATTACCCGATTTTCCAGGTGTTGTGTGTCTCAGTTCCCCTGGCTAGGAAAAGGGATTCCCTTCCCCCTTGCACTTCCCAGGTGAGGCGATGTCTCGCCCTGCTTCAGCTCTTGCTGGTCAGGCTGCAGCAGCTGACCAGCACCGATTGTCCGGCACTCCCTAGTGAGATGAACCCAGTACCTCAGTTGAAAATGCAGAAATCACCGGTCTTCTGTGTCACTCGTGCTGAGAGTTGGAGACTGGAGCTGTTCCTATTCGGCCATCTTGCTCCGCCCCCTGGTATCTGTTTCTTTCTTCAGTTTGTCAATGTTTGTTTTATATACATAGGTGCTTTATATTTATAATTGCTATATCTTCCTGAGGGATTGACCTTTTTATCATTACATGGCCTTCTGTTTCTCTTGTGACAGTTTTGGAATTAAGGTTTATTTTGTCTGATAAGGACAGCCATCCCTAGTCTTTTCTGGTTACCATTTGCCTGGAATATCTTTTTTCATCTCTTTACTTTCAGCCTATGTGTGTCCTGCAATCTAAAGTGAGTCTCTTGTAGACAACAAATAGTTGGATCTTTTTTTTAAATTTAAATTCATTTAGCCACTCTATGTCTTTTGACTGGGAATTTAATCAACTTACATTTAAAGTAATTATTAGTAGGAAAGCATTTACTGTTACAAATTTTTTCATTGTTTTCTGTTTGTCTTATTGTTCGTTTGTTCCTCTTTTCCTCTCTTGTTAATTTCTTTTGTATTTTGTTGTTTCTTTGTATTGATATGCTTTGATTTTTTTCTCTTTTAATTTTGTGTACCTTCCATATGTATTTTTGTGGTTATGATAGAATTTAGATAAAATATTTTATAATTATTACAGTCTATTTTAAGCTAAAAACTAAATTAACATCAATCACCCCTAAAAACTCTACACTTTTATTTTCACTACATGTATACTTTATATTGTCAAAATTTGCATATGTTTATATTGTTTCCATAAATATATTTTTTAGATATAGTTATGCTTAGCATTTTTGTCTTTTTGACTTTTATACTAGAATTGAAAGTGATTCACCCATCACCATTACGGTAATACAGTATTCTGTATTTGTCTATATATTTACACTTACCAACAAATATTATACTTTCTTATGCTATTGTTTGCTGTTTAGTGTCCTTTAATTTCATGTTAAAGAAATCTGTTTAGCATTCTTTACAAGGTAGGCCTAATGATGACCTCCTTCAGCTTTGGTTTGTCTAGCTATGTCTTTGTCTCTTCTTTAAGAATACAAGAAACAAGTACTATTGTTTCACAATTTTTTCTTTCTTTCATCACTTTAAATATGTCATCTGACTCCCTTCTAGCTTGCTTCTGCTAAAAGTCCATTAATAGTATTACAGAGATTCCCTTGTATGTGAGCAAGTCACTTTTCTCTTGCTATTTTGAAATTCCATAGTTGTAATTGACAATTGAAATGATGTGTCTCTGTGTAGACTTTTAGGGGTTCATTTCATTTGGAGTTTTCGGGCTTCCTGAATTTGAATGAACATTTTCTTTCCCAGTCTTGGGAAGTTTTCAGCCATTATTTCTTTCAATAGCTTTATGATTATTTTTGTCTTCTCCTTCTGGGATTCCCATAGTGCATAAGTTGGTCCATGTAATGGTGTCCCATAAATCCCTTAAGCTTTTTTCACTATTTTTCATTTGTTTTTCTGTTCCTCTGACCAAATGATTCTTAATGACCTGTCTGAGTTTATTGATCCTCTTTTCTGCTTGATCTAATATTCTCTTAAAGCCCCCCTCCCCCAGTGAATTTTTCAGTTCACTTATTGTATTTTTCAGTTCTATCATTTCTGTTTGATATTTTCTATATCGCTTTGTTTAATTTCTCACTTTGTGTGTACATTATTATCCTGATCTGAGTGACAGTTACTTTGAATTCTCTGTCAGGCACATCATATATCTCCATTTCATTAGGGTTGATATTTGTAAATTTATTTTATTTCTTTGTTTGATACATATTTCCCTGTTTTAAAATTTACCTTGGTTCTCTATGTTGGTATCTTCACATTAGACAAAACAGCCACATCTTTTAATCTTTGTGGACTAGCTCCATATAGGAGAAGACCTTCACCAATCATCCCAGTCATAGATTTTAGAAGCCTCTCAAACTTTTGACTATTCTGATTGCTTTCCTTGTTCTTAGCAACCCCTAGGCATCTAGAGAATGCTGGGTCATTTCAGTGCTCTGGGACGAGCAAGACTCCTTTTCTTTGGAAGCCATTTTCTTGGGAAGCCCACAAAAGTTGTATCATTGGATGCTTGTTTAACTCTTTCCCTGCATAGATGGAAGCAGGGACCTCAGTGTTTTTTACTGAGGGGAGGGGCTGTGGCAACTAGTTGTATGGTAGGCCATACTACCTAGAAGTGTGTTTTTATTTGTTAGTTTATTTCCTTCTGCTTGCTCTACACTGAGCCAGGGAGAGGAGCTATGGCAAGTGCCTGCATGCATGTTCAAACCTCTGTTTATTCTCTGTAGACCCAGGGACTAGTGTATGCTGGACCTGTCAGCTATCCAAGACAGGCAAGTAGAAGACACTCCCTTGGGTAGAAGTCAGAAAAGTTGGGATGCTAGATGTTCAGTCCTACTTATTCACTCTTCACTGAGAAGCAGGGAGCTGGAGGTTCCCTCTTGATTATATGGCACTGTGCTAGGGATAGCAAGAAGGTATCTTCCCTTTTCCTGCTTGTTTCAATGTGGCTGGATTTGCACTTGCCAAGGGTTCAGGAGCCATTCAACTAGTTTCTGGTGTCTCACAAACAAAAAATTGATTCATGTGTTGGTGTTAAATCTGTATGTTTGTGGGGAAGGACAGTCCAGGGCTTCCTATTCTTCCCTCTTGCTACCATCACCTTTATTGCATGGTAATTTAATCTCCTTAAAAGCAATACTTAAGAAATCAGACAAGGTTACGGAAAAATTGTATCTTCTTACCTGAAAATTCCAAAGCAGCTTACAACTTGTTCAAATTATTCATATGATATATGTTCATAGTATGACTTAACTAAGCAAATAAAGGCTGTGTGACTGACTAGAGAAGCAAACATCTGAAAGTTTTTTGAGTTTCAGGAGCAAAAGCTTAGTATCATTAATAAAATTGGAAGATCTTAGTTATTGTACTGTATTTAGAAATTGGCCGCACTGTCTAGGAGCATGTAATTTCGGAATACAAGCACATTCAGAATTACGTTTATTGAAACACAGAAAGATTAAAATAAAATTATGACAGATTATGTTGGCTGGTCTTCTCAGTTTATTCCATGTCAGAAAGATGAAGAGCTCATTATAACTTTTCCTTGAGTAATTAGTTTTTTGGGGTCCATGGTTGAGGTCACATACAAAGATGATCCTGCAGTTTCTGAACCATGTAAAGATTTGGAAACAATATCATCTAGATCTTTTGCTGGATGCCTTGAAAGTAAGGTAAATATATGTTAAGGGTTTATATGTATCATGGAAAAAGGCTGAATCTCTCTCTGTCTCTCCCTCAAGCCACATTTAGGAAACTGGAGCATACATAGAGGCTATCAACCAAGATAGATAATTGCAAAGCCATATAACACAACTAACAGTTGAGGAAATACCTATGCTATTAACTTGGAAAGGAAATAATTTGGAATTGGAGAGTGAGAATATAGCTGTATATAATATTTGAAAGACGTTTTTATGTGAAAATGGACTTGTTATTCTGTGTGCCTTTACTCAGTGAATGGAAGTTAGAAGTACGTATAGACTCCATCACTTTACAAAAGTAGTGTTGAGTGATTTTGTAATGAATGAGTTATTGATGGAAAGGAAGATTATGGTTAAAAATATTCAATGGAGAATTTTTGAGGCATGTAACGCAGTTGACTTCCTTGCCTCCTATTGAAATCGACAGGCCATGTGCAGTTAAAACCTCACGCAAATTTCCAAATGTTTACTTGAGCCCATCAGTGAGGTCTATGAAGGACCATTCATGAGGGATGATGTTGCAGCTGTGATTGGCAGGATACCCTGTGTTATGGTTTCTGTTATGCAGCATTGACATCTGAAATCAATGTTATAATAAGAACCTGCTTGTCACCAACCCAGGCAGGCTTACAACTGTGAGCAGTTATTGTAAAATATAGTTTGGATTCTATCTTGGCAGCCATGCATGAGCAACTAAGCATGTATTTACTGCAGTGTACCAAAATGAATTCCAAATTGGAATTATTATAGAATTTTTAAAAATGTATACTAAATTATTTTTTAACTATAGAGGTTCAGTGCACAATGAGAAATCTCAAGATTTTTCTTTTATCAAGAAATGTCAGTTAAATTTATAATGTAATTTAATTAAGTTTCCTATTGGATGGTTAAATAAGAATTATGTAATTTTCTATTTAAGAAAGCTAATATGTGTCAACCTCACCCTTATTTAGGAGATTTGGGTTTTTGCCCCCAAGTTTCCCAAATATCAGATAGGTAAGAAAATAAGATCAATTTGTCTTTTCTAACCCCAAAATGTATGCATCAAAGTGAGTGATATTCTTCAAAATAGTCATTTCTACCATGGTAAGCTATCCTTGTAATTGACTTAAAAATTACATAAGAAAATGAGTCACATTATTTACTTTGCTTCTTATTTTTGAGCAAAAATAAGATTACCCAGTGTACTCTTCCATCGTATTCTAAGACTTAAAAGTTATTGATTCATAGCTGCTTCCAAAAATCAAATTTATCTTCAGAGAATCAAGATTTGCTACTTGGAAGATAATAAGGCAATGCCCAAGCTAGAAGGCAAGTCCATAAGGAAGATCTTTATAAGAGTTTGCATATAGTTACACAGGCCACTGCTTCAAGGGATAACCTCCTTTGAAGGTAACAGATTTTTGCTAAAAGCAATGAGCCTTGTCACCTTATAGGCACATGGTGTTCACCATACCTAATTGAAGGGTTTCCACTCTGCCTGGGCTAACTCATTGCATCCTTTGAGTGACTGGGTGTGTATCTCCATGCTTTCTGCCAGTATCCCAGTTGGAAGTGGTAGGTGCAGGGAAAATGAAAGCAATTAGAAATAGCCAAAGAGGTTAACTGCCCCAACCCACCTCTCACCAGTCCAGAAGGGTGTGTAGAAGAATAGCATAGAGTGACAGGTTGTAGTTGACTCATAAAGTCTGTCAGAAAGATAGCGGGAGCTGTTGGAAGGAGCACTAACCAAGACTCAGAAGCAGGGATGAGATTGGATGAAGCGAGCAAAGAATCCGTGGTGCAAATTAGAAGGAGGCAGTTGCTAACCCTGAATTCACATGACCATGAGAGTAAGCGGCCTTCTTAAATTTTGTGCCCTGTCTCACCTGCCTCACCCTACTCCTGGCGCTGGTCACTGGGGCCAACTTCTAATTCAGTTCACTTTTGCCACAGACTTGCGAGCAATTTGGGACAAATTAGAGCTAATCTCATGCCGCTCCACATTTCCTAAAAGTAAAATGGAGGTAATCCCTGAAACACTCATTCTATAGGTTGCTAGAAGGATCCATCAGATGTGACAATGCCTTGTAAGCCATAACCACTTACATTATTATTGTGTTTTTTTTCTTTTTTCTACCATATCAAAATTTTTAAAGCATCTTCTCCTGGGTTAGTTCTTATTTTTCAAATAACTGGGCATAACTGGACTATGGGGAAGTTTTTTTTAAAGTGTAGGTATCTAGGGCTTGCCTCAGTCTAATTAAATCAGAATCTCTTAGTGCAGGGCTCAGGAATCAGTATATTTTACGATACTTCCTTATTAGTTATACTTATTTTTACTTTTTTCTCATTTATTTGACATATAACAATTTATTTAATTGGCATATAATAATTGCTCATATTTTTGGGACACATAGATACTTCTTTATTAACTTATTTCTTCGTTGCTGCCTTACAGTATATAACATACATCTTTGATGTATTAGGTTTAACTTGAAATAATGTATATTACTTCATGTATTATTTAAGAACCGTGCAGCAGTACACTTTCATTTCCCACCTCCTTTCCTTTGCACTATTACTGTCATACATTTTTCTTTTACATATATTATAAACACCACAATATATTAGTTATGTTTTTTTGCTCTGAATAATCAGTTACCTTTTCAAGCAACTAAAGTAGGAAAACAAAATCTTTTATATTTTACATTGACTTTTATCATTTCTGGTACTCATTTTTCTGTGTAGCTCCACTTCATATTAAAATTCTTATGCTGGTAATCAATTTCCTCAGCCTTTGTTTGTCTGAAAAAAAAAAAAAAACTATTTCACCTTCACTTTTGTAAGATATTTTCACTGGGTGTGGAATTCTGAGTTGGCAGATTTCTTTTAACTTTTATTTTTTAGTTCTATAAATATATCATCCAATGTGTTCTGGCTTGCATGGTTTCTGAAGATTAGCAACCTGTAATTCTTACCTTTTTATTTTATGTTTTTCTTTTATTCTTGATGTTAAGCAGTTTGACTATGATGTATTTAGATGTGTATTGTTTGGTATTTTTCCTTTTTGGGATTCTCTGAGTTTCTTGGATCTATACTTGGATGTCTTCATTATTTAAAAAAATTTTCCGTCATTATCTCTTTAAATATTGCTTCTTAGTCTCTCATCTCTTTTTGAGACTTCAATTATATTATGTTAGACCACTTTATATTGCACTGTAGGTCTTATACGCTCAATTCTCTCTCTTTTTTTCTTCAATTCTTTCCTTTTTGTGTTTTAATGGAAATAATTTATTGTGACCTGTCTTCAAGTACACTGTTTATTTCCTCAGCTTTTTCAAGTTTAGTGATGGGCCCACCGAATCAATTTTTCCTCTCTGATAGCACTTTTAAAATTTCTAGTGTTTTAATTTGATTTCTATTTGACCATTAAAGTTTCTATATCTCTTCTGAAATTCCCCATCTGATTATCTTTGTTGTTGACTTTTTCAAACTAGATACTTTAACATATTAGTTATACTCATTTTAAAATTCCTGTTTGTTACTTCCAACATCTGGGTCATGTCTGAGTCTGTCTCTGTTGTTTGCTTTATCTTTTCTCATGGGTTTTTTTGTTTGTTTGTTTTTGTGTATTTTGTAATTTTTGATTGAATGCCAGACATGTATAGGATAGTGAGTACTGAAATCATATTTATGTCTGAAAATTGGCCAGCCTTTTTATCAGGCCGTTAATATGATAGCTGGAATCAATTAATCAGGACCCGAGCTGGATTGGGGCTTTATTTTTGCTATTGTTACTGCAGTGCACTACAGCTTTCAAATTCCTCCAGAATTAGACTGCTAATGCCTTGTACTTATATTTTAACGTCTGTAATATTTTCAGATTCTTAGGTTGAAGCCTGATTTTGGGGCCCTTAGGTGCTGGAGGGTTTTTCTCAGTGTGGCTGCTGCTTATTAGATTTTAGTTGTCTTTGTATGCCTGTATTGCAGAAGGGGTCTCTCTCCTTGCACTGTCCTCCTCCAGTGGTAGGCCACTATTGCTTGTTTTTTAGTGTTATAGCTTCTAGTGGAGTTAGGGCTTTTGGGTTTTTGTTTTGTTTGTTTTATTTGTTTGTTTTAAATCCTTTCCCGGCCTTGTTTTAGGCAAAGTCAGCCTCATAACTGTGGTTGGATTTGAGCAAGTTTCCTTCCCTGCCCAAGTTGGAACAGTCCACTCCTTCCTAGGCCCAAGGAGTCAGGTCTTGGGCCTAGGAAGCTTTTATGCCCCTTGAGACTTTTTCTTTTACCCTTTTGCCTACAACAATTATTTTTGCCTAAAATCTAGAGGTCAGAAGGCTCTCCATCTCTACCGGAGCCACATTGGTTTTGCTTTGACTGCTCCCCCAGAAGCAGTAGATCTTTGCTTGCACCTGTGGGTAGAAGGGTTTGGTGCCCCCTCCTCAAGCAGCTTAAAGCTTTTTGTTGTTGTTGTTAAGAGGAAATGTTCCATAGAAATGAGCAGGGCTTTATGCCTATCCCCTAGCAGCCATATGTCACCTCATTTGCATCCACACTTCAAGGGAATGTCTTGTTCTCAGACTTTCTCATGGCTTCCAATGTTGACCCATGGGAAAGGGCTTGCCCATTAGCACAATCTGTGCCTTTGGCCCTGTGTCTTTGGCCACCAGCTATTCCAAATGACACATTAGTCTAAGGGATTCTAATGAACAAAGTATTGAGAATCACTTGTAGGAAAAGAGATTTCTTAGGAAGTAAATCTGTTTTTATAGAACTGCTATTGGTGTGAGTGTTATTAGAATTATAAAACCAAATCTAACATAGTTTTCCACTATCTTCAGAATACAACATTTAAAGATTTAGACTAGAGAATAATGAGTATAGTTTTGCCTTCTCTCCCTGACCAATTCTGGGTTTTTTTCTGGTCGTTGACTGCAAACTGCCCTCAGCTGCTCATGATTATCCTAATTATTATCAAAAGGGAAGATATTTATCTAATGGCTTCCACACAAAGGATTGGAGGCATTCATCTGATTTTCAGGGGTCACTTAGCTAGTGAAACTCCAGCTCTTCTTGATCACCAGTCAAGATCCTCAGCAGCCCTGGACAAGGAAAGCATTTTGGCACCTGGCTGTCAAAGGGAGACTCTATGTCCGTGCTTCTTTCTTAGTGAGTTCATCTCCTGTTGACAGAATCGCATCGCCAAGCGCAGCAGGAAGCTGGTGGACTATGACAGTGCCCGCCACCATCTGGAAGCTCTGCAGAGCTCCAAGAGGAAGGATGAGAGTCGAATCTCTAAGGTAGGGATTGAGCCTAGGGTGAATAACACTCTCCATATTTTATGACCTGTTGCAGCTTTGCTTTTTAAAATTAAGTGCTTCCTCTGTAAAAGGAGATTGGAAACTGAACAGAATTTAAACTGAAACATAGTGCTTTTTATTATTTTTAATGGAAATAAGGCTTTTCATTATATTGTACAGTTCATATGGGGGACACTGACTCACACATTTTGATCAGAATGAACTTTGACCTACAATGTTGCAGGATCAAAGAAAGTAGCGTGTCCGCACTTCCTTAGGTAGTTGTGGTCCACCCTCAGTGCTGAAATGCAGATGCAGATAGGACACCAAGCTGAAATTCTCAGAGGTGACTTTTGATTGTCTGAGAGTACAGACGTGTGGATTTGCATAAAACTATTTTTCTGTTAGAAAAGTTTTTATAGTAACTTTCACCATGTATATCAGCAAGTTACAGATGCCAACTAACTGAAGTCATCTCCTAAGTACACCCTCTTGACTTCCAGTTTTGCCTTTTCCTATATGCCTACACACAGCTGTCTGACTGGTCTTTCTACATCAAGATATGTTTCTCACTGCTTAAATATTTTAATGGTTTCTAATACCTCTATGAAAAATGCTAAATTTCTTAGTACAGCATAGAAGACCCTCACAATTTGGCTGTAACTCACCTGTCCATCCTGATCAACTTTCAAGTCTCCTTTCCCCTCCTCGCCTTCTTCCATAAACATACCATGAGCCAGAGCTACACAACAGTTTCTGAGCAGTTCACAATAATAAATGCCCTTCATGAGAGGCCTCCTAGATACCAGGCATCCTGTTCAACACTTCATCTACATTAACTTTCCTTAATACTCAAAACAACCTGTGAGGTACACAGTAGTAAAGCAGTATAACAAGTTCACATGGTAAGCTAGATTTCCATTTCAAGGCATTCCACCTTTATGTATTGTAATGTCTTTCCTACCCCCTCCCTTAGCAAACATTTTCTGATTCTTTAGGATTCAGCATCACCTTCCACATAGCATGCTCTATAACACATTGTAAGTCCCTTTTGTAAATACATCCTGTAATGTAATTATTTAGAGTTTCCACTAGACTGGGAATTTGCTGGGGATGCATTCATGTTCAGTATCCATAGCAGAGCTGTCTACATGGCAGGCAGCTAACACATTTTTGTAGAATAAATGATTCAGCCAGAAACTGCAAGAGCAACCATTGTAATCGATCCAGTTTCCAGTTTTAGGGATTCTTAGTATTTCCTGTTTAATTGAAAAACAAGGATATGCTTTTAACCAAATACTCTCCTTCTCAAAATGTTTCCAAGATGCCATAAAACTATTCTTATTTTATATTAAATGATGCCGTGGTGTATAGAAATGGTCTTTCTTAGTGTAAACGCATGTTATGTTTCATTCCTAGGCAGAAGAAGAATTTCAGAAAGCACAGAAAGTGTTTGAAGAGTTTAATGTTGACTTACAAGAAGAGTTACCATCATTATGGTCAAGGTAAAAATATTTCTCTACAGGTTGCACATGTTCCTTTTAGAAATTCAAGGTCAGTGAATATCCCTTATCTTGTCTTTATTTTTACTGTGATACTTCAACACTGTCCAGAGGAAGTGTTCTTTATCTGTACTTTCCAGTATGGTAGCTACTTGTCACTAGTGGCTGTTGATCACTTGGAATATGGCTATGATTAAAAAGGAGGAACTAAATTTTAAACTTAATTTATTTGTTTTAATTTATTTGTATGTAAATAACCATCTGTGGCTAGTAGCTGCTGTCTAGGATGACACAATTTTAGACCTCAATCCATTTCTCAAGTGAAGACCTAAATCTCAATTAGAGGCATTAGGAAGACTGTCCCTCATCTTGAAACTTACAATAATGTCCTTTCAGTCCTTTATTCCAAGAGCTCATCTAGTCATCTGGCTTAGATGGTAAGCTTCTACTTTCAGCCCTGACTTTTAAATCTGAACTGTATTCATATTTTGAGCACCAGATACTCTTATTTACACATTACTCTGCATTTCTCGTGGAATTAAGTGCATTTTTAAATAGTTGTTCTGTTTTTCCTACTCAGTGGTAGAACAAAGAAGTTGTTGGATGAAATAGTACCTTATGATCCTCAATCTCTGTCAGTATCCTCATGCTCCTACCCCAAATTAGCCAGAATTGTACTTAAAATAATGCCACGTTATTTTAAATCAGGTCCTCTATTTCTAACTTCCAACTAGATGGGTGTGCCTCAAAAGCCTTCTTATATACAAATTCTAGAGCTTCTATTTACTCGCCAAAATTGTAAGCATTTTGAGGGTCTATACTAGAGTTTGCCCATTTTTGAGTTCATCTCTAGTGTTTTTAATTTTTGCCAATAAAAGGTACTCAGTGTTTCTCGCTGAACTACTGAAATATCTGGATGAAATTTTGGCTGGTTTCTACCTCAATGTCCAGCCATCACCCAAAGTCCAACATGCGGAATTATGTCATTGTTCATCTGAATTTACTCATTCTCTCTACATCTGCATTTCTTTCTTTTTGTGTGTATGTGCCATTATTTCTGGGCTCCCAAGCCTCAAAGCTTTGGAATTGTTACCTACAGGAAACGAAAGAGCCATCAAAATAAACAATCCATCATTTTTTGGTGTGGGCTTCTGGATCGCTCTCCCTTTCTCTCGTCCCACTGTCCACACCCTAACCCTCATCATCCTGTTGTGGATTATGATAGTAGTCTTGCCTTTACATTTCCTTCTTTGACCTCTTCCTGTACACCTTTTCTTTCAGAAGCTCCACCTTGACATCTCTGTGGCCTGCTTAGGACCTCACTGTATGGGCCTAAAGAAGACCTCTTCTCTCCCCCAGGGAGGATTTAAACAACCTGAATGTATACAACTTTTAGGGATAGAGATAAAACAAATATCTATTTATGATTTGAATTTATTTAGTTATTCGCATTTATTTAAAATCAAAAATTATATGATGCTATGGCTTTTTTAAAAATATAGATATTACTTTTTTGCTCTAACATTTCATGGAATACTTTTATTCAAAGTCTTTACATATATCTTTAGCATCAGTGTTTTTGTCCTCACTTAAGATACTCATCACCTCAACTAGTAGTTCTCCAGAGCTTATCTTCATCTGCAACAGATATTTACTTCCAAACATAAGTTGCCATTTACATACAATTAAGACAGTTATTCTTTTTATTTCCCCTGTAAAGGATTTTTTTTATGATTTCTAATTTAATTGCCTAATTGCTTTTTAAACTGATCTTCAAAAAGACTTGGATACCACAGTGTTCAAGGCTTTCAATTATGAGATAATACCGTGGGAAATTGCCAGTGCCAATTATGAAACTTTGGAGAAATTGCCAGAATTTTCAAGAGACAGATATTTATTATTTGCCTTATTATGGATTGGGTATATAACTAAGATTTTTCTAATGAGCTCTACTACATCCAATACTAGCATTGATGTTATTTCAGTCTTTTGTGCCCTTCCTAAATTGTATTTGGTTATTCAAAGTAAAGTAATTGTTGGAGTGTCTTGTAGCATGAAAGACTTTGTAGGGACTTAAAAACAAAGGGAATATCTGAGGGATAATTTTGGAAAGAAGCCTTTCCCTTTTTCTGGTCATACACAGTATAAATGTTTCAATGCTTTTGAAATCAATCTAATGTCTCACTCTGGCACTTAGGAAATAACATCAGTCAAAACTAGTTTTTCAATCCAGATCCTGCCTTTTGATCAAAACCTGACTTAAGCCTTCCTTTCTATATAGCATATTTCTTGATGAAATCCAGATTACTCAACCATAATAATTGTGTGCATTGTTTGTGCTGTGTACAAAAGATCATTTTTTGTAATACTTTGTATTTGCTAGGTGTCATTTTACATACTTTACATACATAACCTCTAATCATTACAATTACAGATCTCTCCATTTCACAGATGAGAAGCTAAAGATCATATTCATTAAATACCTTGCCTAAGATTGTTAAGCTTGTAAATCCTAAAGGTAGCATTTAAAAACACTTTGGTGTTTTGTTTTGTTTTCCTGTAAATCCTGCTGCTTTTATCTAGGGCCTCTTTATCTAAAATGAGATTGCATTCAGTCATAATTTTTCAAGTTATTCCATAAATACATATGTTCTTTAACAAGCCATATTACTCAACCTTGAAATTGAAATTAGTATTTTGTATCTTCTTTGCCTCCTTTGAGGAAATGCATATTACTGGGCATGGAGTAATAAACATATTACCTATTAGTTATTAATGCATGAAACTATTCATAATCCTTCAGAATGTTGAGTGGAATGTTCTATATATGCCTGTTAGGTTCAGGTCGACTATATGTTGTTCAAGTTTTCTATTTCCTTACTATCTTCTGCCTTGTTGAAGTCTCCCACCATTATTGGGCTTATTTCTGTCTTCATTTCTGTCAGCTTTTGCTTAATGTATTTTAGGGTTCTGTTGTTAGGTGTATATATGTTTATAACTGGTATATCTTCTTGATGGATTGACTGTTTTATCTTTACAAACTGTCCTTTGTCTCTAATAATTTTGACTATTTTGTCTGATATTGGTATAGCCATTCAAGCTCTCTTTTCATTACTCTTCATGGAATATTCTTTTTTCCATTTTTAAACTTTCTACCTGTCTTGACTCTAAAGCATGTCTCTTGTGGGCAGTATTTAGTTGGATCATTTGTGTGTGCACATGTGTGTGTGTTTTATCCATTCTGCCAGCCTCTGCCTTTTGATTGCTGTGCTCAGTCCATTTGCCTTTATATAATTACCAATAATGTAGGCTTTCTGTCTACTGTTTTGCTAATTGTTTTGTGTGCCTTATATATTTTTTGTTTCTCTATTCCTCCATTACTGCCACGTGTAGAAAACTTTCAAAATTTTGGATTTAAACTGATCTCCAGAAATTAGTAGTTCATGAAGGAGAAATGAACTACTGCTTAGAGGGGGATGCAAGTTCAATTTTAAAAAAAGAAAATACTAGAATATGATTGCAGGTTTTAAAGGAGCTTATAGATTATACAGAGAGCGATGGAAAGAAGGAAGGACTTAAGAGAATTCTTGAGGTAAATCTTGTAAAATAAGTAAAGCCACCATTTAGTGAAAAGGATATGCCAGACTGACATAGAGCATGAATAAAGGCCTGTGTGTTAAAGCAGATATCTGGGTCCATGAAACTTTAATTGGTCTGATGTAACTCAAAGTCAGAGTGATAGTGTTTGGGAGGGGCTTGTGGTGATGAAGCAGGAGAAAGACAGGGATCAGATACATTTGTCATTCATTCAACAAATATTTATTGACCACCTACTGTGTGTGAAGAACTCTGTTAAATGCTAAAGATTCTGTACTGAAACTTTTCGTTTACTTGGAGCTTGTATTGAAGGACAGGGAAAGGCAGTTACCTTTAAAAGAAATGAAAAATTTATCAGGCAATAAGTTCAATGCAGAAACATTTTTTTTAAAAAAGGATAATTTAGTAGAGAGTGACATGAGATGGGGTAACTCAGACTGTAGTTTGGATGTTTAGGGAAGTCATCTCTCAAAGAGATAGACAATATATAAAGAAAAGGAAATTTTGGCAAGATTGAATCTGGCTTATATATGTTGAGTTGAAGAATCGTTAGGAAATTCAAAAAGTTATGTCTTTTAAGCTAAGTCTAAAGCTTGAAGAACGGTTTGGGAGTCATTACCATATGAGTGGTAATGATGCCATGAGAGTTGATGAATTAGATGGTCAGATAGATCAAATGGCAAGATGAGGATCAAAGCAGAACCTTTGAGAGCACCAATATTTTATGGAATGTGCAAAAGAAGAGGAAACTGTGGAAAAGCCTTCCAAAAATTAATCAGAGATGTAGAAGGAGCCATGACAGAGGGATATCTCAAAAAGGCAAGAATGGAGAGAATTTTAAAAATGAGGAGTGCCAGGACTATCATTTACAATAGAGGGGTCAAGCAGATGAGGACTAAAGAGGCATCACCTTCGGTAAACGTCCAGAGGGGTTTCAGTAGATGTTGGGATCGGAAGCTTGATTATAGGCATTGGAGACTCCGTTGGAGATGAGAAAGCAGCAACAGGTGATGGTGTCTGTTATTTTGAGGATTCTAACTATGATGGGCCTGAGGAATTGTGGCAGCTGGTATAGGGAAATTAGAGGGCAAGGGAAGCTTTCTAAAAACAACTTTTGTCATTTTGAGAAGATGGCATAGCTGTGGGAGAGGTGGAATAATTTAGGACTGAGGATATGTGGGGCAAACAGGGGATCAGGACAAGGAGGAAGGGTATTGATAGGACTGGCCAGAGAGTGTTGAGGGGTACACCACAGGGCCCAAGCTTGATAAAGCAGGATGTTCAACCTGATCAAGGGTAATGGCCTGGAAGAAAAGCGCATTGATCTCACAGAGGTTTTGAAAAAAGCAGGTGGAATGGAAATGAATGAATGAGGGAGCTCATGGCCCAGGGAAGTAGGTTAGTGGGTGGGCCACTGATCTGCCCCATTTCAGAGGTGAAATAGTTGTGAGTCATGGCAAGATCCAAGATGTCAGAGGCCAATGCAGAATGTGTATAAATAGGATGCTGGGGTCACTAGTTAGAGGGCTCATGTTTTGGCTGGATAGTCATATGGTTGTCGAGATCTACAGTGTTAGTGTTAGGATTTGGTGAGGGAGAGAGGGGAAACCATGAGGCATGCCATTGTGGATTGTGGTTGGGGTTGAGGAGTGTTGCTGAGAGGTTGATATTAGGCTTTGAAGAGGTTGAATATGAGTGCCATTAATCCCAGAATGGAGTGAGCTTAGAGGATCAGAAGAGAGCTAGGAAAAAACTCTTGCTCATACTCTATCTCCATGGTAAGTGAGGGACAGCAGGGGATGCCTCCTCCACTGCAAGAGGGTCTGGGGGGAAGCACTGACACTCCCCTCCAGGGAGACAGATTTCCTTAGGGCATTGCAGAGGGGAGAGTGCTCAGGCCTGCAAACTGTAGCTGTGATAAGCTCAACTCCTTTATTTCTGAGAACAAAGAAACATCTTAATAAAGAAATTAAGTTGGTTTTGACAGATAATCAGAAGGGTCCTGAGGATGACACATTTGGGGAAATGGTGATGTCTCAGAGTCCCTTGTTTATAAAGAACTTGCCAAATTAAACTTTTAAGCAGATAGTATCAGAATCAAGAGCCTGGTATTCTGGTACTTTGTGTCTGTATATTCCACTGCTGGTTACATTAGGTTTTTACAAGCTAGGGTCACATCAGAATGTGCTTTTGTAGTAGAATGAGTGCCAAGTTTCTTCATTCACTGGCTTATTCATTTATGGAGTTTATTCATTTATTCATGCCTCCTGTGTACTAGGTGCTGGGGCTGTAATAGTGAACTAGTTAAACGCATTCCCCTCTTTGCAGGATCTCTGACTTCATAAATTGGAGAAAATCACTATCAGTTGTATCAAAAATGTTGGACACTTTATCCTAATTAAATACATGCTAGTTAATTTAATTTCTAAATTAAAAAACAAAATATTAGAAAAGCGTAGATGTTTAGTTATTCGAAATAAGATATTTCTGATACTACACCATTTTCTCAGGATAATAATTGATTTGACAACTTAAGATATGCTGTATATCACAAAACAAAATTGAAATATAGAAGAATGGGACTTCTTTTTTGTTTTTGCCTAATGCATCCAAAGTTAAATATGTTTAATAGAAGTGCCATTACATATTGATAAGAAAAACAATACTAAGAAGTAACAAAAAAAATTGAATAGGTGATTCACAAAAGAAGGAATACAAATGAACAGTAAATAAATGAACAAAAGTGTTAACTTGAATTAAAGAAATAAAAACCGAAAAGTCAGTGAGATGCCAACTTTTGGCTGTTATATTTATAAAGGTCATATGTAAAGTAATGTTCAATTACCACATATGTAAGGTAATTGGGACTATAAGTGGCCCAGTGTGCTGGGAGCAGTTGAGCAATTTGACAGTGAACATCAGTGCTTATTTGGTTCACTCCTTTTACCAGCAAATACCTTCAAGAAATCTGTCCTAAGGAAATGAATAAGCTGTGTACTAAACCTTAATCATAGATATTCATTAGGGTTTTGTTTACCATAGAAAAAATTAATAAAAATAAAATAATACTCCCCAATGAAGTTCAACTTACACACCTCTTCCATCTGTACCCACCTTCTGTTTAAATTGGACCCTTCTTTCTGCAGCCCAAGTTTATCCTCTTAAGCAGGTGTTTGCAGCTATCACAGGGCCCATTTCTCTCCTCTCCTCCCAGTTTCTCTGTTTCTGCCCATATCCACTCACTTTTGATATTTAATCATGTATGCCTTCTTGTTGTAACTTAACATTCCCATGTGGTTTTATAATCTGCTTGTTTCAAATATATATAAAATCTGCTTTTTTCTCTTACACACACACACACACACACACATATATATATTTCCATTGTAAATATAAATGGAGCATATATTCATCAAGCAACCCCTCTGGGTGCTTCTCTAACTGGCTTGTACGTTCCTAGAGACATGTTCACCTACCACTATGCGTGTACCCAGAGTTGGATAGGTCCTTTGTTGAGTAATTGAAGGAAGAAAGGTGTTAAGAATTACTGTCTGAGTTGATTGGGGCCCTGGAGAAGGAGTCATGAGTTGCCACTCAAAGTGCCCCAGAAGACTTCTCTGCAAACTCTGAGAGTGGGGTCCCTCTGCATAATGTACAGGTAGCCTGTAGGGTCTCTCCTTGCCTGTCAAACTGCTGCCTTAATTAGCTTCCTCAAATACAGGTGCAAGTCTTCTCCTTTGCCCTATCTCAAACACGTCTAGGGGTTGCCCACTGCCTGCCAATAAATGTTGTGCTTCATGGTCTGGCAAGGACCTCTGCCCCAGTGAACCATCTGCTTCCTCACTAGGCTCTCCTCTCCCAGGCTCTGATCTGATCCTCCTGGGGACTTACCATTTCCCAAATACACTGTGGAGGATTTTCTTTATTAATGAATAGATGTCTATATGCATGTGTATTTGTATGCATATGAATATATATATGCTCATGTATTTATGAATAAGTATATGATCTTTTAAAATCAATTAAAAGAAAAATATATGAAATCAGGGTCACATGATCACTATAAGTATAGAAAATTAAGATTAAGTCAAATATGTTAGGGATGTAAGTAAAGATAAGCCATAGAAGAAGTTAATCTCGTTGCTATTATGAATGGGCAGCTTATGTTTTCATTTACTCAGTGATGACATGCTCTAATTTTTGATGAACAATTAGAATTAATTTATGTGTTTTTTATTTCCCTCTATGAAACAAATTTCAGAGTCCAAACACATAATAATAACTAGACCATTTATAGTTTATAAAAATTAATAATGAACTTCTCAAATCTCGAAAGCAAGAAACATTATCTAAAATATAAATAAGTTCTCAGGGCGGTGGTTCCATAAGCATTGTCTCTGAATCAGCAGCATCAGTTGTCATCTAGAAACTCACCAGAAATACAGATTCTCAGTCTCCATGCTCAGACCTACGGGATCAGAAACACACCCTTCAGATGGTTCTCATGCACACTAAGGTTTGAGAATCACTGTCTTAAGGCAGTAACTGAATTTTAGGAGAGGTTATGCTCTATGCCAAAAGATATTTGGTTTCGTTCATTAACAGATGAGGAAATGTTGGGCTTGCTTTGGGTTCAGTATTTTATTTAGTCCAAAGTTATTCAACATGGTGTAAAAGAAACCTGGGTTTTCATACATTTCGTTGCTATTAAAATTATTTTTGCTGACTGGTCTTTCCCTCTCTCTTCTTTCCTCTTTGTATTTCCACATGGCAGACGAGTTGGATTTTATGTTAATACTTTCAAAAACGTCTCCAGCCTTGAAGCCAAGTTTCATAAGGAAATTGCGGTGGTGAGTCATGGTGATTATTTTTGCATGTGGAATCTAAAGTAAAGGAAGGTTTATTTTGGAAGCAAATGAAATGGGATAGAATTATCCAAAGAATTCACTCTTTTGTATGTTTCTTTTAGTAGTGCGTTATTACCCTTGGTAACATTTCTACAGGTTTTCATAGTGATCACATAGTTCTTTGTATCTTTTGAAGATTTTGCCACAGTTTTACAGTGTTGTTTCTTTTACCAGGCAGTTTGTAAAGTTGGAATTCCCAATGGTATTTTAGGCTGATGAAAAATTGGTCTCAGAATATTTAGGTAATCAACAACTCTGTTGTTGATTGATTTTTGTTGTTGTTGTTCAAAAGGGTGGAGTCAATGTAAACAATAAGCTTTTGTTTTCTGCTCTGTCCTCTGATTAATAAATACGTATTTTTTTGTTTACTTGTGTTTCATTTGTTTCAGTTTTGACATAGATTTTAAATTTGAACCATATACAGAATTTCAGTTATCCTGAGGCTATCCAAACTATAATAAAATTTGTAGTTTCTCAATAAGCAATTTCTTTCTTGGGGAGAATAGCCTGAATTGGCACTAGGATGACATGTGACTAATAGACAAGTGGCCTCTGTCCCCTTAGCTTTGCCACAAACTGTATGAAGTAATGACGAAACTGGGTGACCAGCATGCCGACAAGGCCTTCACCATCCAAGGAGCGCCCAGGTAGGCCCCTGCTCATTGGAGCTCCCATAATGTACTGCTCGTTAAAATTTCTGCAATCTCTGGGCCAGCCTATACTGTTTTATTTATCCTACAAAAGTCTCATGGGAGCCTTTTCACACTAGAAGCTGACACTAATTTTATTTCAGGGCTTTTACATTTACTTCTGGCCTTCAGTGACCCAACTAGGATTCTTCTTCTTGTCATAACAGCATTGACTCTCTGCCTCTCTGCCTCTCTCTGCTTTCCATGAGGCCTGATAGCAACAGTGTGAAATTTTAATAGATTATGTATATGCTTGTTGTAATATATAATTTGTTATGCACTTAATATTTTCTCTGGAGAAGAAAGGAATTCCTAAAGTTTATGACAGTTTGTCCTGATTCTTATCATTGATGCTGACATCTTTTATGAATCCATTTTGGGAAAGGAAAGAGGAAGTAGGTAAGATCTCATCTTCCTCTTACCTCCCAACTCTTGATCTGGTGAACACTGTACTATTTTTGTTTTATTGCACGTTGCATTATGAGTATGTCAGTCAAATACCCCGGAGCCCCAGCGATCTGTAGGTGAACTGTCTACCTTGCCGGCATTCGGCTGCACACCAGCTTTCCCCGGTGATTCTGGAAACCTCTTTATTCCGTTCTTCGCAGACTTTATGTACTCAGAGAATGCAGGCTAGTGAACTGGGAGTCAGAAGACCCAGCTTTCGGTTTCTGATTTTGCAGTTAACTTGCTTTGCCTTCCTTGAGTAAGTTCAAAAACCTCTCTGGTTGAAGGTCTCAGTTTTTTAATTCAATAGAGAAAAAAAAGATACTATTGAACTACATGGTTCCCAAGGTAATATACAGTCCTGACATTCTATATTTGTCATTTTAATACAAACACTTATTTTCATACATTTATGAAAACACACATAGTCATACACATGAACCAACTTCTACATATATTAATGTTTGGATCCCTCTAGAGGTTGTTGATGTTCTTATTCCCTGCTCTTTGGATTAGCCCTACTTATAGGTTCTGCTATGGTTTCTATACTATGTGAGCTGTAATATATCTTCTCTTTCTAAGGGAAAGATACTGCCTGAACGAATACATAGGAGAGGCAGAGTTACTGCTTTTAGTATGGTTATTTCAGTATTAGGCACAAAGGAAGGATTGGAATAGGAATATCAGAAGGACATTTGAGTGTTTTAAAAATGAAGTGCATGAGAAAATTAAGGGTTGGTCCCTTACCTGGAAATGAAAGGGACAAATTCATCTGAAAATTTTAATGTTGCCAAATCAGATACAGTGAAGAAAAAGCGGGGCCATGACCACTTAATGAATGTTCCTTTCATTTTTTTCGACATTCCTCTGCAGAATGAGGTGGTGAGTGAGCTCAGTGGCATCTCTATTAAGCTTAGATTGGGGCTATGTTTCCGTCTGAGGCCATGATTGCTGACATATGACCCCAATCATGCGGCGTGTCTGTGTTCTCGCTAAAGGACCCAGTTCCCTCAGCCCTTAGAATATGTAGACCATGCTGCTGTGTACATGCTCTTTTATTTTGGGGTACAGACGTTTCTTTGAGCTGTAGACTTTAGAAATTCTTAGAGAGTAGGATGTGTCCCAAGTGCTTCTTAGTCATCACATTTGGGCTGTTCCTGAGCGTCTGGCCACATGCCGGGAACATGATGGGTTCTTAGTAAACGAAACTGAATCTTATCTGATTTTGTTGCACATTTCAAGATGCCTGAGTTGAGTAGTTATTTATAAGGTCTAGAAAGAGAAATAATTAGTGAGTTTATTTCCAAATTCTACAGAATCCTTACTAACACTATCTTAAGGCTGCCTTTTAATATGTTACAATTTTCAGAGTAGTTTTTTTAATAGATTGTGACATGACAAGATTCTCTTGTAAATAGAAAGTGAAACTAGTAAAATCAATTCAGCTTATGTTTGGACCTGATTCTTGCAGAGCTTGTTTGAAAGAACAGAGGGCTTGCATTGCTAAGACCTGAATTCAGAGTCACTAAATTGCTGGGTGATTTTAGGGTTTTTATTTTTAAACTCTATATGCCCCACTTTACTACTTGTAAAGTGGGGACATTAAAGCGTGGCTACTGTGAAGACAAGAGATAATATATGAATGAGGCCTGTGTAGTGCAAATAAATGGTACCAGTTATCACCATCACTGTTGTGATTAACCAGAATTAACCTGGAAGTGGAGAGCAGGAGAACAGACAGTACCTGTAAGGCTTCAGGATTTCTCTGAGATGGAATAGCCCCTGATCAGATGAATACTGTTCTTTGGAAGGCCCCTTGCCTAATCTCCTGTGTTCCTCTAGTGATTCGGGTCCTCTCCGCATTGCAAAGACGCCATCACCACCTGAGGAGCCTTCACCACTCCCAAGCCCAACAGCAAGTCCAAATCATACATTAGCACCTGCATCTCCCGCACCAGCACGGCCTCGGTCGCCTTCACAGGTAGGAAGAGGTCAAATATATTCAGGGATGGAGCTCATGATAAGGTGAAGGTGGCCCCATCTACGATAATCCCACGGTGCTAGGGCTTTAAGAGAAATTTCCAGTTAGGGAGACTGAGATATGAGGCTTTAGGCATTGTGATTGTCGTGAAGGTATCCACCTGCTCTTATTTGACTTGATATGTCCTCACATGCCCTATATTCAAGTCTTTTGGGATTTCTTACCATGTTCTCGGCATGCTCGGGCTAGCGTGCTCTCTCTTCTCCCATCTCTTGTTACAAAACTATTTTCTTTCAATACTCCATTTAAATCCTTCCTCTGCATGAAACCTTCCCTCTCCTAATGATTTAGAGTTAGCAAGTTCTGCCAAGAAAAGCAGTTATGTTTATATGTCATTTCACATTTTTGGTACCTCTGGACATTTTTGGTGCACACATTTGCACACGAGTAGCCACTTGCTAAAACTGTATTGAACAAGTAATTGAAAAGAAACACTAAGGGTTGGGCAATGGTAACTGTAGAGCAGAACTGCCACCTTTATTCTCCCTATGTTGGGTGAAAATGAGAATTTCTGTGGAAAAACTTAAAGTCTCTAGTCCAGTTCAAGCTTTCTTGTACAGACGCTGCTTGCATTACAAAGGGGTTGTGTCCTGATAAACCCATCATAAGTAGAAAATATTGCAAGTCAAAATGCATTAAATACACCTAACCTATTGAGCATCATGGCTTAGCCCAGCCTACCTCAAACATGCCAAGAACACTTAACGTTAGTCTACAGTTAGACAAAGTTATCTAACACAAAGCCTATTTTATAACCGTGCTGAATACCTTGTGTAATTTACTGATTATAGTACACTGTAGGACATAATGGCCATCATTTACCCTCGTGATCACAGGGCTAACAGAAGTGTGGTTCACTGCCACTGCCCAGCTTCATGAGAGAGTATCTTCACACTTTCTGCTGAATGCCTATTGCTTTCACACTTTCCTGAAATCCAAAAAAAAAATCATAGATTGAACCATTGTAAGTCGAGGACCATCTATATGTAGTTGAACTAAGGAAGGTCTTGGGAAGATACATGTATTAAACAGACCTTTAAAGTTTTCTACTTTTCGAAATCCGTGAATGGAAAGTGAAATGTAAGCTGCCTACTGCTGGTCTCACCAATTCAAATGAAAAGCTGCTTTAGTTTTGAAATTTTAATTTATTTCTGAAATGAGAAATTATTTTCAGTTTAGTTCAGAAGAGGGTATTGTCCTAGTTTAACCTTAAAAGTGTATGTACCTGGCCCTGCAGTTCTGTGTATTGTACTTGAGTTGAGATGAATGGACTCTTATAGCCTCAGTTTTGTTTTTCCCCTGAACCATGGCTTATCAAGGCTCAGAGAGCCTCCCAAGTAGACAGCATTCTTTACCTGAATCAGATAGGCTTGCTGCTATATGCAGATATAAGTTTCGATCAGAGCTAAATCTGTCCACATGGCTCTGTTCATGTAACCTGCCTTCATGTCTGACACATCGTCTTTGGCTGGATTAATGTTTGTATTTAATGCTTCCTAGACAAGGAAAGGGCCTCCTGTCCCACCTCTACCTAAAGTCACCCCGACAAAGGAACTGCAGCAGGAGAACATCATCAGTTTCTTTGAGGACAACTTTGTTCCAGAAATCAGTGTGACAACACCTTCCCAGGTAAGTGCCTGGTTCAGGGCTGGGATATCCATGAAAGTCCCATGGTGGAAGGACTCTCAGGGGCTAGCCCTAAAGAAAGTGGCACCTGCCAGAACCAACAATATAATTTTAATTGTCATTCAGGATTGTTTTCATTACTTGGTTAGTCTGAAGCATTCTAAATGGGAGATGTACAGTATTTGAAAATTATCTTTTTTTTAAAATTAAGGGTGGTATATACTTACAGAAAATTGAAAAAATATGAAAAGTATAAAATGAAGAATTTATTTTATTTTAAAAAATTTTTGTATTGATACCAAATATTTTACTTATTTATGGGACACATGTATTTGTTACATGCATAGGATGTGGAATGATCAAGTTAGTGTATTTGGGGTATCCATCACCTTGAGTATTTATCATTTCTATGCATTGTTAACATTTCAAGTCATCTCTTCTAGCTACTTTGAAATACATAGTACATTGTTGCTGACTATAGTCACCCTAATCTGCTATCGAATATTGGGTCTTATTTGTTCAATCTAACTGTACGTTTGCATCCACTAATCAACCTCTCTTTATCTCCTCCTTCCACCCACACATCCTTCTCAGCCTCTGGTATCTATTATTCTATCCTCTATCTCCGTGAGATCGATTGTTCCTAAGCTCCCATATATTAGTATATGTGGCATCTGTCTTTTCACTTAACATAATGACCTCCAGTTCCATCCATATTATTGCAAACAATATTATTTCATTCTTTTTGGGTTCAATAGTATTCCATTGTGTTTATATACCACACTTTCTATATCCATTTGTCCATCAGTGGATGCTTAGGTTGATTCTCTATCTTTACTGTTATCAATAGTGCTGTGATAACCATGCAAGTGCAGGTATTCCTTTCATATACACATTTCTTTTCTTTGGGATAAATACCCAATAATGGGATTGATGGATCTTATGGTAGCTCTATTTTTAGTTTTTTTGAGGAATCTCCCTACTGTTTTCTGTAGTAGTTGTACCAATTCTATTCCCACCAACATTGTATAAGAGTTCCTTTTTCTCCACATCCTTGCCAGCATCTGTTATGTTTTGTTCTTTTAGGAATAGCCATTCTAACTGAGGTACGATGACATCTCAGTTTGGTTTTGATTTAGATTTCCTTGATAGTGATGTTAAGCATGTTTTTGTATACCTGTTGGCCATTTGTATGTTTTCTTTTGAGAAGTGTCTATTTGTGTCCTTAGCCCACTTTTTCATGGGATTATTTGTTTTTTTAATTATTGAGTTGAGTTCCTTGTACCTTCAGAATATTATTCCCTTGTTGAATGAATAGTCTGTAAATATTTTCTCCCATTCAACAGGTTGTCTCTTCACCCTATTTATTGTTTCCTTTGTGTGCGGATGCCATTTAGTTTAATATAACCTCTTTTTTCTATTATTATTATAGTTATCTGTGCTTTTGAGGTCTTACCCATGCAGTCTTCCTTAAACTTATGTCTTGAGGTGTTTCCCTATGTCCTTTTCTAGTTGTTTTATAGTTTTGGGTCTTATATTTAAGCCTTTAATTCATTTTGAGTTGATTTTTATATATCAGGAGAGACAGGGATCCAGTTTCATTTTTCTGCATATGGATATCCAATTTTTCCAGCACTGTTTATTGAAGAAGGTGTCCTTTCCCCAGTATATGTTCTTGATACCTTTATTGAAAATCAGTTGGCTGTCAAAATGTGGATTTATTAGTGGACTCTGTATTTTGTTCCATTGGTCTACGTGTCTACTTTTATACTGATGTTATGCTGTTTGGGTTACTGTAGACTTGTAATATGTTTAGAAGTCAGGTAATGTGATGCCTCCAGCTTTGTTCTTTTAGCTCAGAATTGCTTTGGCTATTTTGGCTCTTTTTTGGGTTTCATACAAATTTTATGATTTTTTTCTAATTCTGCTGAAAATGTTGTTGGCATTTTGGTAGGCATTGCATTGTACCTGTAGATTGCTTTGGGCATTATCATTATTTTTACAATATTAATTTTTCTGATCCTTGTCCTTTTGATTTTCTTTCATCAGTATTTTGTAGTTTTTCTTACACAGACCTTTCACTTCCTTGGCTAAATTTGTTCCTAGGTATTTTATTTTGTTGTAGCTCTTGTAAATGATCTTGCCATATTGATTTCTTTCTCTTCTAGCTCTTTATTGGTGTACAGAAATGCTACCAATTTTTGTATGTCGATTTTTTTTATATCCTGCAACTTTACTGAACTTATTTATCAAATTCAGGAGGTTTTTTTGGTGGGTTCTTTTGTTTTTTCTAGCTATAAGGTCATACTGTCAGCAAAGAGGAATAATTTGGCTTCTTCTTATCCAATTTGAATGCCTTTTATTTCTTTATCTTGCCTGACTGCTCTGGCTAGGACTTTCAGTGCTATATTGAATGGCAGAGGTGAAAGTGGGCATCCTTATCTTGTTCATAGAAGAACGGCTTTCAGCTTTTCCCCCATTCACTATGATGCTACCTGTGCTTTTGTCGTATATGGCCTTTGTTATTTTGAGGTCAGTTCTTTTTATTTCCTAGTTGATTGAGAGTTTTCATTATGAAGCAGTGTTGAATATTATCAAATACTTTTTCTCCATCTATTGAGATAATCATGTAGATTTGTGCTTAATTCTCTTGATGTGATGTATTAGGTTTATTGTTTTGCATAAGTTGAACTATCCTAATATCCCTGGTATAAATCCCACTTCGTCATGGTATGTCATCTGTTTGATGTGCTGTTGGATTTCGTTTGCTAGTATTTTGTTAAGGATTTTTGCATTTATGTTTATCATGAATATTTGCCTATAGTTTTCTTTTTGTTGTTGTGCTTTTGTTTGGTTTTGGTATTAAGATAGTGCTGGCCTTGTAGAATGAGTTAGGGAGAGTTCTTTCCTCTTCAGTTTTTTGGAATAGTTTTAGGAGGATTGATATTGATAGGGTTGGGCTGTGAATTCAATTAGTTCTAGGCTTCTGTTTGTTGGGAGACTTCTTTATTTTTATTTTATTATAGATTGAGGGGATACATGTGGAGTTTTGTAACATGGAGACATTGTGTGATGCTGAGGTTTGAGCTTCTAATGATCTCAACACCCAGATAGTGAACATAGTCCCCAGTAGGTAGTATTTTACCTTTGCCCACCTCCCTCCATCCCTCCGCAATCCTTTTGTGAGACCAAACACACAAACAAGGAAGAGAAATGACTCAAGTGGTACTACTGCCGTATACTACCAAACCCTGGTGACATGTATGTCATTGTGTGACATATAGATGTGACATGTATATGCACAAACACAAAATGACCAGAAAGCGATTAACATTATGACAGTCACAAAACCTCACATATTAGTAATAGCCTTGAGAGAAAACAGATTAAATTAAAAGATAAACTGACTAAATAAATAGATGCTTTTCTCTTGCCATTCTTAGTATTCTCTCTTTTATTTTTGCCTTAGTACATAGTTTGACTGTAATATAGCATTGAGAAGACCTTTTTGCATTATATCTGTTTAAAGATATTTGGGATTCCTATATCTGGATGGCTAGGTCTCTTGCTAGACTTGGGATGTGTTCAATCTAATACTTCATTAAATAGATTTTCTAGCCCATTTGTTCTCTCTTGGCCCTCAAGTACACCAATAATTCAAATATTTCATTGTATTATATTGTCCCAAATGTCAGGAAGGCTTTGCCCATTCTTTTTTATTGATTTTTGTCTCCCCGGAGTATTTCAAAGACCTGTCTTCATGTTCTGAGGTGCTTTCTTCTGTTTTATCTAGTCTCTGGTTGAAGCTTTCAAATGTATTTTGTATTTCAGTCAATAAATTCTTCAGTTCCAGAATTTCTATTTGTTTCTTTTAAAAAATATCTCTTTGGTAAATTTTTCATTCATATGCTAAAATGTTTTTCTGATTTCTTTGTTTTTCAAAATTTTCTTGTATCTCACTGAGCTTCTTTAAAAGCAGTATTTTGAATTCTTTGTGTTGTTTCTTTGGAAGTGTCATATTTCCTTGCCGTTTTATGTTTCTGTTTCATTGTGTTGATATCTGTGCATCTGGTATAACTTCCAATTTTCAATTTCCAATCTGGTTGCTTCTTCCAATTCTTTGAAATTGGTTTTCATAGGGGAGGGCTTTTCTCTGAAGATGTATATATGTTGTTGGTTGGGTCGGGTATTTTGGCCTTGATTTTGGCCACATGTAGTAGTGTGATCTTTGTATGATTTATTTGGCTATAAATAGTGTCAGTTGTACTTGTAATTTCCTCAGTGACTTAGGGTGCATTTGCTAGCGGGGGACCAGAGTAAAGTTTTGCTGAGGACAAGGATGCCAGGTTGACCAGTCTTTGGGCCCCAGTGGTGGTAGTGGTAGGCTGAGCACACTTGTGCTTGGCCCCAGTGTGGGTTACATTAGCTCCAGCGTTAGTGAGTCCAGACAGGCTGATTCTTGGGCTCCAGGTGGCTTGCTCAGATATTGGTAGTGGCAGCAGTGGGATCAGTGTGTGGTCGGGTTCTCAAATCTCTGGGCAGCTAATGTGATGTGAGTGATGTCAGTAGTGGTGGTGGAATAACCCACGGGAACCCAAGTGGTCCACTCTAGTGTTGGTGGTAGCTGTGACAGGTTGGGTGTGCCAGTCCCTTGGCCTGCTGGTGGTGCATTCTGATGGGTGCCACCTGTGGTAGCTTTGGCAGGTTGGGCTGGCCCAATCTCAGACCCAGGAGGAATATTCAGGTGCCAACAGTGGTAGACTGGGCTGGGAGATTTCTGGGACCCTGAACAGGATGCTGAAGTACTGGGGTGACAAGATTGATTCAGTAGCTTGTCCTACGGTCAAGCTGCATTGACACTGGTTGTGACAGGCTAGGTAGGATGGTTTCCAGCCTGCTGACAAAATGTTCAGGTGTAGGAGGCACCACACTGCCCTGTGGATCTGCTAATAGGGAGGTCAAAGCCTCTCATGGTGGGATCAGTATAGGGAGGTAGCTGTGGGACAAGTAGTTTCTTCGTGCCTTGGTCCTACTGCAGCCTGCAGCAGCAGCAGTGGGATTTGTCCACAAAGTGTCTGAAAGTACCTGGCTTCCCCTCTCCCTCTTTGGCCCAGTGGTGGCAGCAGTAGCATCAGACTTGGCCCCAGGGAGGGATGCAGACCTTTGGAAGCTAGGATCTCAGAACGGCACCCACTGCCACTGGGGAGGGTGGGGCCACTCTAAGGTGGTGTAGTATAGGCAGGTAGCTGCAGGTCTGTGGGGAGTGCAGTTTTCTCATTTTTTGGTTCCACAGCAGCCCTCAGAGGTGCATAGGATTTCTCCTAGCAGTACATGAAAGTACGAGGCCTCCCCTCTCCCTTCTTGGCCTGGCCATGGCAGCAGCAGTATCTGCCCCAGAGCAGAATGCAGTCCTTTGGGGGCTTAGCTCAGAATACCTACAAGCTGCAGCCACTCAGGACATGGTTGCCTATGGAGCTCCTTGTGAGTTCTCTTTCTGGAACAATGTCTCTGTGTGGTCCCTGGGCAGCTACCCATGTAAATCTTGAAGCCCACATCAGTTGAGGGGTTCTCCCATAGCTAGGATTGTAAAAGATGGTGGTGGGTATGTGGAGTCCTGGAGATTCTCACTTTTCCTTTCCTCACGTCTGGGAGCTTCTCCTGGATCCCAGCTGAGGAAAGCCTTGCTGTCCTCTCCTTGCTTGCTTTCAGTGCTTCCCATCACTTCTCTGTTGAGTCCCAGTGCTCTCTCTTAGGTGATCTATTCACAGTGTGAATATCTACTTGCTATTTTGCTTCTGCTCTGTGGAAGAGGCATGTACTAGTTTTCTTTAGTCAGTCATCTTGAGCCAGTCTCCCAGAATAAAGAATTTTAGGCCGGGCACGGTGGCTCACAACTGTAATCCCAGCACTTTGGGAGGCCAAGGCAGGCAGATCACCTGAGGTTGAGAGTTCGAGACAAGCCTGACCAACATGGAGAAACCCCATCTCTACTAAAAATACAAAAGTTAGCGTGGTAGTGCATGCCTGTAATCCCAGCCACTCGAGAGGCTGAGGCAGGAGAATCGCTTGAACCCGGGAGGCGGAGGTTGCAGTGAGCCGAGATTGTGCCATTGCACTCCAACCTGGGCACAAGAGCAAAACTGCATCTCAGAAAAAAAAAAAAAGAATTTTAATAATCACTTCAATCATACCACTCTGACATGACCACTAGTACACGTTGGTCTGTCTTCTTTTAGTCTTCCCAAATCACTGAGTATATATCAATTTTGCACTATAAAATTGAGATTGTACTATCATGTATTTCTGACCTTTCTACTTAATTTTATTGAGCATATTTTCATGTCATAATATTATCTTTGCAAAAACATATTCACCCATAGTATTCTATCAGTTGGTTGTACCAACCCCTGATTACTGGCCGCAAGTTGCTTCCAACTTTTTTATTGCTCCACCAGCACTTCAGTAAACATCTTTTTGTATATTATTTCATGTTTATGTCTTCTATTATTGCCTTTATATTGATTCTTAGTAGAGAATAGGAAATGAAATTGAAAGAGGTGAATAATTTTAAGTCTTTTGTCCTTCAACAGGGGCATATTATTGACATGAATTGGCAAATGAAAGTCAGTGTTCCTACTGATTTTGAAGATACCTGGGTTCACGTAGCTACTTCCAGGCCTGTTCCTGCTAGTGGCTGTGTTTTTATTTTTGTTTTTAATTGACTCGAGAATTATCATGACTTCCGGAGCTGCCTCTAATGTCACTGGAACCATTTCTTTTTTCTACAAGTAAAAGACCATACAGAAGTCATAGTGATACTATTTCCTCTCAGTGTTCTCAGGGTCTGGAATAATATTTACATTTTACAAGAGGTGCTAATGCAGTACTATAATTACTGAGCACATCAATAACTACAATATGCATAATATCCCAATTATAATCACATCCTACTGATAATGGCAGAGATGGTGTATTGATAATAATAGGGACCTCAGAAAATAAAAACTCAGACACAATGCAGTGGCAAATCATGATTTTTCATCCTTTTCAAGCACACTTATCAATAGGCAAAATACTTTGAGCTCTTGTTTTGTTTCTTATGTTGTATGCATAAGATGCTGAGTTTGATAAAATTAACTGGGGCTTGAGATGTGATTTAGCAGCTCCTTTGAGAAGGGGAAATGGTGTTTATCAGTGCATGGCCAGATTGTATGTCTGTGGATACAGAGATGCCACCAGGGACAGTTGTCTTAGCACCAAAGGATCTTACCCAGCATCTGCCAGTTGCCCTGGGACAAACTTGAGCAATTCTAATTTCCAAAATTGTACAGTCCCTTTGCATTTGCTACTGCCTAGCTACATTCTCTTTGTTCTCTACTTGAATTTTCGAACTGGGAGTGTTTTAAGGCAACAATACCCTTACTCAGTTGCTTTGACCTGGACCCTCCAAGAGCATCCTGTCAGTTCCATCACAAATAGAGACTTTGGTCACCTAGTAGCCTTGTGTGCTTAGCTGAGGACATCCCCATTTGGTAGATAAGGCAACTGAAGTAGAGACAACATGACATGCAGACTCATCGTGAAGTAAAGATGAGGTTCAGAAGTGTTCTTTCTTTTTCAATGTTTTTTCTTTTTATTTGTAATGTGCTGGCTCATAGGTCAGGACACTTGATGGTGTGGGGAAAAAGAATCAAAGCACTTTTGATAATTACAGATGCCAGGAGAGTCCCTTAAGTACTTAAAAGAACATTAACTTTTGCTGGTACTGTTGAGTGAGAGTGATGGGAAAAGTCAAGAACTGGGGGAGAGAAAGTGCCTTTCCAAACAGAAGCATGTTCCATCTGCAGTTCCTGCGAGGACACTATTCCCAGGTCCACTTGCCTAGGCTTTGCTAGTGCTTTATGCATAACCCCAAGGCTGCTGGGAAAGGAATTTGGGAGCTTTCAGCGTCTCTCCATCAATACCTCCTATATCTCACTGGCTGTGTGTCACATCCTTCAATCTTCCAGGCAATTTTGGAATAACTAAGCATGAGAGACATTATAGGAGTGCATTTTGGGGGAAACAGCCTTGTTTATATTGTTTTCTTTTAATCAGAGGAGGAGTCAGAAAGGGGTTTCTGCCATTTTTCTAAATCTGAAAAGCAACATGGCTCTAGCAGCTGGACCACAGAGTATGACTTGGAGTGTTTCCATGGACTAAATTACCATTTGTCTCAGGTTAAGATATCAAAAGAGGGAGTGAAACGGGGATTTATATTTCTGTCTGCTTTCTGGTTTATTGAGTGACATAATCTGGCTTTAATTAAAAATATACAGATGCTCTCTCTTCCTGAAGCATCTTGGCAATTTCTTAAGTGGCTCATTCCTCTGTAGATATAAATAGCCATTTTGTGTTACTTCAGCCCATCCAGCAGTTTCTGATTTGGCAGGTCTGGGATGAGGTCAGGAATCTGCATTTCCTAGGAAAATGCTGCTGATGCTGCTGGTGTTGGCACCACACTCTGGGAGCCACTGTTTTAAGCTGTCAGGATTCCACATGGCACAAGTCAGTGACCATTAACAAAGCACCACAGTGAATTAACAGATTTCTTCCAGGGAAATACCCAGCTGAGTCAAGTGTGTGCTATGATTGACCATTCGTAACTGCTCCCTTCAAAACTAGCGTGACTCAAAGTCTTCCATATTTAGGGCGGTTGGACACGTACACATACACATGTGTGCTTATAACATTAGATGTGTTGATCAGATTGTAGGTCGAGCTGCATATTATAAGTGAAATGAACTGTATCATCCAGACAATAATGTGTTTGACAATCTACAGATAAATAGATAAAAGAGAATAAATAACAATACCTGGAAAAAACGAGATGCTAACTGCAAGGAAGTAGAGCATTGAAAACTAGACAGCTTAGACGTACCTGAAAAGGTTTTCTCTGACACATATAACAATATAGGATGATCCATCTACATTTATTTTAATATTAATTTTTTAAACGAGTCATTTACATTTAGAAGATTGATCTATGTCCCCAGCTTGCTATTTTTATCATGCCCTTAATGGGGGAAGAAAAGCATTTGTGTTAATCCTGCCCAGAAGCTCAAAGTGTGGTGACTGAAATGTACCCAGTCTCGGATGGATTTGTATGTCTCCTCCATCAAGCACCATCATGGTGATGATTCTCTCCTGAGTGTGTCCTGGGATTGAAGACAGAAATCCATTAGGTCTGGAGAGCCCTCTAATGGCCCAAACTGTAAATGTAGCACAGAATTTTCTTTGGTAAATGTCCTTATCTGCTTGTAGGGAGATGCCCCATGGTTATGACCCAGTGGTTTATCTTACTTTTCTGGTTCTGTGTTTACAAAAATGGATCTTCCAAAGATTCAAAAAATTGTTTCCTATTTTTCCCTCCTAAGAACTTAGAAATCCATTCTCTCTCTCTCTTTTTCTTTCCCTCCCTCTTTGTGTGTTTGTGTCCCTACATCATTCTTTTGAAATAGCATTTTCCAAAGTATGTTTTTGAGAAAAACTAGTATCATTAGATGCTTTGAAAAGGGAGTCTCTGTTTACATGAGACTTGGGGGCTACATCCCTTTTGATTTTTCACAGTTTACATCGGCACGTTTAAGGCTCTGAAAAGTTCTGTAACAAAACTCCATTCAACTTTGTTTAGGGCAGAATTTCTCAGACAGTCTCTCTTTCACCCCCAAAATATGCTTTCCTAGGAAATGGTATTTGGTAAAACACTTTAAGAAATAAAGATTTAAAAGATATTTTGTCCCTGGAAATCAAATCTATTCCATATAAATATGATTCTAACAAGAGATCAAGACAAAAAATAAAGCAATCATGTATGTGTGTATGTGTATATATGTATATATATGTGTGTATATATGTATATATGTGTATGTGTGTATGTATATATATGTGTATACATACAAACGTATGTGTGTACGTGCAAGGTTATTTCTCTCTCTTTTTCAATTCTTGTCCTCAGAAAATGTTTTGGGGCCAGGCATGGTGGCTCACATCGGTAATCTCAACACTTTGGGAGGCCAAGGCAGGAGGATTGCTTGAGGCCAGGTGTTTGGGACCAGCCTAGGCAACACAGTGAGACCCTGTCTCTACAAAAAAAAAAAAAAAATAGCTGGGCATGGCGGTATATGTCTGTAGTCCCAGCTGCTCAGAAGGCTGAGAGGCAGGTGGATCTCTTGAGCCCAGGAAGTCGAGGTTACAGTGAGCTGTGATCACAGTACTGTATTCCAGCATAGGTGACAGAGCGAGACCCTGTCTCAAAAAAAAAAAAAAGTGTTTTGGATTGGCTTTTATTACAACTTGATGACTTGATTTTAAATCCAGTGGTCACCCTCCCTTTAGGATTATGACCCTGAGCAAATATTTTTGGCTGGGGACCTCTTCTATATAAAAACGTGGAGTCACTTGAAATAAACTTATCAACACCATTCTGATGGTCAGTCTCAGGGGTTTCTATAAGCAAAATGCCAAGCTGACCAAAAAGAACAGTCTCACCATCTCACCACTCACCCTCCTGCAAACAGGCCCCATCTTCATTCTCACAACGCCTTTGTGGATAGGAGCCCCAGAGTGCCAGAAGCATATAATTGACCTCACACATGGAGTAGAGTTGGGGAGTTCTCCAAAGAGGAGATACGGCAACCAAAGCCCAGTCCTTGTACTGGCTCAGGATGCCCTGACCAGATGGCACTGCAGCTGCAGCTGGTCCCTTCTGCCAGAGGAAGACTTAGGAAACTTTAAGAAAGGTGCTCAAAAACATGAGGGTCACCTTAGATTCAGGGCTTGGAGCAGGGCCCCTCTTTGCCAGGGACTCTATCTTTGTGTCCATTGGCAGAGAGGAAGAAAATATTGCCTGTCTCAGGATTTTTTCATAGCAGATACCCCCAACTATTTTTCCTAAATCTTTTCCCAACTATGATATTGCATATTTTCTCTGATAAGAGTTCCCCTTTACAAATCCAGAAGGATTATCCCTTGAACATCCACGCTTATTTCTCTAAGCTCTGCTCATCACCCCATAGGATGCCTACCATGCTCCCAGGCAGACATGAGTGCAGCCTTTCAATCCTGTGTGTTGGGGCCAATTGAGCACCATTGGCTTTTCTACTCTTATGTCTCTGTTTTCCAGGCTAATACTGCATCTTACTTTTTAAGTTCATTAAATCATGCTGGTTTCCCTAGCCAATTGAACTGAAATAGAACTCACTTGCAGAATCAGTCCATCGGATGGCTTTTTCACCCATGTAATCCTGATGGGGCCAGCCTTCAGTTATGAACATATGCATCTCTCACTTACTGGGTAACTGTAACCTGGTTCTAAATACCACGCTGGCTTTTCAACATAACATATTTCTGGACCAGCTGCCTCTTCTTTCCCTTGCTATTTTTCAAAGTAAACACGTTAACATTATTTTAAGACAGAAAGAATTAGTAAGATGAAAATTAGAAGGAAGAAAAACTACACAGTGCATGTCAAGCCCAAATTTAGTCAGTTCGTTGCCCTGGTGGATTACCAACATCATTGTTCCATTCCTTGAGCAGGAGTAACCAAGCAATGCAGTTTATGTGTCATCTGATATTCTGAAAATATTTTAAAATCATTGGGTCATTAGGCCTCACTGTCTTTCAAGGTTCTGACTCCAGAGCCACTAACAGTGCCTAGCCTTTTTCTGTCTACAGAACAGAGAAAGTTACTAAATATCTTTCTGCAAGGTCTCACTCAATTTAACCTTGACATCAATCCTGTGACTTACACGTCATTAGTCCTACTTTCTAGAAGAGCAAACCTGTCGTCTTTCTGCTGAACCATGCCTCTCCTAGTGCAGAAGTGGAAAGCAGAATGCTGTAGGCTGTGTGTGACCGCCTTGTAAGCACCCAAAAGAGAGCAGTACCAGGCATTCAGTAAATGAACAAATCGATATCATTCTTTCTACCCTTAGTGTCCAGAATGCAGGTTCTCTAGAACTTGTCTGGGTTTTGATATTAGCAAAGTTCTTCAGGTTGCTACACATCAGTGACATTATTGGTAAATACCATGATATAGTGGTAGGAGGGCCTTCACTCAACCAGTTTAGCCATCTGTCTTTCCACTAGTCATAGCAGAACCTTATTGTAAGCACAGGCCCTATCCCTCTTCCTTGCTGACTCTGTTCTCTTGACTGTCAGCTTTTATACTATTAGTCATAATATACGTAAAAACAATGAACAAAACCCACATGCTACACTAAGAATGATTTCGCAACCTACCGACTTGTTCTGATAAAAAACGAAGTCAAAACAAAACAAAGTAGGAAAACAGTTTCCTGGAAGGTCTAGTTTATTGTGTGTCAACTCATTCCTAGAGCATTTCAGGATTATGTAAATATAGGTATGCACATAAAGCAAATGTGAGAGAGCAATCTATAGGTCCAGATTGTGAGTAAAGCAATCTGCATTATACTGTCCTTTTAATTCTCTGTACAGCAGTCCTCCCTTATCCAGTTTCACTTTCCATGGTTTCAGTTACCCATGGTTAACCATGATCCAAAAATACTACATAACGGTAAGATATTTGGAGAGAGAGAGCGAGAGACTATATTCACATTCACACTACATTCACCTTTATTACAGTATATTGTTATCATTGTCCTATTTTACTATTAGCTATTGTTGTCAATCTCTTACTATGCCTAATTGATAACTTCAACTTTATCATAGGTATGTATGTATAGGAAAAAACATAGTGTGTATAGGGTTCAGTACTATCTGTACCATTTGTGGTTTCAGGCATCCCCTGGGGGTCTTGGAACATATCTCCTGCAAATAAGGAAGGACTAGTATACTACAATAAACTCTGTGGAACAAATACTTGGCAACCTCATTTTAAATGACTGAAAGATTTTCCATTCTAAGACTGCAATATAAAGCACTTGAACCCTGTCCATATGCTATATGACTCATGTTAACTGTAATGTACCAATCTGGAGCAATCCTGTTATAGGCTTCTAACCACAAAGGTAAACTTTCCTAGGCCACTGCTTCATTGTAATTATGGATGAAATGCTAAAACTTTACTCACTGTTATAAATTGTAAATTGTGAGTTTTATGTGAAAAGTATTTCTATTACATAAAAGATAACTTCTGACTGGCCTTATTCCTAAAGATTTTATTTCACCTCTCTGTCTTAAGCTTCCTACTCTGCCTCTTTTGCCTCATTGGGAAGTTACAAGTGTCCAGCACAATACCTAGGATATAGTAAAGGTTTTCAAAATATGTTCAATGAAAGAATAAAAGATGAAAATCACTAGGAGATGAAAAGATGAAAATCTTTATGCCCTCATGGTAATCTGGCTTACTATAATACTATGTTGATTAAAGAAATTTTGTGTATGGGGGTGTGTGTGTGTGTGCGCACGTGTGTGTTTCTCTGTCTGTTTGTCTGCATGCAGCCATGAGGATGGTTTAGAGACCATGTGTTTTACTTCTAAATGGTTTTTTTGTGGTATTTACAGATTTTATACATTTTATTCAAATTCTAAAGGTTAAGATCCTCAGAAAATGTGTTGTGTGTTTGCTCTGGAGGCTAGATTTCTGGGTCAATCAAATAATTGCAAACTACATACAGATGTATCACTACTAAATGTTTTATGGCTATAGTTATATATTGAAATCTCTTTTACCTGATAGGCTTATAAAAATAATGCCCAAAAGGATGCATAGTTAATGTAAAAAAAATAGTAAATTACAGAGAAGCAAAAAGTAAAACTTCAAAAGTAAAAGTCTATTCCCCAGGAAAACTCACTTTTACTAATTTTGTGTGTAAAATGCCACTTTTTTCCATTTAAATAGTAACTGAAATGTGGCCAGGTGCAGTGACTCATGCCTGTAATCCCATCTCTTTGGGAGGCCGAGGTGGGTGGCTCACCTGAGGTCAGGAGTTCAAGACCAGCCTGGCCAACATAGAGAAATTCTGTCTCTACTAAAACTACAAAATTGGCTGGGCATGGTGGTGTATGCCTGTAATCCAAGCTACTTGGGAGGCTTAGGCAGGAGAATCACTTGAACCCAGGAGGCGGAGGTTGCGGTGTGCCAAGATCACGCCATTGCACTCCAGCCTGGGCAACAAGAGTGAAACTCCATCTCAAAAGACAAAACAAAAAAAAAGTAACTGAAATGTGTATTTTTGGAAATGTGATCATTCTATGTCAATTTTTTAATTTATGATTTTTTAGTACAAATATAACAAAAGTATTTCCATGTCAATTTAGTATTTATTATTTTAAATAGCAGCAGAGCACTGTGTTAAGAGAATGTAGGTTTAACCCATCTCCCACTATTAGATTCTTTTTAATGTTATTAGTAAGCTTTATTGATGTATGATTTATCCACAATAAACTGTACATATTTATATATGCACATATTTGATGAGTTTGCACATATGTATATGCCATTAAACCATTACCAGAATCAAGATAATGAATATATGTCACCCCAAGAAGTTTTCTGAGCCACTTTTTAATTTCTGTTGCTCCTCCCCATGGGCACCAGCATCTCTAGGCAAACACTCATCTTTCTGTTGCTATACATTAGTTTGCATTTTCTAGAATTTTATATAAATGGAATCATACAGAATAAAAAAAAAATACTTTTTGAATGATGAAATTAATTCATGTTGTAGCACATATCAGTAGCTCATTCCTTCTTATTGAGCAGTATTCCATTGTATGGATATATCACAATTTATCTTTCCCTCTGATGGATAGTTGAGTTGTTTCCAATTTCTGACTATTATAAATAAAGGCACCATAAGCACTTGTATACAAATCATTGTGTGTATGCATGCTTTCATTTCTCTTGGGTGAATACCTAGGGATAAACTAGCTAGATCATACGTTAGGAATAAATTTAACTTTTTAAAAAAATTGACAGATTTTCGGAAGTGTTTGTACCATTTTATATTTTCATCAACATTGCGTAAGAGTTCTCGTTCTTCCACATTTTTGCCAACTGTTGGCATGGTTAGTGTATTAGGCCATTCTCACATAGCTATAAAGAAATACCTGAGACTGGGCAATTTATAAAGAAAAGAGATTTAATTGGCTTCTGGTTCTGCAGGCTTTACATGAAGCATGGCAGCATTTGCTTCTGGGGAGGCCTCAGGGAGCTTTTATTCATGGCGAAGGCAAAGCAGGAGCAGCTGTCTCACAAGGCAGGAGCAGGAGGAAGAGAGAGGAGGGAGACATAACACACTTTTAAACAACCAGATCTCTTGACACTCACTATACAGTACCAAGGGGGATGGTGCTAAACTATTCATGAAAACTCCGCACCCATGATCCAGTCACCTCCCACCAGGCCCTACCTCTAACACTGGGATAACAAGTTGACATGAGATTTGAGAGGGGACACAAATCCAAACCATATCAGTCAGTATTTTTAATTTTAGCTATTCTAGTAAGTGATAGTGGTATTTCATTTTGATTTAATTTGCATTTCCCAAATGACTAGTGGTGTTAAGTTTTCATGTACTTATTTAACATCCATTTATCTTCTTTGGTGAAGTGCCTGTTAAAAACTTTTGCTTGTGTATTTATTTTTTAATTGAGTTTTGGGACCTCTTTATCCATTCTGTATACAAGTCCCTCTTTAGATAAGATTTGCAAATACTTTCTTCCAATATGTGGCTTTCTTTTCATTCTCTTGGCGGTGTCATTTGAACAGTAGAACATTTTTATTTTGATGAAATCCAATTTATCCATTTTTGATGGATTATATATTTCATTTAACGTTTAAAAGGTATTTGCCTAACCCAAGATAAAAATTGCAAGGTTTTCTCTTAATAATTTTTAGAAGTTTTATCTTCAGTTGTTACATTTAGGCCTGTGACTAATTTGGAGTTAATTATTTTATGTGATACAAAGTATGTGTTGGAATTTATTTCTTTAGAAATGAATATTCCATTGTTGAAAAGTACTCTTACTCTACTGAGTTGCCTTTGTACCTTTGTGGAAAATTAGTCGTACCTTTGTGGAAAATTAGACAACTAATATCTATCTATTTATCATATATATATATATATATATATATATAGCTATATTTCTGGACTATATGATTATCCATTGATCTTTTTGCCTGCCTTTGTGCCAGTTGCATGCTATGTTGATTATTGTCATTTTGTAATATCTTGAAATCAGGGTCAGTAGGGTTAGTCTTTCAACTTTGTTCTTTTTCAGAGTTGTTTTGGCTATTCTAGGTACGTTGAATTTCCATATGAACTTCAGAATCAACTGTAAGTTGATACTGCATTATTTCCTGGGCTGCTGTACCACAAATGAATGGCTTAAATACAAAACTCCCCCACCCCCGAAAAAAAAAATGTTCTCTAACAGTTTTGGCAGCTAGATGTCTGAGATCAAGGTGTCAGTGGGGACATGCTCTCTCTGAAGGCTCTAGGGGAGGATCAATCTTTTCTTCTCTCCTAGCTGCTGGTGGTTGCTGAAAGTCCTTGGGGTTCTTTGGCTTGCAGATGCATCACTCCAGTATGCACCTTGGTCATCACATGGCATTTTCCCTGTGTGTCTGTGTGCTCTGTGTCTTCACATGGCATTCTTCTTGCGTCTACATATCCAAATTTTCCTCTTCTTACAGGGCCACCAGTCACTAGATTAGGACCCACTCTAATCAGTATGACCTCATCTTTATTTTATTATATTGGTTCAGACCCTGTTGTCAATTAAGGACACACTTACAGGTGCCAGATAGGCATGAAATTTGGGCGGGGGGTACTACTCAAAGCAGTATAGATATTAAATCATGTTGTACTGAGTCTATAGATCAATGATATCTGAGTCATCTGATGCATAGACACAATCTATGTCTCCCTTTATTAATGATCTTCTCTAACTTCTCTCTGCCATGTTTTACAGTTTGCAATGTACAGACATTACACATCTTTTGTTGGATTTATCCCTAAGTATTTTATATTTTTATTGTTATTATAAATCATGTTTTTAAATTTGTTTTTTTCTGGATGTTCACACTATTGTCTGTAAGTACAACTGATTTTTGTATATTGATGCTGTATCTGCAGTTTTGGTAAACTGAATTATTAGTTTCGATAGCTTTTTTGTAGATTTCATTGGATTTTTCTATATATATTATATCTTTTATGGATAAAGAAAGTTTACTTTTCTCTTTGCAGTCTAGGTGCCTTTTATTTCTTTTTCCTACCTTATTTCATTCTTGTACCACCAGAAAAATATTGAGTAAAAGTAGTAAAGCAGTCATCCTTGTCTTGATCTTAGAGGAAGAACATGTAGTATTTCACTTTTGAACACAGTGTTTGTTACTTGTAGGTTTCATTAGGTGGCTTTTATCAGATTGAGGAAGCAGCCTTTTATTCCTGCTTAGAAAGTTTTAAACAGGAATTAATGTGGATTTTCTCAAATGCTCTGCTGCATCTCTTAAGATGATCATATGAGTTTTCTTTATAGTTTGTTAATATGGTGAATTATACTTATTGGTTTTCCAATGGTAAACCAACCATGAAGTCCTAGGATGAACCCCATTTGGTGATGGTTTGTTATCCTTTTAATCTATATATCTTTTAGTCTGCTTGCTAAAGCTTGGTCTAGAATTTTTAGATTCCTGTTCTTGGGGAATATTAGTTTATAAGGTTTTTTTTTTAAGAAAAGGGTTTTTATGATTTATTACCAGGGTAATGGTATTGAATGAATTGAACTGAAAATCAATTGCTCCCCTTCAGTGTGCTGGTTAAATTTGTGTTGGTATTATTTGTTGCCTAAAGGTTTGATAGAATTCATCAGAGAACTCATCTGGGCTCTGTTTTGTTGTGTGTTCTTTTGTTTTGATATATTTCTATATGATAGATATAGAGCAGTTCAGGGTATCTATTTTTCTTGCGTGAGATCTTTGTATTTGTAGTTTGTGTTTCTCACGGAATCTGTTCATTCCATCTAAATTGTCAAATGTATTTGGAATAAAGTGGTTCATCATATTTCCTTATTATTATTTTTTAATATCTCTAATATCTATGATGATGCTCCCCTATCTCATTCCTAATATTGGTAATATGCATCCTTGTTCACTCTCTCTCTTTTTTATCCCAATTAGACTGGCTAAATGTTCATTAATTTTATTGATCTTCTCAAATAACTAGACCTTGGTCTTATTGATTCTCTCTTTTTCTTGTTCTCACTTTATCTTTTGTTTTCTGTTTCATTGATTTCCACTCTAATCTGTATAATTTCCAGTTTCTACTTTGGGTTTTATTGCTCTGTTTATATTTTTTTCTAGTATTTAGGGTAAAAAGAAGGTGAGGTTAATGATTTCAGACCTTTTTTGTTTTCTTATATTGGAGTTTAGTGCTATAAATTTTCCCATAAGTACTGCTTTAGTAGCATCCCATATATTTCGATATTTTGTTTTCATTTCCATTCAGGTTTCTAATTTCCACTTTGATTTCTTTTTTGACTTAATGGGTTATTTAGAAGAGTATTATTTGTGGATTTTGCAGAGATTATTCTGGATGATTAAAATAGTTGTGGATTTTCTAGAGACCATTCTGTTAACGATTTCCAATTTAATTCCAGTGGAGTCAGAGACCATACTTCGTGTGACTTGAATGTTTTTAAATTAGTTGAAGGCAGAAGTGATTCAGTGACAGTTTTTTCCACGTGGGACACATGGGGTCTTAAAACAGAAGATAGACTGCCAGGGAGAGGAAGAAGGCTGCATCTCACTTGATGAGGCCGCTAGGACAAGAGTGGACTGAGTATGCATATGGCAGCCACCTTCATGCTGTGCTCTGGAAAAGGGCAAGTTTTTATTAAACTTTTATTTCAAGTTCATGGGTGTAAGTGCAGGTTTGTTACATAAGATAAACTTGTGTCATGGGCCTTGTTGTACAGATCATTTCCTCACCCAGGTATTAAGCCTAGTACCCATTAGCTATTTTTTCTGATCCTCTCCCTCCTCCTGCCTTCCACTTCCAATAGGCCCCAGTGTGTGTTGTTTCCCTCTATGTGTCCATGTTTTCTCAACCTTTAGCTCTCACTTGTGAGAACACGTGGTATTTGGTTTTCTGTTCTTGTGTTAGTTTGCTAAGGATAATGACTTCCAACTCCATCCATGTCCCTGCTAAAGGACATGATCTCATTCTTTTTATGGCTGCACAGTATTCCATGGTGTGTGTGTGTGTGTGTGTGTGTGTGTGTGTGTGTGTGTGTATCACATTTACTTTACCCAGGCTTTCATTGATAGGTAGTTAGGTTGATTCCATGTCTTTGATGTTGTGAATATTGCTTCAATGAACACACACATGCATGTGTCTTTTTTATTATTATTATACTTTAAGTTCTAGGGTACATGTGCACAACGTGCAGGCTTGTTGCATATGTATACATGTGCCATGTTGGTGTACTGTACCCATTAACTTGTCATTTACATTAGGTGTATCTCCTAATGCTATCCCTCCCCCATTCCCCAACCCCACGACAGGCCCCAGTGTGTGATGTTTCCCTTCCTGTGTTCAAGTGATCTCATTGTTCAGTTCCCACCTATGAGTGAGAACATGCAGTGTTTGGTTTTTTGTCCTTGCAATAGTTTGCTGAGAATGATGGTTTCCAGCTTCATCCATGTCCCTACAAAGGACATGAACTCGTCCTTTTTCATGGCTGCATAGTATTCCATGGTGTATATGTGCCACATTTTCTTAATCCAGTCTATCATTGATGGACATTTGGGTTGGTTCCAAGTCTTTGCTATTGTGAATAGTGCCACAATAAACATACAGTTCATGTGTCTTTATAGCAGCATGATTTATAATCCTTTGAGTATATACCCAGTAATGAGATGGCTGAGTCAAATGGTATTTCTAGTTCTAGATCCTTGAGGAATCGCCACACTGTCTTCCACAATGGCTGAACCAGTTTACAGTCCCACCAACAGTGTAAAAGTGTTCCTATTTCTCCACATCCTCTCCAGCACCTGTTGTTTCCTGACTTTTAAATGATCACCATTCTAACTGGTATGAGATGGTATCTCATGGTGGTTTTGATTTGCATTTCTCTGATGGCCAGTGATGATGAGCATTTTTTCATGTGTCTGTTGGCTGCATAAATGTCTTCTTTTGAGAAGAAGTGTCTGTTCATATCCTTTGCCCACTTTTTGATGGGATTGTTTGTTTTTTTCCTGTAAATTTGTTTGAGTTCTTTGTAGATTCTGGATATTAGCCCTTTGTCAGATGAGTGGATAGCAAAAATTTTCTCCCATTCTGTAGGTTGCCTGTTCACTCTGATGGTAGTTTCTTTTGCTGTGCAGAAGCTCTTTAGTTTAATTAGATCCCATTTGTCAATTTTGGCTTTTGTTGCCATTGCTTTTGGTGTTTTAGACATGGTCCTTGCCCATGCCCATGTCCTGAATGGTATTGTGTAGGTTTTCTTCTAGGGTTTTTACAGTTTTAGGTCTAACATTTAAGTCTTTAATCCATCTTGAATTAATTTTTGTATAAGGTGTAAGGAAAGGATGCAGTTTCAGCTTTCTACCTATGGCTAGCCAGTTTTCACAGCACCATTTATTAAATAGGGAATCTTTTCCCCATTTCTTGTTTTTGTCAGGTGTGTCAAAGATCAGATTGTTATAGATGTGTGGCATTATTTCTGAGGACTCTGTTCTGTTCCATTGGTCTATATCTCTGTTTTGGTACCAGTACCATGCTGTTTTGGTTACTGTAGCCTTGTAGTGTAGTTTGAAGTCAGGTAGCATGATGCATCCAGCTTTGTTCTTTTTGCTTAGGATAGACTTGGCAATGTGGGCTCTTTTTTGGTTCCATGTGGACTTTAAAGTAGTTTTTTCCAATTCTGTGAAGAAAGTCATTGGTAGCTTGATGAGGATGGCATTGAATCTATAAATTACCTTGGGCAGTATGGCCATTTTCATGATATTGATTCTTCCTATCCATGAGCATGGTATGTTCTTCCATTTGTTTGTGTCCTCTTTTATTTCACTGACCAGTGGTTTGTAGTTCTCCTTGAAGAGGTCCTTCACATCCCCTGTAAGCTGGATTCCTAGGTATTTTATTCTCTTTGAAGCAATTGTGAATGGGAGTTCACTCATGATTTAGCTCTCTGTTTGTCTGTTATTGGTGTATAAGAATGTTTGTGATTTTTGCACATTGATTTTGTATCCTAAGACTTTGCTGAAGTTGCTTATCAGCTTAAGGAAATTTTGGGCTGAGACAATGGGGTTTTCTAAATATACAATCATGTCATCTGCAAACAGGGACAATTTGACTTCCTCTTTTCCTAATTGAATGCCCTTTATTTCTTTCTCCTGCCTGATTGCCCTGGCCAGAACTTCCAACACTATATTGAATAGGAGTGGTGAGAGAGGACATCGCTGTCTTGTGCCAGTTTTCAAAGGGAATACTTCCAGTTTTTGCCTATTTGGTATGATATTGGCTGTGGGTTTGTCATAAATAGCTCTTATTATTTTGAGATACATCCCATCAATACCTAATTTATTGAGAGTTTTTAGCATGAAGGGCTGTTGAATTTTGTCAAAGGCCTTTTCTGCATCTATTGAGATAATCATGTGGTTTTTGTCTTTGGTTCTGTTTATATGCTGGATTACGTTTATTGATTTGCGAATGTTGAACCAGCCTTGCATCCCAGGGATGAAGCCCACTTGATTATGGCAAATAAGCTTTTTGATGTGTTGCTGAATCCGGTTTGCCAGTATTTTATTGAGGATTTTTGCATTGGTGTTCATCAGGGATATTGATCTAAAATTCTCTTTTTTTGTTGTGTCTCTGCTAGGCTTTGGTATCAGAATGATGCTGGCCTCATAAAATGAGTTAGGGAGGATTCCCTCTTTTTTTATTGATTGGAATAGTTTCAGAAGGAATGGTACCAGCTCCTCCTTGTACCTCTGGTAGAATTCGGCTGTGAATCCATCTGGTCCTGGACTTTTTTTGGTTGGTAGGCTACTAATTATTGCCTCAATTTCAGAGCCTGTTATTGGTCTACTCAGAGGTTCAACTTCTTCCTGGTTTAGTCTTGGGAGGGTGTATGTGTCCAGGAATTTATTCACTTCTTCTAGATTTTCTAGTTTATTTGCATAGAGGTGTTTATAGTATTCTCTGATGGTGATTTGTATTTCTGTGGGATTGGTGGTGATATCCCCTTTATCATTTCTTATTGCATCTATTTGATTCTTCTCTGTTTTCTTCTTTATTAGTCTTGCTAGTGGTCTATCAATTTTGTTGATCTTTTCAAAAAACCAGCTCCTGGATTCACTGATTTTTTGAACAGTTTTTTGTGTCTCTATCTCTTTCAGTTCTGCTCTGATCTTAAGTTATTTCTTGCCTTCTGCTAGCTTTTGAATGTGTTCACTCTAACTTCTCTAGTTCTTTTAATTGTGATGTTAGGGTGTCAATTTTAGATCTTTCCTGCTTTCTCCTGTGGGCATTTAGTGCTATAAATTTCCCTCTACACATTGCTTTAAATGTGTCCTAGAGATTCTGGTATGTCATGTCTTTGTTCTCATTGCTTTCAAAGAACATCTTTATTTCTGCCTTCATTTCGTTATGTACCCAGTAGTCGTTCAGGAGCAGGTTGTTCAGATTCCATGTAGTTGAGTGGTTTTGAGTGAGTTTCTTAATCCTGAGTTCTAATTTGATTGTGCTGTGATCTGAGAGACAGTTTGTTTTAATTTCTGTTCTTTTACATTTGCTGAGGAGTTTTTTACTTCCAACTATTTGATCAGTTTTGGAATAAGTGTGATGTGGTGCTGAGAAGAACGTATATTCTGTTGATTTGGGGTGGAGAGTTCTGTAGATGTCTATTAGGTCCGCTTGGTGCAGAACTGAGTTCAATTCCTGGATATCCTTGTTAACTTTCTGTCTCATTGATCTGTCTAATGTTGACAGTGGGGTGTTATAGTCTCCCATTATAATTGTGTGGAGGTCTAAGTCTCTTTGTAGGTCTCTAAGGACTCGCTTTATGAATCTGGGCACTCCTGATTTGGTGCATATATATTTAGGATAGTTAGCTCTTCTTGTTGAATTAATCCCTCTACCACTATGTAATGGCTTTCTTTGTCTCTTTTGATCTTAGTTGGTTTAAAGTCTGTTTTATCAGAGACTAGGATTGCAACCCCTACTGTTTTTTGTTTTTCATTTGCTTGGCAGATCTTCCTCCATCCCTTTATTTTGAGCCTATATGTGTCTCCGCATGTGAGATGGGTCTCCTGAATACAGCACACTGATGGGTCTTGACTCTTTATCCAATTTGCCAGTCTGTCTTTTAGTTGGAGCATTCAGCCCATTTATATTTAAGGTTAATATTGTTATGTGTGAATTTGATCCTGTCATTATGATGTTAGCTGGTCATTTTCCTCAATAGTTGATGCAATTTCTTCCTAGCATTGATGGTCATTACAATTTGGCATGTTTTTGCAGTGGCTGGTACCAGTTGTTCCTTTCCATGTTTAGTGCTTCCTTCAGGAGCTCTTGTAGGGCAGCCTAGTGGTGACAGAATCTCTCAGCATTTGCTTGTCTGTAGAGGACTTTATTTCTCCTTCACTTATGAAGCTTAGTTTGGCTGGATATGAAATTCTGGGTTGAAAGTTCTTTTCTTTAAGAATGTTGAATATTGGCCCCCACTCTCTTCTGGCTTGTAGAGTTTATGCCGAGAGATCTGCTATTAGTCTGATGGGCTTCCCTTTGTGAGTAACCTGACCTTTCTCTCTGGCTGTCCTCTACATTTTTTCCTTCATTTCAACTTTGGTGAATCTGACAATTATGTGTCTTGGAGTTGCTCTTCTCGAGGAGTATGTTTGTGGTGTTCTCTGTGTTTCCTGAATTTGAATGTTTGCCTGCCTTGCTATGTTGGGCAAGTTGTCCTGGATAATATCCTGCAGAGTGTTTTCCAACTTGGTTCCATTCTCCCTGTCACTTTCAGGTACACCAATCAGACATAGATTTGGTCTTTTCACATAGTCCCATATTTCTTGGAGGCTTTGTTCGTTTCTTTTTACTCTTTTTTCTAAACTTCTCTTCTCACTTCATTTCATTCACTTGAGCTTCAATCACTGATACCCTTTCTTCTACTTGATCGAATTGGCTACTGAAGCTTGTGCATTCATCACGTAGTTCTCATGTCACAGTTTTCAGCTCCATCAGGTCATTTAAGGACTTCTCTACACTGGTTATTTGAGTTAGCCATTCGTTTAATCTTTTTTCAAGGTTTTTAGCTTTTTTTGCTGTGAGTTCCAACTTCCTCCTTTAGCTCGGAGAAGTTTGAACATCTGACAACTTCTTCTGTCAACCCGTCAAAGTCATTCTCCGTCCAGCTTTGTTCCGTTGCTGGTGAGGAGCTGTGTTCCTTTGGAGGGGGAGAGGCACTCTGATTTTTAAAATTTTCAGCTTTTCTGTTCTGTTTTTTCCCCATCTTTGTGATTTTATCTACCTTTGGTCTTTGGTAATGGTGATGCACAGATGGGGTTTTGGTGTGGATGTCCTTTCTGTTTGTTAGTTTTCCTTCTAACAGTCAGGACCCTCAGCTGCAGGTCTGTTGGAGTTTGCTGGAGGTCCACTCCAGACCGTTTGCCTGGGTATCAGCAGTGGAGGCCGCAGAACAGCAAATATTGCTGAACAGCAAATGTTGCTGCCTGATTGTTCCTCTGGAAGCTTCGTCTCAGAGGGGTACCCAGCCGTGTGAGGTGTCAGTCTGCCCCTACTGTGGGGTGCCTCCCAGTTAGGCTACTCAGGGGTCAGAGACCCACTTGAGGAGGCAGTCTGTCTGTTCTCAGATCTCAAACTCTGTGCTGGGAGAACCACTACTCTCTTCAAAGCTGTCAGACAGGGACATTTAAGTCTGCAGAGGTTTCTGCTGCCTTTTGTTCGGCTATGCCCTGACCCCAGAGGTGGAGTCTACAGAGGCAGGCAGGCCTCCTTGAGCTGCGTTGGGTTCCACCCAGTTCCAGCTACCCAACCACTTTGTTTACCTACTCAAGCCTCAGCAATGGTGGGTACCCCTCCCCCAGGCTCACTGCCACCTTGCAGTTCGATCTCAGACTGCTATCCTAGCAATGAGCGAGGCTCCATGGGTGTGGGACCCTCCGAGCCAGGCGTGGGATATAATCTCCTGCTGTGCCATTTGCTAAGACCATTAGAAAAGCACAGTATTAGGTTGGGAGTGACCTAATTTTCCAGGTGCCATCTGTCACAGCTTCCCTTGGCTAGGAAAGGGAATTCCCTGACCCCTTGCACTTCCCAGGTGAGGCGATGCCTCGCCCTGCTTCAGCTCACGCTCGGTTGGCTGCACCCACTGTCCGACAAGCACCAGTGAGATGAACCTGGTACCTCAGTTGGAAATGCAGAAATCACCCGTCTTCTGTGGTCCTCATGCTGGGACCTGTAGACTGGAGCTGTTCCTATTCGGCCATCTTGGAACCCCCACGTATGTCTTTATAATAAAGTTATACTGGGAACTTTTTAGCATTGTATCTGGTGTCTATGCAAGAAAGAGGTTCCATTTTGTTTATTTGTTCATTTGCTTGTTTGTTTTTAGAAATAAAATCACAGATAGGGCCTTTAAAAAAGAATTAGTTGAGACCTATTTAATGTCTTAGAATACTGCTTATCATGTTACATTTCTATGTACACTTGAAAAGAATTTATATTCTGCTGTTATTGGACAGAATGTTATAAGTATAAATTAGGTCAAATTTAGTCATAGTGTTATCTAAATCTTTTATACCATTGCTCATTTTCTCTCCATTTGTTCTTTCAATTATTGAAAGAGGAACATTGAAGTCTTTCCTATAAAAGTGTGTGTGCTTTTTAATTTTTTTTTTTTTACAGCTCTCTTGGTTTTTGCTTTATGTTGAAGCTGTGTAATTGAGTGCATAAATGTTTAGGCAATGATCCTCTTTATCCATGATAATATTCTTTGATTTGAACTCTACTTTTTTATTGTTAATGTAATTATTACAGCTTTTTTTTTTTGTTAGATTGGCATGGTGTATCCTTTATGTCCTTTTACTTTGAACCTATTTGTGTCTACATATTTCAAATTAGTTTCTTCTGGACAGTATCTAGTTGGGTCTTGCTTTTCTGTATAATTAGATAATCTCTGCCTTTTAATTGCATGATTTAGACCATTTTCATTTAAGGTTATTATTCATATGATGAAGTTTAACTCTAGCACATTGATCACTTGTTTTCCATTTTCTCCCTGCTCATTTAACCTTCTTTTCTGCTTTCTTTTGTATTAATTGAACATTTTTATTATTATCTTTAATTTTCTTTATTTGCTTATTAGCTATAACATTGTTTTATCATTTTAGTGGTTACTTTAGGGTTTTAGTATATATTTTAATTTATCACAGTCTAACTTTCAATTATGTAAAGTCATTTAAGGTACAGTATAAAAATCTAATAATAATATACTCTCATTTCGCCACTTCTGTTTTTGTGCAATTGTTTTCATGGATTTTATTTTGTCTACATTATAAACTTCACATTACTTTGTTATGATTTTTGTATAAGCAGCCAATTATCTTTTTAAAAGATTTAAATAATAAAATCTCACATATAGTTACCTAGGCAGTTAGTATTTCTGGTTCTCCTCCTTTGTGTAGATGCATATTTCTGTTATCATTTTCCCTTGCCTGAAAGATATCTTTCACATTAGTTGTAGTGTGTAGATAATGGTGATGTATTCTTTCTGATTTTGTTTGTCTGAAAATCTTCATTGAATTTTTATTTTAAAAAGTATTATCAAGAGGCATATAATTCTAAGTTGACAGTTTCTTTTTCTTAGTACTTTCCTCACTGTCTTTTTGCTTCATTATTTCTGGTGAGAAATCTACTGCTACCTTCATGTTGTTCCTCTGTCAGTGAAATGTCTTCTTTTCTCTGGTTCTTTTTATGAATTTGTCTTTAACACTGATTAGAAAATTATATTATGATTGGCCCACATGTGCTGCATGTGTCTCATTCTTTTCAGACTAGCAGCTACGCAAGGCTGTACTTTTCATGGTGAATGGCAGGAATGCAAACCAACCAACCAACTATGAAAGCATATTTCCAGCCTTGGTTTGCATTACATTAACTAATATCCATTAGCTAAAGCATGACATATGGTCAACCCCACGTAAGGGATGGGGAAGTAAAATCCATCTATCAAGAAGCTGTGTCAAGGCTAGGCATACAGATTATGCTCAAATTGCTCATCTGCACTGGAAGAGGTCCACTACCTTGCTAATAAACTTAGATGTCCCAAGTAGAAGACACGTCATGAAACATAGCACAGATTATTACAATTGACAATATTTTCCTATTGGAAGATTTTTCGCTACTGTGGTTTCCACAGCTGGTCTCCTTTCTTAGGAGCACATTCCAAGTCACCCCTTGTAGTTTTCTGATGGTAAAGCAGTACTTATGATCAAGTTCCTAAAAAGCTAAGAATGTTGAGACCATACCATATGTACTCTAATTTTGATGAAGGTGTACAGGATTCATTTGTCTTGTTAAGGAAAATTATACTTTACTGTGTTTCAACATGTAGTGACAGAGTTGTGAGTACATTCTTGCCCTTTTAAAAAAAGAATACTACGTAAACAGGCAAAATCCTTTTGCTATTTTTGTAGCTTTACCAGAATATTCTTTGACATGAGTAATTTAAGGGATAATTCTCAAGATTAAGAGGGCAAAGCTAAGTAGAAGTTGAGTCTGAAAAAACCAGCTACATATTTTGAAGGCAGTCAAATTGGCATTATGGATATTTGATGACAGTAATTTTATGTATTCACATGTTGTATTAGTCCATTTTCACAATGCTATAAAGAATCACCTGAGACTGGGTCATTTACAAAGAAAAAAGGTTTAATTGACTCACAGTTCCGCATGACTGGGGAGGCGTCCGGAAACTTTCAATCATGGCAGAAGGTGAAAGGGAAGCAAGGCACATCTTAAATGGTGGCAGGAGAGACACAGCAAGGGGGGAAGTGCCACACTTTAAAACCATCAACTCTCACAAGAACTCACTCACTATTGTGAGAACAACATCGGGAAAACTACCCCCATGATCCAGTCACCTCCCACCAGGTCCCCTCCCTTCACACATGGGGATTACAATTTGAGATGATATTTGGGTGGGGACACAGAGCCAAACCATAATCACATGTATGCATTGTTGCTAATGATAATCAATAACATTAGCTTCCATTTCCATTTTGAGTATTTCCTAGCTATTATGTACATATACATTTATCATCTTTATTACTCATGGTAATCCTATTAGGTCTTATTAATCCCATTTTATTCACGAAGAAACCAAGGCTCAAAGAAGCTCAATTAATTGGCCAGGGAGAGACAGCTAGCAAGTTGTAAAATTGGGGTATAAACACAGATTGATCTCAATCAAAGTCTGAGCATAGCCCATTATAGTCTGATGCCTCATTTCATCCTTCATCTCTAAATTCCCATTTGAGCTTCCTTAAGGGGATTCATTCGGCTTAAAGGGAAATAATGAATATATTCACATGACCTAAAATTTTATGGAGAACTTGCAGAACTTTGAGAATTCCTCTGCAGATTCTTGGGGTTCCTAATTGAGAAACTTGGGTCTGGGGCATCAGCAGCAGCCTGGCAGGCCTTGGAGTCAGAGGCACCAGCTGCAGTCTTACCTCTGCTGCATGGCAGCTGGGGGCCATGACAACAGATCACCATTCAGCCAATTCTATTCATTCTCCCAAATGGGGAATTGCTGCCATATCTCCCTCAATTTTTTGTAAGGATTATGTTTGAAAAGGCAAGTACAATGCAGTTTGGAGAAGATGGCAAGATAAATGCTTTAAAGGCAATAAAGTGTTGTCAACATTAGACTGCACCAAAGTGTGTTGTTAACTTGAGCTAATGTCCATATGTGTAAAGTTCTTCAAACAGTGCCTATCATATTCCAAGTAGAATACATTTACTAAATTTTAAAAATATAATTTGTACCAACATAAAAGTTGGGGAAAAACAAAGCTTATGCAGATTTTGAATAGGAAATCGGTTGATAGTTTTGTGATTGTAATTAGTGAAGAAAGTGCAGCTCTCAGAAGGGCATTATCCTTGTGAAATTTTTTTAAAACTATAAATGGGGAGTTACTATGCTGCAAAATAGAAAACACAAGGCTAATAGCATGATATATTAGCAGCTTTCTTCTGCAATGAGTACGGATATGCTAAGGAAAGTATTTAGGTTATACCACTTCGCTGTTCTTTATTTATTTATTTTTTATTTTTGGGAGGGAATGGAGCCTCGGTCCATCACCATGCTAGAGTGCAGTGGTGCGATCTCAGCTCACTGCGACATTCGCCTCCCAGGTTCAAGCTATTCTCCTGCCTTAGCCTCCCAAGTAGCTGGGACTATAGGCATGCACCACCATGCCCAACTAATTTTTCTTTTTTCTTTTCTTTTCTTTTTTTTTTGCATTTTTACTGGAGACAGGGTTTCACCGTGTTAGCCAGGATGGTCTCGATCTCTTGACCTCTTGATCTGCCCACCTTGGCCTCCCAAAGTGGTGGGATTACAGGCGTGAGCCACTTGTCTGGTCCTCACTTTTCATACATTTCTGTTTTTAATGTCTGTGATGAATATTAATTAAAATAACTCCTGTTCTTCAAAAATGTGTCTCCAAAAATCTGTTTTTATGTAATACTTTACCCATTGGTTTGACATTTCAATTTCTAGGCAACAGAGTTTTTTTTAAAAAGAATTTTATATTGAATGCTAAACACATATAATTTAAATTGTATGAAAACCGACCCCAACTCCCTTTTCTGTGTTATACTTTATGGGACTTTGTCTTAGCCTGGCCCTTTACTGTGTAACTTGAGCCTGGGTTATGCCGATTTCAAGCCCACATTGTTTTCATGTGTTATGATACCAGAAATAAATTAACAAATGATAATGTTTAGTACTACAGATTTTTTTAAATTATCAGAGCAGGACTTTTGTCCTATGTCTTATTTGGCTTACCTTCTTTCTAATTCAAAAATATTATTAATGGGAGCTCATTTTGCAGCAAATGTTGGGAGGCATGGCTGTCTCCTCTCTCCCTCCCGTTCACCCTCACTCATACACATACACAACTGAAACTAACAATACTATGGATAAAGACTGGATCAAATGATAACCAAATCAAGGGATAGGGTGCCAATGAGGGAATGAGGCAGTTGGGATGTGGTCAGCAGTACACAATGGCACCTTCCTTTTAAAATTTTAGCTTCCCAGAATAACATCAGCAGTATTGCTGTAGTAAGTCCAGATCTTGACCCATTTTATCGATTGGGTCATCTGTAATTTCTTGATCTGAGTTCTCTGAGCTGACAGAAGAGACTCCTTGCATCTTGGTACATCAGGATACATCCTTGGAACATTCTCTTTGTTGACTGGACTTGGAGCTAGACAAAGGACAAGAGCTAGAGCCTGGAACACATTCCAGAGCAACTTAGGTTATACTTGGCCAGAGTTAGTTATTTTCTTCTCACTGTGTTTAGCTGAGTGACTGGGCACATATTGGTGAGCCACCATGCTTATAAAAGTGTGTTTTGGGGATACCCAATAATAATATTAGAGAGAGTATACATGGGCTATATCATGGTCTCATCAGATTCAAGCTAATACATGTTTTGTTTTGTTTTGTTTTGTTGTTTGTTTTAACAGAACGAAGTCCCTGAGGTGAAGAAAGAGGAGACTTTGCTGGATCTGGACTTCGATCCTTTCAAGCCCGAGGTGACACCTGCAGGTTCTGCTGGAGTGACCCACTCACCCATGTCTCAGGTATCAGGTGCTTTTTGGATATTTGGAGATATTTCATAAACCTCAATAATTCAGTGCGGTAAACAATGATCCCTATACCTTTCATGACTACTATCTATTTTTATTTTTGGTTGACAGATATTTCCTAATAGGAAAGAGGGGTAGAAAGGGGACCTTATCGATATCAGTTATTCTAAGCCTCCCATGCCATCAGCTTTCTCTACCCATAGAGCTGGCATAACCATACATTCCTGTTTTCTCTCCCAGAATAATTGTTACCAGTGTCCACTTTGCACTCAGAACTGTTCAGGTTTACAGGATATATTTTATGGCTTCCCTGGATGAAGCTCTTTCTTTTGGCTTTGGGTTTACTCTTCTTGCTGTTTTCTCTACTTCCCTTCCTCATACTTTGCAAGTTAAGGTGTGTTTGCAATGACCATGAGAGCATGGCCCAGCAGAAGCCGTTTTCAGAGTTGATAGTTCTGAACTTGATGATGCTGTGTTCATCCTCCACATTGAAGAAGCTCCCTTCCTGTGATCGTGATTATGGTTTGATGGAGAGTTGTCTTGCTTCCCCAAGCCTTTTTGCTCACCACTCTCTCCCTCTCCACATTTCTTCCTTTCTGATAGTTACTGTCGTTACATTTTCTGTCCGAGGATACTGGTGGTAGATGCCGTAATGACCTGTGGGTAGGTCCTCTGAAATATAGTTACTTTACAGCTCTCTATGCTAATAGAAGGAAGTTAACTCAAAATTTGACAAAACAGAAACTGTTTATATGAGTGCTTTGCTTGTGGTTGGAGCCCCACATTTGAATTTAGGCAAAACCAAAGTTGCTAGAGTATGCTTCAAATGAATTAGTGAAAGAGTATTGTAACATTCACCCTAGGAATTGAGACCTACCTTGATTCCCTGGTCTTGAAGACTTCTTGGTATATCACAGTAAACTACTAGGGAATAAATAGCTCAATATGAACCCCAATAAATAAGGATCATGTCTATTCCATGCTTTATTCTAGAATATGATTGGACTTCTAAAGGCCTTCCTGTTGTAAAATATGAACAATAAATGTCTAAGGTGTTAGTAAAGTAGGAAATTAATAGTCTAGACACTAGCCTTAAAGATGCTTTGCAAAAAAAAAAAAAAATGGGTCTCTTAGGTGAATGTTCCAGGAAGCCTCCTGTATTAACTCTCCTCTAGAAGATTCATGATGTGCATTATGAATATTAAAGACTGAGAATACTAAAGACTGAGAAGTTCTGCAATTAAAAAAACTGTTTATGTTTGTTTAACTTAGAGTTTCCCAAATTTGTTTGACCACAGAAATTTATGTTAACCACACTTTTCTTAATATTCATTGGAATGTTCTCTAAAACAATATTTTGAGAAGTATTGTCAGCAAGTTTGAGGATTCCACCTTGGTGACCAAGAAAAGTACAAAGTGAATATACATATAATTGAGTATACTTCCTTCTCAGAGCTCTCTCATTGTATAGACAGCCTGCAGAATTCACGGGATTTTCTCTGCCTTACTCTCCGTGTGTGTGTGTGTGTGGTTTTTTTTTTTTTTTTTTTTTTTTTTTTTTTTTTTTTTTTTTTTTTTTGAGGCAGAGTTTTACTCTGTCACCCAGGCTGGAGTGCAGCGGTGCGATCTTGGCTCACTGGAAGCTTTGCCTCTTGGGTTCACGTCATTCTCCTGCCTCAGCCTCCTGAGTAGCTGGGACTCCAGGTGTCCACCGCCACACCTGGCTAATTTTTTGTATTTTTAGTAGAGATGGGGTTTCACCATGTTTGCCAGGATGGTCTCGATCTCCTGACCTCGTGGTCCACCTGCCTTGGCCTTCCAAAGTGCTGGGATTACAGGCGTGAGTCACCACGCCTGGCCCATGCTTCACTTCTTTTGTGGCAGAAGCAAAGTTTCTGCAGTGGATGCTGGAATGATTAGTGGGTGAGATTTCATAGCATTTCTGTCTACCAGTTTGAATCAGGAGAGAAACCTCTTTCATGTTAATTCATGATTATATTAATCCATAAATCATGAAACTGTGTGTGGCCTCATGACTAAGAGATTCTTCAAAATTAAACAAAAATGACCTGGTTTAATCTTCAAAATCTTAGTTCTGAAGGACATATATCACCGCAGTCAGGGCAAGCTGTGTGTGTCCCTGTGCTCTTCCTCATGGCCAGGTAATAAAACCCTCTAGCCTCCTGGTGGCCATAACTGAGTCACTACACTATAGTTGTCCTACAATCCGGCTTTGATCATACCTCTCCTCTCTTGCTAAGAACAAAAGTCTTGACTGAATGACAAAAAAAGCACAGCACTGTTAGGTCTGCCTGGTTTCTTTCCTCTTCACTCAAAATGACCTCCTTTACTCATCACCTGAACCCATGTTTTCGAGTGATGTTCTTGCTGCTAGCAGAACACCTCATCTTGTGATCTCTGCAGTATCTGTGCACACTAACGCATCCTTTCATGATCCTGAGGATTGATAAACATGACATTTCACATTTCCTGCCTTCCTTTTAAAGAAAATACAGGTGATGTGTGCATGATGCAGAGACATGTACTAGCTTGTATGATCTTTGATTCTTAAGGGGCTGTGAAGCAATGAAATGCAAATCATCTAGATAATCAGAAAACATATATTAGATCCATGTACAGAAAATTGTGGCTTTCCATGGAGCTGTTCTCTCCTGTCTTAGTCGTCCTACAAGAAGATGCTAAGCAAGAGACCAGGCAGGCTGCATGGAGATAGATGCAAGGCGGGCAGTGCAGAGCGGTTAGAATGGGTCCGAACCAGGTGGGTGGGTGTCAGTTAGAACTCAGGGCCCGCTTTCTATAATACAGAATCCAAATGAGGCCTCTGCAATCTCTACTGGAAACCATCATATTTTTAAGGTGGGAATGCCAGGCTCTCTAGTTTGCTTTTCACATTTAGTGATTCAAAATAAGTACACAAACATGGATCCATTCTAATGACAAAGACATGGGCATAACGGGATGTGGCTTTAGCAGCAATTCTCAATCATAAAGGAAATAAAGAGAAGTCTCCCCTACTCCCCTCAGCCATAGTGGAAGTCATTTGAACCATCTGGCCTCACTCCCCAGGATTCATAAGCTTTATAATTAAAATAGCAGTAGTAAGTGTAATTCATTCATGTCTTAGGGGGTGCTCTGCCAGTTTGTATGATTACCAATTCATTGAGCAGTGTGTTATCATCTAATTTAACATATTGAAGAACTATTTTTCTGGGGCTCATTTACCATCAAACGGGTCATCCTATATCCTCTCAAATGAGATGAGAAGGAAATAGCATTAGCAGTGATTAGCGCCTGCATTTTCTCAAAGATGTGATAAGCTCTAAAATTTGGACACCTCGTTTACTTCATTTTAATGAGGTATGTGTGTGTATGTGTGTGTATTAAAGTAACCTCATTCATGTTTCAAATATAGTTTTCTACTCACATAGTGAAAGGTGAGATTGATTAGGCCTGTGCTATCCAAAGCTAAATGCCATTTAAGCTTATATTAAGTATAATAAAATTATGTAAAATGGAAAATGTGCTTTTGTTACCCTAGCACATTTCAAGTGCTCAATAGCCACATGTGACCGGGCCTACCGTACTGGATAAGTACAGATATGGATCATTTCCATCACCAAAAAAAGTTCTATTGAACAGTGCTGTATGAAATGCTTAAAAAATGCTTATAATTTCAAGAACTTTTGTCACGTCAGCTTTTTTTTACATTTTAGGTTTGTATAACTAACAATATTTTGGTTTATTTGCTTTCAGACATTGCCCTGGGACCTGTGGACGGTAAGCCTCTAATAACTCTGTTTTCATGTATCTTGATCCCCAGAAATTTGGAAACCTTGTTATATTTTATTTCATTTGCAACAGAAAGAAGACTCATACAATTTAATGATGATGTAGACCCCTAGGATGGTCATTAGGCCACTGAAAGTCTTGAGCATTATGAGAACCTGAAGATGATGGTGAAGGAAGAGTACAGTGGACCAGATTCCTGGATGAATAATGGTCAATAATTTGAATAATGGTCAATAAATTGGCCCTTTGTTTCTTTCTGTGGTGGTTGATGGCAAAAGGAGCTATTGTAGTGAAGGACACACACACTTAAATAGAAGACAAGGAAAGTGTGAATGAGAAAATGGAAGAGATGGGCTACTTGACACATGGAATCATTTTTAAAAAATTATTATATTTAATGAGGTTTGAGTTAATAAGAACTTGAGCTTTACAGCCAGATGGCCCTGGATTTTAGTCCAAACTCTTCTACTTATAACCTTGAGACTTTGGGCAATTTCTAAAACTCTCTAAGCATCATTTTTTCTCATTTGTAAAATAAGGGTAACAGTGCCTACCTCAGAAGGTTGTGTGAGGTTTAAATAAGATAATTGTAGAGTATGTAGCCTGGTGTCTGGTATGTGTCAATAAAAGGTAGATATTATTATTGATGTTTATTCAGCTAATCTGATGTGTAAGGATAACTACTCCATAATTTAGACTTGGGAAAGTGTCACAAACAGAGCTTTGTGGTGGTCTCATTGGTGCTGTGAAATTAGGTGACTGGTCACACACCTCTACAGCCTCATATCCCTTGCAGCAGGGTCTTTGTTTTAGAAAAGCCCTGGTGACGTGGTCTTAAGAACCCAACTTAAGTTGTATGTTTTCTTCTTTAATAGTGAGACAAAAAAAGGAAAGTTTGATAGATCTAGCTATTCCTGGGCAATGCCACTTCTGGATTGACTTTGCCACTTTCTTTCTCCCTTCAAAACAAAAAGATGTCTGTCCCTTCTTTCTGCAGTTGCAGGGCTTATACTGCAGTCTTTAAGATTCTTGGATCATCAAGGAAGGTGCTCAAGAAGAGAGATTAAAAATGTCGATTGAAACCACCAATGACTAAGTTATATCTTTTCTAGTGAAAAGTTTTACTCATATATTCACAAAAAGGCATGCATGGATTGATGCTCAAGTCATTTGAATTCTAACTTCAACTCTGTGTTAATTTTCTTGGAGATTAAAAAGACAATGCTTTTTTTTTGTTTTCCAGTATTTATATCTTTAGTGGAACTGTAACACATTTTCCTTCCCTAGCTGGGAGGGTATGGAGAGGGTGAAGGTATCATCTAGAAACAGCTATTGAACATTTCAGAGGACAAACTTGCTAGGAATGGTACCAATAACAAGAATGCAAAACAACAGCTTTCTGAACATAATTGCTCACAGCTATTAATCATCTCAACTTTGCAAGATTTTTTTGTTATGTGGAGAAAATGGCTGCTAATTTGGAGGAATGACATCAAGAGAATTCTCCAGGCAGTCAGACTGGTTAATATCAGACCATTCTCCATCTAAACATCCACCTCAAAGACAGAGCCAAGTATAGGATGAGTTTGGGGAATATTTTCTTCTGATACTGTGTCAGAGTGTGTGCTACTGTGTAATTTCTTGACCTCGAGTGCTTGATCTTATTCCGATGTTCTCAAACTTGCTTATGTGTTTGAAACTTTACGTTTCAGAGTCTGCTAAAGCAGAAGTCATGTACTAGCCATAAAACATCCTTGTTGATGCTACAAAATGACAGAGGCTTTCTTTGGGTTTTAGTTATACCTTTTCTACAGTGGTCTTAAACAATTTTGGAACAAAAATCATTCCCATCACAAAACAAGTTGTAAAGTTTGTTCCTAAGCCAGTAAAAGCTATAGCCTTCAGCAGAATGTTGACTCTAGACACCATAGGATTAGTGTTAGTGTGTTAGTGAATTTTCTTCTCTTGCCTTATTGTTACTATTTTCTTTACCTATACAGACAAGCGCTGATTTGGTACAGCCGGTAGGTAAATATCCAGAACATTCTGGATTTTTTTGGTATTTGATATGCATTACATACATAGCATATTTTCTAGAATGAACTGTTTCCCCATGTCATTGCTAGTCATAGATTTAAACCTTAAGCCAATGAATGTAATCACTTTCCAATTTGGTTTTACTGGTGCTACCTGCCTGAAGAGCTTTGTGTTTCTCATCAAATCTTACCATGATCTGTTTCATCTTTTGTTTTTGTTTTTGTTTTTTCCTTTGCTCTTCTGCATACTTTAAAGACTGACTCTTCAGAAAGTCTTTCCTTGTGTAACCTGATCATGGAGGAAACTCCAGACAGTGGGTTGGCCGAAGAAATTCAAAGATCTCAAAATGATATAGGTGCATTTACTTGGGGCCCTGACGCTAGTACAGACAGGGTCAGCCAGGAAATTACCTCAGGCGGGTTTGGAGAAGACTCTGCATGTCTCTCCGAAGCAGAGCAAGACATAAGATTATCCACCAGGCTGCTTTCGTCTGCTGACTGGCCCACTGTAGCTGAACAGGGTGAGCATGCCCCGGGGCCAGCCCTTCCAGGTGGAAATGAACAACTGCCCCCAAAGCCTGCGCCTGAGGCTGGAGTTACCTTTGCTCCTTGTGTGGAGATGGAGCAGCCGTATGACCCACTTGACTCAGACATGCCAGCCATGGACACAGCTGGCCTGTTCAAAGAAAGTCATGAAGATGTGAAGTCAGATGAAGAGGAAGAGAAACAGAAGATAGAAGATTCTCTGTGGGCAGGTGTGGAGACATGTCAAAAGGTAGACACTGGAGCTATTGATATCAAGACACTAGAAGGTACAGAGGAATTTGAAGAGAAAGCATGTGAAAGGACAGGAAACAGAGTGGTAGATCTTAATACCATAGGAAAGGAAGCGCATAAGACCTTAAAAATTAATGAAGTGGAAACTAGAAAAGATGTAAGAGCAGGGTATAAGGAAAGTATAAACACCAATGAAAATTATTTTGAGAAAACTGACCTATTAGAAAAGGACATGGAAAGAGGAGATATGGCAAAAGAACTTAGTGACAGAGACCAAGGTCTACATGATGGAATTCAAAAGGTAATCAAAAATTGTGAGATGATAGGCGGCTTTGGGGCCAAACCTGCCAATCACCCAGATATCTTGAATCCATCTCTCCAGACCTACTCTGTATCTAACATTAAAGATGGCAGCCCTGAGGGATGGGATTTCACTAGAGAAGACATAAAGAAAAATGCAATAGACACTCCCAACCATGATATGATATATTACCCAGCACAAGACAGTACAGATGCTGAAGAAACTCAGTGTGAGACTGTGTTAAATGCTCTTGTAGGTGACAGGGATAAAAATCAGGCTGTTTTATCAATAAAACTTGAAGTAGAAGCTCAGTCTAGGACTGACCTTAATTATTCTCTGGGAAGTGATGCAAACAGAAGAGATTTATGTTCATGTAAGGCAGAAAGTTCACTAATAGAAGGGTCTGAAAGAACAGTAACTGAGAACTGTAGTCATACTGTTAACTTGCCAAGAATTGCAGAGATAGACTCTTGGGGAACAGATCCAGGTCACATCTGGCAGCCAAGCTTGAATTCAGCATTGAATAATTTGGATATAACAGGATTCTCTGGTATACCAGATGGCCAAGCAAGTGGATTTGCCAATTGTCTGGATTCTATTAACCATGGGCCTATCAGAGATACAGAAGGCTTAGATAATAGCTGGACACATTTAGATGTAGTTGAGCACAAGGAAGAACTGGAGGTGGACTTACTAGCAGGTGTATGTAGGAAACAAGCCATTGCTAGCTGCTGGGAACAAAGCCAGGAGATAGCAAGACCACTGATTTTGGGGACCTCCCGGAATGCTAGCACTGAGAGTTCTGCTAGTTCCCGAGACCAGGACATCAACAACTCAGATTTATCTGAAGATGAAATTGCTAACCAGAGATATGGATTGTTGTACCAAGAAATAGAGGCTGACAAAGACGAGGTACTTACCCTGGTCTGTAGCATAGACTAGCCAAAAACTTCTGTAGGTTCTGTTTTTCCTCATGTCTCTCACCTACTTCATTATCCATCACTATCTTCTAGGAGGCCTAATCTCTCTTAACAGATTGTCATGTACTTCTTGAAATCTGTGCAAACCAAACACAAATAGGTTGACCAAAAAAAAAAAAAAAAAAAGGCAGCAGCAACAACAACAAAAAACCAAACAACATAGGCACATACACACACAAAGCAGAATGACTGTGTGGGGAATTAATGAGAGTCTATGTTACCATCTCATTTTCTGAGTTGATTCTCCCTACTTTCACTTTTACTATTCAAGAACTAAAAATGCGCTAAACCAAGAGCAGCACAGACTAATTTACTGTTCCTAAAATGGTTCTGCTCCAATAAGAACACATGAAATGTTTCAACCCAGGCCCACTGAAACTGTAAAATATCATAATTGCTGTTCATCAAAATGATGCATTGTAGAAACACTGGAAAAGCTTCTTCCAGATTCTATCAATGGCCTGAAAACAAGCAACTTAACTCCTAATGGCCTTTTTCCGGAATCATCTTCTCATAGAGAAAGTGGGTTTGGGTCGGCACCAAGCAGTAATGCAGCAGCAATCATTGTAAAATTAACCTTTCTTTTTTTGTCAGCCTATTTAAAATCATGCGGTGTGGCCTTTTGCATTTCCTAAGTTATTTCATGCACAGCAACCTTTTGTATGATTTTAAAACTTGTGATAGTCTTTACTTTCCAACTTGTCTAATGGATATTTACTGGTCCTACAAAAATGATAATGAAAGAAATAACACAATCTGATTTTCGTTTCTGTTTAGGCTTCTGGTGGTTCGTTTAATGGATTCACACAGGTAAGGAATCTATTTTCTTACAAGATCCATCTGCTGAGCATGATGCACATTTTTTTCAACGTGGTTTGGTTCTCTGTGCCACTAATATAGCATAATGATTAAGAATGTCAGCACAAAATTGGACCCCACTACTTACAAACTGAGTAATGGAAACAGAATAGTAGCAACAATGTATGATTATTGTGAAGATTAAATGAGATATGCCGCAGAGTGTTTAGCCCAGCAGCCTAGCACACACTAAGTTCTCCCTGACTTTAGGTTAGCTTTTATTAATATGATTAGCTATACCATGGGCTTCTACCTTCTACCGATTCCTCTACCAGAAATGAGAAGTTGTTCTGATCTGAGAGATCCACTGGATTCAGCTGTTCTAAAGAAGAGCTAGGATTGTTTTGAACTAATGAGATGGATCTTTAGAAAATGTGAGAGGGTTTTAGGAGCTTCCTTCTAGAGATTCCTATAGGAACCCTACTGCACAGAGCCTTGCCTCTCCAGCAGTTCTCCAGGAAGGATCTGTTAGAAGATCAGAAACCATATGCTGGTTGTGTCCAATAAGGCAGTATTTTCCTTGGGAGTCTGTGAAAGAGAAACCACAAGATGAATTGTCCCATTAGGACAGTGTATGTGTATGTCCCAACAGGTAGGCAGGTGTAACATATGTAAAAGGCTGGCCACATGGCTCTCAGGCTCCTGGATCAGTTCTGACAACCTCTTCAACGGAGACCTCAAACAGGCTCGTCTGTGATGCCTGCTTTGTCTCAGAATGTCAGACGTGAACAGTTTCTAATAATTTAGCACTTAGAATTCTCTAAATACATATTCACAATATATTCATAAATAGAATTTGCTATTTAAAGGTTTCATTATTTTTCCATGTTACCTATAAAAAGATAAAAACCCACTGATATTCCTACATCCAAATACAGATACACACAAACACAAAGAGAGATGTTAATGCATCTCTTCCATCTTCAGATAATTCTTTTGAAAGGTTATCATAGGCATTGTCATCAATTTCTAATTCTTTTCAGGTTTGTATTTCTATCAGAGTTATTAATGCACAGAATTTTAAAAGTAACAACTTTTATAAGGGCTTTTATTTTAAAACTTCAGACCATCATACACTCCCTTCATTTCCTGTTTCTTAGAGGTGAATAGTTTCACTTCCTTCAACAAATTCTCTGTTTCCGCCCTATATGTGTGCATGGGTTTCTTATAGTGCTGCTTTTTGATTTCTAAAGTATTATCTATTGACTTATCCCTCTGGAAGGCGAAGACTTAAAGTATTTTCCACCTCCTACCCACCCAATTCACACCCTCTTCTGCTTCCTGCCCTTCCTCTGATAGAGTTCCATCAGAGCCATCCAGGCAATCTGTGGTAATGTAACAGTGATGAAAATGCTATTAGCAGCCAAGTCATGAAGTTCACATTTTGTTTCATGCCAACTTTTTGTTTTCGTTTGTGGTAATAATTGTGGGTCTTATTTATTTGCCTGTTGGTTGATCCGCTTAGTTTTCTAGGTACTTATCGCATATTCAACCCCATACTCTGTAGTTATATAAATCTCCTATTTTGCTGAAAACATTAGACATTCGATCAGTTTCATCTTCTTGAAGAAATTGCCTATCTGTCCTCCTGGGCTGCTCTGGTCTGAACCTGGTACCCTATGCCTGTGACTTGCTGCAGAGCTGTTCTCTGGCTCTTCCATCCTGTTGATCATGGGAGCTACCTTCACCTCTCTCTCCTGTCCTTCCACTGTTTTCTGATGCAAGTTTCCTCATTTGTGGTTTAATCATTCACTTGCGTGGAGCACAACCTCCAGTAGCTTTCTGAAAAAAGTGTACACGGAAGGTGAATATTTGTGACCTTACGCATCTGAACATGTCCTACGTAAATATTAATATAATGGACTGCTAGTTTGGGTATTATATTTGAAGCTGTAAATCATTTTCCCTTAGAATTTTAAAGCCGTCACTCCACTCAATCCTACCACCTAGTGTTGCCTTCAAGAAATTGTAATTTTGATTCTTGATATTTTGTAAGAAACCTTCTTCCCACTCCTCATTCTTTCTCTCTCTCTCCCTCCTCCTACCTCTTTCATCTTCCTTTTCTCTCTTTCTCTGTGGAACTTTGTAGCATCTTCTTTTTACTTCAGTGTTTCTGAAATGTTTCAATGATGGGCTATGGTCTGAGTCTCTTTTCATCCACTGTATAAGCCTTTTTAATCTCAAAATTTATGGGTTTTGATTTGGGAGAATTGTAAAAAATTAATCATGGCTTTATCTTTGTTTTCCTTTGTTCTCTCATTCCATAACACTTCTCTTTTTCATATGTTAACTTCCTGACTAGTATTCTATTATTTTTTCTTTGCTGTTTCCTTTTCTCTGTTGTCTTTCTCTACTTTCTCTGTTTGCCAATTATTCTAACAGGTTTTTCACCCCTATAATTTTTTCAATTTCCAATAACTCTTTTTATTTACTGCATATTTATTTTCCAACAGCATCTTCTTCTTGTGTCATGAATGATTCTCCTCCTTTATATCTCTAAAATATTAATAATCAGTTTTGATTTTTTTTTGCAAAGTCTTTGTTTCTTCCACTTGCTTTCTATTCCATTTCTCTCTTTTGTATTTGAGACTTATCAAATGTTTGGTGATCTTGACTGAATACTCATATTTGAAAGTGGGAATCTGAAAAGCTGACTGGAAACTTGTACAGGTAGATAGAGTTCATTGACTGTGGGCATTGTTGCGGGGCTTTCTGGCTCATCTTTTCTGTTGCAGAGCCACTGAGGTCAGATTCTTTAGGCATTTTTTTTTTTTTCGTTTGGGCTGGCCAGATTTCCCAAGGAAGATTTATTTTGTCTCCTGTCTGCAAAGTTCAGGTCTGACTACTAGTGTAATGGAGGTGATTGGGGAAAAAATGGGAGCAGACTGGTGAGAGAGGGGTGCATGGTCTCAGTATTTATAATGTAAATACTCAGTGCTTCTACCTTCCTGATGTGCCTGTGTGTTCCCCAGTCCAGGGACCCTGTTTCAGCCTCTGTATAATTAATCTCAAGTCTTCTGCTAGGGTAGGCAAGGATGTTGCTTGGTGTTCTTAGTAGGTAAGAATATCTTGAGGTCTGACAACTTTGTAATAGACTTTTACTATTATTCTGTTGTTACCACTGCCCTCACTCCTGTTTCCTGTGGCTCTTTATGCTTCTAATTCTTCATCACTGGGAGTTCTAAGGAACAAATCAGACTGATTTTCAGCATTTCTAACATCACCTTAGGATACAGATTTCTCTGATCCACCAAGTTACTACTCTTTCATCTGCTTTTCAATTGCAACATTTTGTTGTTTCTGTCTTTCTTCTCATTCTTTTCATTCTTACAGGTTTATGCCTTTAAAAAAATCCCTTTATTGTTGTCTAGTTTGGATTCAGGAGGTAACAGAGGTAACTGCATGTGTTCAAAACACCATCTTCATCCAAAAGTCACTGACTCATCTTTTCTGTTAGGCGTCCCCTGGATGTCATTTCTTCAGGCATTTTGTTTTTTCCCTTGAGCTAGCAGATTTCCCAGGAAAGGCAATTGGGTCTCCTGTTTGGAGAGTGCAAGCCTGGCTACCAATGTAATGAGAGATGAAGGTTCCTTTAGAGGTTAATTTTCCTTTAGATTTCCTCCAGCTTGATTTGTTTAGGTCAATGAACCTATTTTATGAAATTTTAACATGTGGCTCATACATAACCCATTAGAAGGAACACTTAAGTAATACAGTGAGATTGAATTCACAACATTTAAAAAGTTTGAATTTTGGAACTTCAACCACTAACTTCTGATTTGGTATCAACAGCCAGAAGAGAAGCTGTGGACTAAAGATGCCCCTGAAGCCAGTGGCCTCTGTTTAATGACTCTCGTAGTATTCTGCTAGCAGAGACTTATATTAAAACTTACTTTTGCATGTTTTGACTTAATGATTTAAAATAAAAGGGGACTTTAACATGTTTAAAATAATATTTATTGAGGCCAGGCATGGTGGCTGCCATCTCTAATCCTAGTACTCTGGGAGGCCAAGCTGGCAGATTGCTTGAGCTGAGAAATTCAAGACCAGCTTGGGCAACATGATGAAACCCTGTCTATACAAAAAAAAAATACAAAAATTAGCCAGGCGTGGTGATGTGCACCTGTACTTCTAGCTACTCAGGAGGTTAAGGTGGATCACCTGAGCCCAGGGAGGTGGAAAATGCAGTGAGCATGATCATACCACTATACTCCAGCCTGGAGCACAGAGGAGACCCTTTCTCCAAAAAAAAAAAAAAAATTAGAGTCTATATATATGTGTGTGTGTGTGTGTGTGTGTGTGTGTGTGTGTATATATGTGTGTATATATATATATATATATAGAGAGAGAGAGAGAGAGAGAATTGATGGTAGCTAATTTAAACATCTTTTAAAAACATCTTCTATTTTTATCCTTGATTGTCAGCCCCAGGATACTTCATTATTCGCAATGCAGACAGACCAGAGTATGATCTGCAACTTGGTAAGTTGATTTGGGTTTGTGCTCTCGGGAAGTTGTTAGTTATCCCTGCATCTAGAGTTTTAATATCCAGAATGTGGTTTCTGGATCCTGTGCTTTTCTAGAAGACAGGAGAGAACGTGTCTGTAAAACCTCAGTGTGACTTTGCGTTTAGTTATTTCTATTCACACAGGCAGTCATTCCAGCAAAAACCAATCTCCTCATTATGAACCCCAGCAGAACACAGTGAATCCATCAAGGACATGTATATTTCCATATGAATATAACTTAAGCTCCAGTATTTAAAGTGAAATTGCCTCAAGAATCCACGTTTCAGAAGAAATCCTTGTTTGTTTCTTGAACCTGAAACTACCCCATTTGTCATCTCATCCCTCCACTCTGTGAGAGGTAGAAAGCAGTAATGCATAGTAGAGTTGTGATTCCTAATTTGATACCAAATGAGAGGAGAGACAAAAGCTTAGTTAGGGGATGAGTAAGAAATAGAAATAGTTACTCCTGGTGTTAGAGGAGATTCTTTTTTTTTTTTTTTTTTTTGAGACGGAGTCTCACTGTGTCTCCCAGGCTGGAGTGCAGTGGCGTGATCTCGGCTCACTGCAAGCTCCGCCTCCCGGGTTCACGCCATTCTCCCGCCTCAGCCTCCCAAGTAGCTGGGACTACAGGCGCCCGCCACCGTGCCCGGCTAATTTTTTGTAGAGACGGGGTTTCACCATGTTAGCCAGGATAGTCTCGATCTCCTGACCTCGTGATCCACCCGCCTCGGCCTCCCAAAGTGCTGGGATTACAGGCTTGAGCCACCGCGCCCGGCCGAGGAGATTCTTAAAAGATCAGTGTTGCAGTTACGATGGAAAACATTTTTAGCAACAGCTTAAAGCTTACTAGTAAAGATGAATGAAGAGACCTTAAGAGATGTCGCTTTTGAGCATGTCATTGCTACACGTCAGAGGATCTGGGCTCTTTGAGGACTAGGTCATGAGGGTTATTTGTAGCACTATGGTTTTCTCATGGGAGTAGTGCATCCTTATCCCAGCTTCTGCCTTTCATATTGGATACTTGGAATTAAGATTAAATACAATGAATTTTTAAAAACTATTTTATTTGTAAGTAAGGAATTCTGTTCTGGAGGGTTTGTCTTCAAGGCTGGTTTGATGTATTTTCAAAGGCAGGTGTGTCTCTCATACCTTGTCAATAGATTGTCACGCTTTTGCCTTTTGGACAACCAGCTGAAAGACAGAGTCTCTCTGGCCTGCAAATAAATATTTAAATGTTTCAAATACAAATTATACTTGTGTTAGTCATGGAGCCAGTGAAACTCATTCTTCATGTTCATTGGTGATTCTCCAGCTGGGTGATGGAGATGGAGAATGGAATTTTTAATTATCAACTGTGAATGGTTTATGAGAAATGGAGAAATACCAGTATAAAACGAAAGGCAATTGGTTATAATTAAACTCACACCTATTACACTGATGCAAAACATTCAGCTCTAGAATTCAGTGGTTTTTAAGTTTTGGTGAGCCTTTCCATATCATCCCTGGCTGGTCCTAGGAGCTTCCATGCTTGTCTTTCTCTTCCCTTTGTATGTATTCTCTGAAGCAGACATCTTGCCCCTTCTTTCCATGGGGAACTCAGCTTTGTCATGTTCAGCATTGCAAATGCTGCTAACATTGGCCCTGCCCTCTGATCTAGGAAATCACAGTGAACCGATGTCTCCCAGTGAGTCCTGATTGTACACGATCTTCCCAGGAGCAAGAAAACTTCCCAGTGTTTGGCTCATTGACTATTCTGAGCGAAGTAGGAGATGAAGTTGATAATCAGCTGTACATCTCCCAGTCTGCATCATACAGCCCCACAGGACATCTTTTGAGTACAGGTTTAAACCCTTTTGAATCAGCAACTCTTGCTCAGAGCTCAGAGCTGCCTCTAAAGCCCTCTGCAGTTCTCACTAAATTAGCTCTCTCAGGATTGGAGAAACTGGATACAAGGCCACATTGGATGTGACTAGACTTCTGCCCCTGCTCTCCCAACCCATCTCCTTTTCCTCTGTGTTGACCCACCTTTCATCTTATCACAAAGGATACCAGAAAAGGTGCTGCAAGGCTATACTCCTTATTTTATTCTAAAGGAAGAATTCGTTTATGGTCCTCAGAGTTCAACCATTGTGGTATCTACTGCCACCAATATCTGTAAAGGATGCACCTCTTCTCTGAATGTGTAATGACTGCTACTGAAACAAACAATAGGAAATCATTCTCAGCACTCCAAAATAGGTGTGGCAGGGGATCAACCTATTTGCAATGTCTCTCGAGGGAGACATCTTGTAGAAAAAAAAGGTGAAGGTAGGGCACAATTCCCACAGGACTATATTGAATCTCTCCACAAGAGGTTGCTCACATTTTATCTTAGTTTTTCCCCCTTTCTTGACAAAACACTTATAATTTTGCATTATCTTGGAAAAGAAAGGTGGCTTCTATTTCTAAATTTAGGTAGCTGATTTTATATACAACCAGGCTTCATTGTTACTCATCATTTAGTGAGTTATACTATCCTCCTGGAATTTAGGTTAAGTTGTAATGCCTTATTGTGAAATTTCATGTGTTATTGTCGTATGTGAAACATCTTGTGACTTGTGGGGACATAAGCGATCCTATGTTCTCCTGATACTAGACCACAGTCACACTGTCAAATTTCAACAAGCAAATGCAATTAGACTCATTTATAGAATCACCCTAGCTATTTATTCTTGCCTTATAAAAAATGTCAGAATTTCTTGAGACTTCTAAGAAACCTAGACTCTGATGCAAATATTTTTTGCATTTTGAGATATCTTTGCATTTTGTAAAATATATGATGATATATTTCTTTGACTCATGTTTTAAAACATCTCTTGGCTTCTCATCTGGCTTCCATCTAACTTCTTCCGTAGCATAGACTCAGCTTGCAGTGAACAGCATCTACTTGTGGATTTCTTGGTGTTTTCTCAAATTGCCCTTTTATCCTTCATTGTGAAGGTCATTTGATACCAGGCTGTCATAGCAAATCACCTTGACTTCCTAAATGGTAAGATCATTCCCTGAGCGCTTACAGTATCTGTTTGCTGTTATGAAAACTTGTTCCATTATGAAGATAATTCTTTTCGAACAATAAAAGTGAAGTATTTTTCCATAAAGGACTCCTGAGAGCATATTAGTGTGAATTTTATCTCATTCTTTCCTAAAAATTATGTCAGGCCACCTCTTAAAGCTTAAAAAAGCCCATAAAAAATCAAATGTCTATACACCTGTCTACCAGTCCTTTGAATTTATTATGCCCTTTGAAAAGAATGGTCGTGTGATCCTGGCATGCATAAAAATGGAATGATTTGGTGGGAGACATAAGACAAATAGTTTGTGTGTTTGTCCAACACTAGGCTCTTCATATTCATTTTGTATTACCTCAGCATAACTTTTCCATCACTTCTCTGGGGAACTTGCCATGTGCACTGACTCAGATAAATGTACAGGACAAATAGAGGTGGGTTTTGATTGCTTATGGTGAGTTGGATAGAAGTTGCTGATTTCTCCAATCACAGCATTAATTAGAGACTTCTTACTCCACTGGGAAATCACTTTTCAGCTTTTTTTTTACAGTTTAAGTGTTCTGATGATAGAAAAGGATCTTATGAGCCCTCTAATGGCCATCCATTTAGTGAAAGAATCATGCTAGATAAGTATGTGTATTTATATTAATAAGAATGGAAAAAGAAGGAATATTTTCAGTAGTTGTAGTGACATGCACTGGCTGTGGTGCTTTTAATGGCTTGTTGTTAGTTGATATCGCTAATTTTAAAACTAAAAAGGCCTTGATCTAAGAGATGCCAGAATCCTGATTTAGCATATATGTAATTGAAATCAGGATGATGTTTATGTGTTGTGTTGGGACAAAAAGACCTCACCCCGCCTACACAATTCAGGGGGTGTAATTGAACCACATGGAGAATACTGCCCTGTGGTTCTTTAAACAACTATTATATGAAGTAAATGCATTACTAAGGATTTTGTTGGAGGGAGAAAGGGAACAAGGAACTGAACAGGAATTTACAAGGCAGTAAAGTATCTATGATTGTGGTAGCGAATAGCCAGGTAGCTGGTTCTGTTCCTCCCAGCCTTGGAAGTGGAACACTAGCATCGTGGTGACCTGTTGAGTCAAATGAATGCATTTTAGTCTGACTATTAGAATGACTCTTTGATTTTTTTGGTGCAATGCATATTCATAAAACTGAAAGGCCCTGGAACTGTGTGCCCTGCGATTTCTTCCTTACTCCTTCCCACTGGCAAATAATTGTGGGTCCTCCTAGAATTCTCTCTCTCTCTCTCTCTCTCTCTCTCTCTCTGGAAAATAGCAGAACCTTTTATAGCTATCATAGGTAAGTAGGTATTCAAAATGTTGCAAGTAAGTAAAATGGGTAGGTAAAACTTGGTAAGTCTTGCCTGACTTCAAGGGAAATGACAGTCTTGATGATGGTAAAGCAGAAGTTTAGTAAGATTTTATTTCTAGTCTTTTCCGTTCTCTAAAAGCCTATGATGTCAAACAGGGGGCTTTTCTCCAGCACGGATTTCATGAAGCTAGTTGCCTGTGGGATGACAAAGAAAATCTTAATTGTCCAGTATTCTGTAATGTTATCTATTTACCTGTTGAATCTTTTTCCTCTAACCCTCAAAACAAACACTCCAAGGCTGAATCTGAACAGGCTCCACCCACAGAGCCAAAAGCAGAGGAGCCCCTGGCTGCCGTCACACCTGCCGTTGGGCTGGACCTTGGAATGGACACTCGGGCTGAGGAGCCAGTGGAGGAGGCAGTGGTGAGCGCTACCTCCCTCTCACCCTCGATCTGCCTCGCTGCCACAGCCATGCTCATCTCATGACCCCATGCATCACTCTCATCTTTGCCTCACTTGGGCCAAACATGCTCCATATCTGTTGTAGCTCCCAGGTTCCAATAGCCTTCATTCCTATTCTCTTTCATTTTTTAATGACTAATCTTATGATCTAAAGAAAACTGTACATAGCCACAGGTTTAGCACAGTAGAAGGGTTGTAGAACTTGCGAGTAATCAGAACTGTTAATGCTTTGTTCTATCTGTGACAGCTGGAGACGTAGCTTTATTAGGGATGTGACAAACAGAATAATAACTTTGTTCATTGTGTGTACATATTGATTACTTACAGTGTTCGTTTTGTAGGTTGGTTAAGGTCCAATGAGGTGTTGAAATCCCATATCACAACTCCATGAATCTATAAGGATTCACCATTTGCTCACAATTAAGTCTGCTGATGACTCTTATAATAATATGGACCTTCAGGATGTTTTGTTTCTGTGCTGGGTTGGAGATCCATTTGTCTGCCTGGAAACCTGCTCTTACCCTAATCCATGCAGCCATAAAGAACACCACATTGCAAAGTGGGCTGAGCTCTGATATGTACCAAGTAGAATTGGACATTGTAATACCCACGAAAGTGTAGAGTACAAAATACCCATGGTGAGTGAAAAGTCATTTATTTATGAAATGAAGAAAAATGTCTTCCAACAATTTCAATCAGGGTACCATTTACTACAGCCTTCATAGACTGTACAAATAGGAAAACCAATTTCTCTATTACCAAAAATAACATTCCCTGAATTAGATACCTAGAGAAATGAGGCTTACTTCATGTCGTTGGTGCCTTAAGTCATTTTACAGGGAAAATGGTAGGTCATCTGTCACATCAACAGTTTATTAATCAAGTAGAAAAATAAATAATAGTGCAAGATAGTAATGGAACTACTTAAAGTGGGGCTGAATCTCTCCTAGAGGCGTTGCTTGCAGGGACTTTAGACCAGGGAGTGCTGTGTCCAGGCCCGCTCCCAGATTCGCTGGAGATTTCAGCAAGTCCATGCAGACAGTGCTTTTTCATTTGGTGTCCAATGGTGATCTGTCTACTCACCTTAGCTTTAAGATTATTTAAATAACAAAGGAAGGGAAAAATAGAATTTAATTTTTCACTACTGTTATAATTAAGAAGATAATTGATTTTTAAAGGAATGTGGATGATGCCAGGGAGTTAAAAAGATATTGATTTAGGTTTTGAGGGAAATCGTTTCAATTCTGAAAAGCTCTCATCAAATCCCTATTTTGAACAGCAGAACCAACTTCACCTTCACCAATGTTTTAAAACTAGTTCATTGATTTTATGCCCAAGACTATTCAGTGTAAGGCTTAATGCCATCATGCCCATGTGTTTGAGCACGGGCAGCATTGGATGTTGTGCGATAGATTGGAAATGTAGAATAGACGAGCTACTGCGTTCAATACAGGCTGAACGTTGATTCTCCATGATCCCTTCTAAGAATGCCATGTGCATATACCTCCCACACCCCCATCCTCATTTCAACAAACCAATCTAAGAAGGCTTTTGTTTTTTTCAGAGTCCAGGTTTATGGTTTTCCAGTGGACAATATTAGTGGCCACGAATTATTAAGTACCTACTATGTAATAGCTAATATATATGCATATGTTTGATAATTGTTTAAACTAAGGGTAATATGAAAAATATTCAACACCCTGTGGCACAGGCACCAACCGTCACTCAAACCGGCTTCCCTCATGTTGGGTAAGCAGCTCTTTGGAAGAATGCTTCATTCTGAAAATACCTTTTCTCCTAAAGCTCATAGGTGAACTGTAAAGAATCAAAAATTGTGATTCCTTATAAAATATAAGGCAATTTACAGTCTTATGAAGGATTTAGGCACCTCCTGAGATCCACAGGTGATGCAAGAATCGCAGGTGCAGAGCTCGCACTGTGATCCACGCTTTCCACAGAGAAAAAATTCAAGTTCATTTCTCCATATGGACTGAAAAATAACAGTAACAATGTTAACTAAGAGGAGACAGTTTACAGCAATTCAGTTTGCCTAATGCTCATCAGTAGTGGCTGCCTTCCATGTTTTTAACATGGACATACTTGGATGAAATCAATTCTTCCCGTCATTCTCCCTTCTCCTTAGGAAAACAGAATCAGATAAAATGTATTTTTGTTTCCTAAAGTAGATTTATAGCTTGTTCCTTCTGGTCTAACATAATATTAGGGTTATATTTCTCTGGAGAAGTGTCTATTAGGTTGCTAGATATGTGATATTAATTGTAAAAACAAAAATCCCCATTGTGTCCCTAGCATTAATTAATAGGCTGGCTGTGGTTGTCATTAGTCAGCATTGAGTTGACATGACCTTTTGAGGTAATCCCTTTCGCTGCTGAAATGTCACCATAATTATTAGTTCAGGTTTTGACAAAATGCATTTCATCTGAGATGAAGTTTGTGATTGTTCTGTTTTTTTTTTTTTTTTTTTAAGAGGCAAGTATAATTTCAAACATGGGAAATTTTAACAGTGTTTTCCAAAGGGCTTTTAAGAAAAGTTTAATTATTACATTTTAGTTTGTTGTTTTATTTCTCATATAGCTAGTATTGTTGATAGTTTTTTCCAATAATATCAAATTTTACTAGTATGTCTACAGGATGCATTTACAAAAACAACACTGTTGTCTTTCCTTTTCCAGATGTTTCTATGTTATGTAAATAATGAAAATATTTGTTAGAAAAAAATGATTTGGGGCCGGGTGCGGTGGCTCACGCCTGTAATCCCAGCACTTTGGGAGGGTGAGGTGGGCAAATCACGTGAGGTCAGGAGTTCAAGACCAGCCTGGCCAACGTGGTGAAACCCCATCTCTACAAAAATACAAAAATTAGCCTGGCATGATGGCGGGTGCCTGTAATCCCAGCTACTTGGGAGGCTGAGGCAGGAGAATCGCTTGAACCCGGGCGGCAGAGGTTGCAGTGAGCTGAGGTCTTAACCATTGCACTCCAACCAGGGTGACAGACTGAGACTCTGTCTCAAAAAAAAAAAAAGCTCAATACGATTTCAATATTCGTTTCAATATATTTTAGAGAATTAGGTTGAAAAGCAGGTAAAGATGAGCACAGAGTCAATTCATAATGAATTATGTGGTTACAATTAATTATGGTTAAATTTTTACCCACATTTATTCCATTTGTTTCTAGAGAGGCCCCTTCTAATTTTCTCTAAATTTCTGTCAGTGCCTGTATTTTGCTTAAATTATGTGAATTATACCACTGTTTTGTTTTTTTTTTTTTTTGCCTATTATTTTTTCAAAATAATGCCATGTAATTAAATTTAGAGTTAGCATAGTTTTTAAAACATATAAATGTAAGAAAGACTGGTAAAGACGTTTTTAAAATTGTTGGGGAATCCTGGATTATGAAACATTATTGACCCATTATTCTGGGGACAACTTTGGTTTTTGCTGTGTTTTGTTTTTTAAAAACTTTACCACTTAACTGGTCAAGACCAATTTAAACCAACAAATATATACATATCAGAATTGCCAGACTATAGTCTATCAGCTTCATCTTGCTAGGAATATTTCTGTCTGAACAGAATGCATGTGTTCACTTCCTCTTTTACTCAGTTGACAGATATATTTGAGTCCTCTGTAGGTGTCAGGCTCTGTTCTGGATCTGGAGAATACAGGGATGCGATAAATAGATATGGCTCCTGCCTCCTAGTTTCCACAGACTGGTGGTTGAGATGCACGTTATACGGAGGTTGAGGTGTCCTTCAGTGACACTCATGTTCGTGGGAAACAGCATTTGGGTTTTCTCCTTTTGCAGGGTAAACATGAGAGCTAGCGTTTCCCCTGTGCCTCTAGATGTCATCTCCCAGTAAGTCAGAGGAAGACATTGAAGATCAGAGGAAGCCAGGGAGCTTGAATTATTGCCTGCCCTTATAAACATAGAATGATCTTCCAACTCCAAGTGCTCATACTGAAGCATGCTTTAAGATGTCAACAAACATACGTATGTATATATTTTTCTTTTTTTTATGAGAACCTTGGAGATGGATGTTCCTATTTACCTTTCGTAGAAAAAAAAATCACAGAATTGGTTGTTTTCTGAGTTTGACTGTATTCCCATTAGCAAATAGTTACATTTTCAGTGCCCCTCAAGCTAAACAAGTGTCTGTTTCTCTCTTGTTCACGATACCAAGCACACAGCAGAGTATATAATACATGCCCATCAAATTCTAAGTCATTGAGTTGTTAATTGGTTGACACTGTAGTCTTGGGGTCCTTAAAGGGGCTGCAGTTTGATTTCTTAAAGTACAAATATTTATATGGTCGTTTTCCGTGTCTTTTTTTTTCATTCAGACATTTTGGCTTTTTTATATTTAGGAAAAGCAAGCCAGTTATGATGATCAAAAGCAATGTCAGTTTTTTCATTCTGCCCCACAGCTCTGTGAGACCTAAGCCCCACTTACCTCAAATATAAAATGGAGTTAATAATAATCACCTTAAAAGTTTTCTATGAGGGCTTAGAAATAATACATATTGTCAGTTTCAGCATCTATCATGCAGAAGTTATTAATGACAGTTTGGTGATATCATTATTGTTACCATCCTCATGAAAAGTTGTTGAGAAGGAAATAAGCAGAAGCAGGGGAAATATGTACTCTGGGGAGGAGAAAGCAGCAGAGGCAAAGGATAACAGCCCCCTCTTCCAGTGTTGCCTCGTGTCAGAAATGGCAAAGGATCCAGTCCCTGCTAGATCTCCATCAACACAAATTTCCATGTGGTTTCCAAACAAGCTGTGTCCCATCAAAATTTTTTGTCCTTTCTAAGAAGATTTTCTGTTTTCTAGGCACCTTCATACTCAGTGAATGAATAGGGATTTTTTCTATCTTCATTGCCAAGGAGATGTGAGTATTCAGAGAACTGGCAGTGCCCTCTCAGCTGCGTCCTCTTTCAATGTGGTTGTAGAAGGAAAAAGAAGGGCAGATGATCTATAAATATGATACATCCAAATCCGATACAAGTAACTGAACTTAGATCTTTCTCTCTGTCTTTGCAGGAAGTCATAGGGAAGAGATAAAGTTAGCCAAGAATAAAGTGAAAGTAACAACACAGTGATCAGTTCCCCCAAACTCACAGAGCAGGTTGATCTGGATTGGTAGGTGGCCATCTCTGATGTTTTCAGATGTGGCTGATGATATTAAGTATTCGTTAACCACCTACCAACTGCTAGTGGCAGCATACACACACCATTTTCCCTGCCTTCTGGAGTGTGATTTCCAAAGCCCTATCGCAGACAGGCCCAAGTGAGACTTTTGAAATGTCATTGTTTATTCAGAGTGTGGTTATAAATCTATGTGAACATGAACTCAGGATTCAGGTTGTTCTTCCACTATTGAGGAGCCATTTTTAGGTGATAGATGCCCAGTGGCTTTTAGGTATTACTTTTGGCATGTACTTTTCTTCTGAGGTGAAATTCACATAAAATAAAATTAACCATTTTCAAGTGAGCAATTAAGTGGCACTTAGTACATTCACAGTGTTGTACAATCATCACCTCTATCTCGTTCCAAAACATTTTCATCACTTCAAATCACAGCCCCATAGCCATTAAGCAGTGACTCCCATCTTCCCCTCCCCAGGCCCTTGGTACCTGCCAATCTGCTATGAATTTATCTAACTAGAGAGCTGATATAAATGGAACCAGACAACACATGAGTATAAGATGATTTTGTGTCTGCCTTGGTGTACACTTTTTGTCACATACTAACTCTAGAGCTTTAGCTTGATATATTTAATGTGACTTGTTATCATTAGCTTCAGGATAAGAAACTCTTATTCTCTCTTCTGAATATGTATTGGACCCAGTTCATAATCCCTGATTGAAACGATTCCTGGTCATCAACACAATTGGGTAGCCTATGTAAGACCAGACCCATTCAGAGGTTAAGAAGACAACTCTGTTGAGATAATAAAGCCCCACCCCAATATGAAGCCCAATCCCACCCCAGAAATCAGAATTTAGACCTACAAGAGCCTTACAGATGTGTTCTACCTACTGGCTCACCCCTCTTCGCCTACCGGTGGCAGTGCTGGGATTTGTTTAGTCCATGGATAATGTGGAACCAACCCCCCAGACCATGTGTGCTGAGTTCTCATCCGCTTCTTGCCTGTTCCTATTCTGTCCATCCCTCACCTCCAGGATAGGAAAGCCCTTGCATGAATCCCTCCTGCTAGCCCTCCGGAGATATGAGCTGGAACCCTAAATATGATCAGGAAAAAGTGCTTGATTTGAGATCAGAGATCACTTCCTTTTCTCTGGCCAGTTGCCTTTTGTTCCAGCATCAGTGCCCAAGCAGCTCAGATACTGCCTTTGAGGACTACTGTGTGTGTCCTGAAGTGAAGGAATATGATCAAAGAGAGTAAGGTGATAGTAAAGAAGGCCATACTGTGATAAGAGATACTAGGGAGCACTAGCATTGTCATGCATTCTCTCACAGCAGTCCCATGAAATAGGATTATTTAGGCATCAGGATCCCCATTTTTCAGATTAAGAAAACGGACACAGAGAGATTATTTGCTTAACCAAGATCGCACACCTACAAAGTAGTGACCTGTGATTCAAAACCTGCTCTTTTAATCCATAGCTGTCCATCTCCTGACTACTCCAGGTGCTTTTAAAAAGAGCAGGTTTTATAAAAATATATTTATCAACACATTTCATATCACGTCTAACTAAAGCCATTAGGTTCACAACTTAGGGTCCAAGCTGACACAAAGACTTCCTACAACGAATGCTTAGACTTGATACATGTTCCTGGTTTGTGGTTGAGGAGTTGAACTGAAACAGAAACTCTGTGTAGCCTCAACCTTGAGCTTCTCAGAGGTAATGTATATTCTAATTCTCCACTTTGGCTGCAAAGCAATTTCAGAGGGGATGTATTTGAAAGACCCTGAATTAGGAATATGGGGGAACTGACTCCATGGCCAACCAGTGAGGTGGCCTTGGGGAAATAATTTTACCCTCCATGCCAGTTTTCTCATCCTCCTTTAAGAGCGTTGTACACGATAACCTCTTCCTGCTCCCCAAAATCAAAATGTATTACTCTAAAAATTCATTGTAGTAACAATTCCTTGTAGTAACAAGAGCACCCTATGTTTATGGCTTTTTTCCAGCCTCTGTTTGCTAGGCCTTTGGGATGACATATCATTGCGGAGTGGCTTTTACTTACTAATGCCATGGCCAGTTCAAAGGCTGTGAACTCAAAGGTTGGCAGTCAGGCCTTCCAAGTGTGACTTTCAGCTGCCTACCCCTCCTGAAGCTGCAGGCCCCACACTGAGATATATGGGTTGGGTCCCAGGTTGCACACTGAGATATATGTCGTGCTTGACAGGGTCAGGTTTGGGAGTTTTGCCAACAACGTGTAATGACATTCAGGTGATTTACAGATCACTGTTTATCAGTCTAGTCTCTGAATGTGTGTGGCAGCCTTCCTTCTGCCTTCTGCCAACCTGAGCCTGGGCCTGCTTAGGAGAAGGCAGTTTGAGCGGTAACAGCAGGCACTTTACATACCATTCAAAGATGACATAGCCAGCCATGGGAAAATGCTTATTGTACCATGAAAGTGTCTTCCTTAAGCAACCTCTTTAACAAACTGTTTGCAATCCGTGTTGAAGCTGTCCATGGTGACTGCTCCAAAAACTAGTGTGTGCTCATTTCCTCGTCTCTGAGAGAGAACAATCCATGGTATTTACATTTGCATTAAAAGATAAGTCCCCTTTTCCTATCCACTTGTCCCCTACATGTTGCAGATAAATCACTAATTAAAACTTTAAATACTGATCTGTATTATTATTGGATATTCTGACACAAACTTAAAGGCCAAATTAACCAAAATGTGTTAACTTTGAGATCTCTGTAGAAGACTTTAATTTTTAAAGAAAGTGATGGAGCTAGTTCTAACAGACATTGCCATGGCAACAGTGCTGCCTGCAGTTGAGTTGCTCTGGGACCCAGCTGCTGAGGGTTCATGATGGGACTGCAGGCAATACCTGGAGAGCAGACTGAAAAAGATGATTGAGCTGAACATTGTGAGGGGGACACCACTAAATTCCTTTATTAGAAAGGAAGCACATAAATATGTCAAATGAAATTTGCGATACCAAGTGCCAGCTTTGAAAGGAACACTACTGGGGACACGGGGTACCATGAGAAAGCTTGCCCCTGCAGTCACACCGAAGGAAAATTATGACCCAAATTGTTTTAAATATAGTTCACGTGAAGAGATTTACCAGTCACCAGCCCATGCCATAGTTCGGTCATCTTCTATGTGGGGTCATAATGATGATCTGGAGACTCTACCTACCTCTTGGGCTTTTCTTTAAAATGGATTCTGAAGAAAATGCTGTATTTTCATTAAAATGCCAAGGATCTTCAGACAAGTCAAGAGCTCAAGTTGGATCTAGAATTAGAGATAGTCAAGAAAAGGCAATGGTGCCCTGCAGCCAGGATTCCCACTGTATTTGTCTTCCTTTGTTACTTTTCCCCATGAGTTTACACAGCCAGGCCCAAAGGGACTTCCTCCAGCTCCATAGTGAATTAGTGGAAGAGTCAAAACTAAAACCCAGTCTCCAGTCTATCTCTAGTGCTGCTTCTACTTTATAATAGTTCCTCCCTTGTAAAATGAGAACATTAGGCCCTGTGGTCCTTCCAGCCATGGGATCAGATTAATCTCTAACTTGTGAACATACTTATAAATGAAAGGCAAAATGTCCAACTTCTAAATGTTCTCAGTTGTAGTTCTGTAGTGCAATGGATCAATTGGTCATCTTTTCCACTTTTCCAGCCCGTACATATCTTAACGATGAAATCTACAGGACGAAATGAAATCTACAGGACAACTACAGGACAAAATAATGTAGAACAATAATGTAGGCAAAAGTAATGTAGAGAAATTCTATCAAACCAACCTCTTCTTGATATCTTTTTATTGCATAATTCACTATTGATTAAGAGGGATTTTGTGATATGTTTGCTTTGGTGCCCGGGTAGTATGTGTGCATGAATAAAGAAAAAATTTATAATCTATGCATCTCACTTTAAAGAGTAGCGTTCCAACAACTTAAGTGAATGTATCAACTGTTTATAAGAATACACTCACATTCTTTGTCAGACATTACTTGGGAACCAAAAGTTATTTAGGAGGTCTCAGAATTTCTGTGGAACTCCCTGACTTGAGAGGTGTGTGGTCTTCTTGGTTATGGGATGGTGTGAGAAAATACAGAGTTTAGAGTTAGACAAACTGTTTCAGTCCTTGTTTCTGAGTGTAAGATAATGTTGTTGGTGAACAGAGATAATTTGACTTCCTCTTTTCCAATTTGGATGCCTTTTATTTCTTTCTCCTGCCTGATTGCTCTGGCTAGGATTTCCAGTACTTTTTTGAATAGGAGTGGGGAGAGTAGACATCCTTGTCTTGTTCTAGTTCATAGGAGGAATGCTTTCAACTTTTTCCCATTCAATACAATGTTGGCTGTGAGTTTGTCATAGATGGTTCTTATTATTTTAAGGTATGTTTCTATGATGCCTGCTTTGTTGGGAGTTTTTACGATGAAGGGATGTTAGATATGTTAAAAAAATTTTGCATCTATTGAGGTGATCATTGGTTTTTGTTTTAAATTCTGTCTATACGGTGAATCACATTTCTTGATTTATGTGTGTTGAACAATCCTTGAATCCCTGAAGTAAAACTCATCTGATCATGGTGGATTATGTCTTTGATAGGCTGTGAGATTCAGCCGCTAGTATTTGGTTGAGGATTTTTGCATGTATGTTCATCAAGAATGTTGGCCTATAGTTTTCTTTCTTTGTTATGTCCTTGCCAGATTTTGGTATCAGAATGACACAGGTTTTGTAGAATGAAGTAGGGAGGAATCCCTCCTTGTTGATTTTTTTTTTTTTGAATAGTTTTAGTAAAATTGTTACTAGGTCATCTTTGTACATCTGGTGAAATTCTACTGTGAATTCGATCTGATACTGGGCCTTTTTTGTTGGTGGTAGATTTTTTATTACTGATGCAATTTCATTACTCATTATTGTCTGTTCACGTTTTCTGCTTCTTCCTGGTTCAATCTTGGTAGGTTTTATGTTTCTAGAAATGTATTCATTTCCTTTAGGTTTTCTAATTTGTACGCAGAGATATTCATAATAGTGTCTGATGACCTTTTGTATTTCTGTGGTATCAGTTGTAATGTCATGTTTATCATTTCTGATTATATTTATTGAATCATCCTTTTTGGTTAATCTAGTTAGCAGTTGTATAGTCAGGGTTCTACAGAGAGACAGAGCCCATTGGGGAGATATCTATCTATCTATCTGGAGAGAGAGAGAGAGAGTGAGTTTCCCTAACAGAATCTTCTCTCTCTATCTCTCTCTCTATATATAGATATAGACATAGATAGATAGAGAAGACATCTCTCTCTCTGTATATATATATGGAGAGAGAGAGAGAGAGACAGAGACAGAGAGAGAGGATTTTACTAGGGAAAATTGGCTTATGCAATTACAAGGTGAAGTCCTACGACTGGCCACCTGCAAAGCTGGGAACAGAGAGAAACCAGTAGCATGGCTCAGTCTAAGTCTGAAAGCTTCAAACCAGGGAAGCTGACAATGCACCTCTGTGTGACACCAAAGGCCTGAGAGCCCACAAGAGGCCACTGGTGTAAGTCCCAAAGTCCAAAGGCCGAAAAACCTTGAGTCTGATATTCAAGGGCAATAGGAGAGAAAGCAAGCATCCAGCATGAGAGAGAGAGAGAGAAGACTTAGAGCAAGCAAGCTTATCCCCCTCTTCTACATGGTGTTCCAGCCATCCTGGCAGCTGATTGGATGGTGCCCGTTCATGTTGAGGAGGGGTCTTCCTCTCCCAGTCCACTGACTCAAATGTGAGTCTCCTCTGGCAACAACCTCTCAGACACACCTAGAAACAATACTTCACCAACCATCTAGGCATCCCTCAATCCAGTCAAGTTGACACCTTATATTAATTATTAAGGCAGTCTACAAATTGTATTTATCCTTTTAAATAACCAACTGGCTGTTTTGTTGATCCTTCATAAGATTTTTTTTTTTTTTAAATTTTCAATTGCATTTAGTTCTGCTCTGATCTTTGTTATGTCTTTTCTTCTGCTAGCTTTAGGTTTGGTTTTTCTTATTTTTCTAGTTCCTTGAGGTATGACGTTAGATTGTTAATTTGAGATCTTTATATCTTTTTGGTGTAGATATTTAACAGTATAAACTTTCCTCTTAGCATTGCTTTTGCTGTATGCCAGAAGTTTTGATATGTTGTATCTCTGTTTTCATTTGTTTCAATTTTTTTATTTTTACCTTAATTTCTTATTTACTCAAAAGTTATTCAGGAGTAAGTTGTTTAATTCCCAAATACTTGTGTGGTTTTTAGAGTTTCTCTTGGTATTTATTTTTAATTTTATTCCACTGTGGTCTGAGAAGTTGCTTGGTATGATTTCAGGGTTTTGGATTTATTGAGACTTGCTTTATGGCTAAGCATATGGTTGATTTCAGAGAATGTTCCATGTACAGATTTTAAAAAAAATTGTACATTCTGCAGTTTCTGAGTGGAATGTTCTATAGATATCTATTAAGTTCATTTGGTCAAAAGTACATTTATGTCCAGAGTTTCTTCTTTAGTTTTCTGCCTTGGTCATCAGTCTGGTGCTATCAATGGGGTATTGAAGTCCTCCATTATTATTGTAGTGATGACTATCTCTTTTCTCAGGGCTAGTAGCATTTGTTTTATAAATCTGGGTGCTCTGGTGTTGGGTATATATATATATATATATACACACACATATATATACACATATATATGCACATTTATATATATATTTATATATATAAAAAATAGCTAAATCTTGTTGAATTGAACTCTTGTTATGACATAATGCTGTCTTTGTCTTTCTTTTTAATGTTATTGGCTTAAAGTCTGTTTTATCTCATATAAGGATAGCAACTCCTGCTCTTTTTGTTTCCAGTTACATAATACGTCATTTCCAGCCCCTTTACTTGGAGCCTGTGGGTGTCATTACATGTTAGATGGGTGTCTTGTAGGCAGCAGGTGGCTGGGTTTGGGTTTCGTTTTTCTTAATCCAATTTTCCAATCTGTAAGTGGAACATTAAAGCTATTTATGCTCAAGTTTAATATTGACATGTGAGATTTTATTCCTATCATAGTGTTATCAGCTAGTTGCATTACAGTCTCAGTTGTGTAATTGCTTTATAGGATATGTGAACTTTGTACTAATGTGTGCTTTTGTGGTGGTATCATCCATCCCCTTTCATGTTTAGAACTCCTTTCAGCATTTCTTGTATGACCAGTCTAGTGGTGACGAATTCCTTTAGCATTTGTTTGTCTGGGAAAGACTTTATTTCTCCTTCGTTCATGAAGCTTAGTTTGACAAGATATAAAATTCTTGGCTGGCAGTTTTTTTCTTTAGGAAGGCTAAAAATAGGCCCCAAATCTCTTCTGGCCTATAAGGTTTCTGCTGAGAAGTCGACTGTTAGTCTGTTGGTTCCTTTGTAGATAAATTTGACACTTCTCTGTAGCTCCCTTTAAGATTTTTTCTTTAGTGTTGATCTTGGATACTCTGTTGATTATATTTCTTGATGATGTTAATCTCATATAGTACCCCCCAAGTGTTCTCTGAATTTTTTGTATCTGGATAAATACTTCTCTATCAAGATCAGAAAAACTTTTTCTGAATCATTCCCTCAAATATGTTTAAGGGAACATACTGCACTCCTTTGGAGGTGTCAAAACACTTTGTCTTTTTGTATTGCCAGAGTTCTGCTGATTCTTTCTCATGTGAAGAAGCTGTCACTTCTTATGTTTAAATTAGTCATCCTTTGATGGGACATTTAAATTTTTTATTCTTTTTTCCCTTGAGGATATGGCTGTGGGGTTTGTTGTATATGATTATTTGGCTTTGTTTCTAGGTGCATTCAGGAGGCGAAGGCTCTACATGGGTTCCTTTGTTATGGATATCTGTTGTGTGGTGGCTTTCTCAAATGCTGCTTGTTGTAGCAATATATTGGGTATATGAGTTGATACACTGTCTTCTGTGGGGCTGGGAGTGTGGAGGTTTCAAGAAGTTTATGTCATACATTAGCACTATGCCCTTCTGCAGCAGGTTTTTTATTTGGTCTTCAGTCTCCAGTCCAGTAGGTGGCATTTAAGGATGAGAGCTGGCTTACCCTTGGGTAGCTGGATGATGAATGGAGGCACCTACCCTGACAAGAGTGACAGGAGGATTTGTATTGGGATGTGCTGAGCTCTTGGGGATAAGCATTAGGGGGCTGCACCAGCTTCTCATCCTAGATAGGCAGGAATGTAATCCACTTTACTGTTGCAGGACTCGTGACCTTCAGTTCAATAGATGCTGTCCTTTGACTCCAGTCTGCAGTGTGACTGAGGTCTGTGAAAGCACCTGTCTGGTGGCTATCAGCAAAATGGCCTTGGGGCAGAGCTTCTTCCCCCAATCCAGAGCAGATAGCTCTGTGACTTGTCTGTCCTCTGTTGCCACCATGCTGCCCACTCTGTTTAGGGAGGGGAAGATGGGCTCTGCCCTTTGTGCAAACCCAAATGGCATAGCTCACTTTCACTGGGGATGCGGCCATCTGGAAATTCACTGAAAAGGCTTTCTCCGAGTGCACTGGCACCAGCCCCCAGCAGAGAAAATCTGCTCTGCATCCACAACAGTGGATGGGCGAGGTGGGAAATGGCCCCTTTTCCATGATCTTTCCCAGCCACTAGTCCTGCCCCTTGCAGAAATCAGCACCATGCCTGCATTTCCTTTGTTCCAAGGGGCACTTTGACAGGCTGTATTCCCCCTTCCCTCAGGGTGGCCTGTGCCAAGAGCTAGCTCTCTGGAGTACCCACAACTTCCCAGCATCCTCCCTATCAGTCCCCTATCAATGCCAAATCAGAGTGGGTTCTGAGGTATGTTTGCAGGGGGTCTGGTGATACAGCTGCACAAAGGCCGAGGTTCCTCAGGCAGGCAGTGACCTACACTGTGCGCACAGCTGGTATGGCACCTGCCGTTTCAGTGCAGGCCTGAGGGGAGTGCGAGTACACCTGGAGGAGCTGACCACCGCTGCTCTGTCCTCAGGAAGTTCTCAGGTTGCTACTAGCAGCATTGCCCAAGGCCACAAGGGCAGAGGCACTCTCTGACAATTTAGTGGTCAGCAGTCTGTCACAGAAGAGAGGGGAGTAGAGAAACACCCCCACCTATCCTTACTACCGAATTCTAAGTTCCTTAAGGGTCAGTCTCTGCCAGACTTTTGTAGCTTTCCTTTTCTACACCCCAGCTTATTTCCATGGGAACTCCAACAGGTCCTGGCTCTCTTCTCTCAGCTTTCCATTCGGATCATGGCCACTCATCTGTAACTTTGATCCCCTTTCTGAAGAGAACTGGCATCTGATGTCTCCAGTCAGCCATCTTGGGAGAAAAAAAAATCCTTGGAGCATTTTTTTTTTAAATGAAATTTATCATTGGGATGTATAAATGAAGATTCATGAGAAAGCTGAAAACACTTAAAAATCACTCAAAAAATCAGATTCATTATTACCAGTTTTTTTTGTTTGTTTTCATTTTAATGATTTTACTCTTAAACAAAAAAACCCAGCATATAGAAAAAGAAAGTCAACATTTCAAAAGTATATTTTAGAAATGTTAGCTAAACCCAAGAGAATTTTCTATAAAACAAAGTATAAATGGATCCCTGAAGCGTAATACCTGAGCCAGGCAAGGGAAAATATCTGAGAGTGTCATCCATCTCCACCCTCAATCAGAGACAACTTGCATCTACCCCGCCATGAGTATGGGATTCCTTTCTGAAGCATCCAGGCCATTTGGGGCCTGCTGCTACTCTCACACAAGTATATCCTTTGACACATATATTTGGAGGATTTATGTAACAGATGATTCTATGTAAAGACTTGATAAATCCCTCTCCAGCTCCTGTTCTGAAAAGGATATCTAAGAGTCCCCAGATAATGAGTAAAATGGAACAAAGAAAATGTTTCCACATCTACTGTAAACATCAAGCCTATAGAGATTTCCCCTGATTTGAGAAAACTAAGCAAATAAATACGTTTTAAGATTAGCAAACACCTAAAGAGCAATACAAAAGAAAAAATAATGATTGCATGCCAGAGTTAAAAGTTTCTTTAGAGAATATGCAACAATAACAAAAATTACCTGACATACAAAGACAAAATTTGAAAATTGCCTTCCTTTTTGTTGTCAGTAATACTCAAGATGACCTCGATAGGTGAAACAAAAGATGAAGGGTGAGATGATAAGGCAACCATATTGAGAAGAAAAGAAAGTCACTTTGAAAGGCAGATGAAAATGGAACTCAATAACATGGGTAAAGATTTTAAGGGGAGGAAATGTAATATTAGAATTAAAATTTGCATGAGATGTGGTAAAGATGAGAAGCAACACTATAGAGAATCGATTTAGTGATATGAGGACAAGCTGGAGGAGTTCTCCCAACACATAAAGAGAAGCACAAGTAAAGGTGATGGATTTAGGGCCAAGGAGTGAAGATACAGCTCATGGGTAGAAGTTCATCCTGAAGAAGAGACTATAAGAATGTTACAGAAGCAGAAGTGGCCAGTATAATAGAAGAAAACATGCTCGAGCAGAAATTTTCCTAGTTGATGGAATTAATGCATGTGGATTATAAGAAATCACCCAAAAAAACAAACTTAATGGAGAGAGACTACATTGAAATGTATGATTTTAAATATTTAAGTTCAGAGTTTAAAGAAAAATGTCCTGCAACATCTAGATCGGAAATAAGAAAGCACTACAAGTGAACGACAATTAGGTTGTTCTCTGACTTATCCATATCAATACTAAAGGTCAGAAGCTATTAGAATAACATACAGATTTTGAGCACAAAGAAACACAACATAGTAATTCTACCCCAAGTCAATAGTTGGCCATGTAGGAAAGCAGCAGAAAGACATTACCAATTACATAAGGTGCTAGAGACTTTCCATAGAATTCCTAAAAAGCATTTTGTGAAGATATATTGCAGTTGACCAAAAGATGGCTCAAATCAAGGCAGATAGGTGGGAAGACATGTGATAAAGCAAATGTGGTGACATGTCTGTTGAAGATCCTAGGTGGTGGGCACTTAGAAGTTCATTGTATTCTATGTTTTTGAAATTTTTTTTAAAAAATTTGTTATTATGTTGAGCAGAAACCCCAAAAACATGTTTAATGAAAATATCATAAATAAATAAAGAGAGCAGTATTTAGTATTTAAATTATTGAAATATGTAACCTAAATAATTGTTGGGTTACAAACCAAAGATCTTTCTCACAGTGTTAGAGTAACATTTAAAAATGAAACCAACTAGTGTTTAATTCTAATAGAACTGTTAAATAACTTGTTAAATAGAATAAGCAATAAATTATTACATATCCATTACTATAACTTTTCTAAGAAACATGACTCATGTTTTGCAAAATAAACCTTGTATGATTAGAAAATGAATACAACTAAATATATCAAAATGTTGCCATAAATTATCTTTTATTATTTTAAAATTTGTTAGAAAAAATATTTTAATTGCTTTATTAGAAAATTGCCTATGATCACTTACAATAACCTACTTGATAAATAAGTATGGAATTTCATGGGCAGAAGGAGAATCAAAGTATCTTCTTCAATTGTCTCATCCAGACCAATTGCGTGATTGACAAACTACTTTCAGGCATTGTTCAGAGCTAATATTACCAAGAAAACAAGCAAATAAATAAACGAATGCATGAATGTACAAATGCATGACATAAACCTCAGAGACGACAAGTTCTCTTGAGCCTATCACTACTCTGACATGTTTGGGAGTCTTGGTCCTTGTTGGCCTGCTTTTACGGCACCATCTCATAGCAGGACTGGCTAGTTTCTGTCACCCGGTTGTGTTTGGCTATTTTACATGATTGATAACCTAGGCTATTGTTGTATTTTGTTCATGTCATTACAATTCCAGACAATTTTGCTAAAGCAACTTTAAACTGGTGTTTAGAGGACCCTGGCATGAATACCATAATTATATGGCTTTCCACCAAGGAGATGATTGAGGCAGAATATTAGAAAGCAATGAGGGGCCGGGCGCGGTGGCTCATGCCTGTAATCCCAGCACTTTGGGAGGCTGAGGCAGGTGGATCGCCTGAGGCCAGGAGTTTGAGACCAGCCTGGCCAACATGGTGAAACCCCGTCTCCACTCAAAATACAAAAAAATTAGCCGGATGTGGTGGCAGGTGCCTGTAATCCCAGCAACTCGGGAGACTGAGGCAGGAGAATCTCTTGAATCCAGGAGACAGAGGTTGCAGTGAGCCAAAATCGTGCCATTGCACTCCAGCCTGGGCAACAAGAGTGAGATTTCATTTCAAAAAAGAAAAAGAAAAAGAGAAAGCAATGAGGTATGTATGGTGCAGAGACCCACCACCTACTCTCTCCAGAAGGTTCTGTGCTGGTCGCTGTGATTTCTGTGTGATATATAGGAGGGTTAGCAATACTCCTAGTTTCTGCACCTCATAGACCTCATAGATAAAGTAAATGTGTGCCCACGGTCAAGGAGAACATTTTTAGTCTCTCTTTGCAATAGCTGTTTCCCCCATAAATATATTTGACCAATAAATAGTATAGTTTGGGCAGAAGATAGGATAATTGTGTTTTTCTGAACATTTAGAGTGAAGAGAAGCATTTGATAGCACTGGGTATGAAAGGCTTGAAATACTTTCAGCAGGTTCAGTCCTCTGGTCTTCCTGGGTAACATTTTTTAAAAAGCAAATAGCAGTCATTTATCATTGTGGTTTTTCCTAGCAGATATAACATGTACTGTAGCAAGCAAAGCATAGAAAATGGTTTTTTTCTTTTATAGCTCTACAAATAGCTAACAAATTGAAATGCATAACAACAACAATAATAATAAGAGGTATAACTTTCATCAATGAAAACCTTTTCACTCTTTTCTTGATTTTGTCTACAGCTAACACCTAATCTGAACAAATGGGTTCCTGTTTTCCATTGTATTTTTATGGTGTTCTATTCTTGCGGTCAGTAAATAGGGCATTGGAAATATTTTGGTAAGAGCAAAAAATCTGGACCAGATTCCAGACATGAAGGGAGGATTGAGGCACCCCTGATCATCAGACCGGTGTCAGAAACAGAAAGCTATGAGGATACGCAGATAGTGGATGATCCTTCTCTGTTTAAGTAACGATTTTAAGCTCTGTAAAATCAACGTGTTAAGTAAACAGCAGCTGGAGAAGTGGGAATTCATTACTAATGGACTCAGAGATAGGGTGTAGAAGTGTTAATTGTTTGTTTTCCAAGCAGATCATTCAAATTGTTTGGCTTCCCTTTATAGTCTAAAGTGCCAATTCCTTAGCACCTTACTTTTGCCAGAATTTTTAATTTCAGTATTTTCCTGATATTTATTTATTATTCTTAAAATCAGTTTTCTGCATGCTGCAGTTCTTTTTTATATGACAGAGATGAGGTAAATTGCTGAGGTGCTGAGGCTGAGGTATTTGCTCCTGCAAGGTCAGGAACGTCAGAGCAGTCAGGTAGAGCCTTTAGCCGCCACCTGCTGGTGGTTGGTGTTATAGCAGCTAATACCTGTGTTTTTTTTTTTTTTTAATTATTTTATTTTATGTTTACTTTTAACTTTTGTGGGTACATAGGGGGTGTATATATTTATGAGGTACATGAAATATTTTGATACAGATATACAACGTGTAGTAATGACATCAGGGTAGATATCTATCACCTCCTCAAGCATTTATCCTTTTTTTTTGCATTATAATCCAATAATATTCTTTTAGTTATTTAAAAATGTACAATAAGTTATTGTTGACTGTAGTCACCCTGTTTGTGTTATGAAATACTAGGTCTTATTTATTCTTTCTAACTATTTTTGTGCCCATTAACCATCTCCCCTACTTCCTCACTACCCTTCCTAGCCTCTGGTTAGCATCTTTCTACTCTCTCTCCATGAATTCAATTGTTTTAATTTTTAGCACCTACAAACAAGTAAGAACATTCAAAGTTTGTCTTTCTGTACCTGAATTTTTTCCCTTAACACAATGACCTCCAGTTCAATCCATGTTGTTGCAAACGACAAGATCTCATTCTTTTCTATGGCTGAATAGTACTCCATTGTGTATAGGTACCACATTTTCTTTATCCATTTATCTGCTGATGGACCCTTAGGTTGCTTCCAAACCTTGGCTATTGTGAATAGTGCTGCAACACACATGGGAGTGCAGATACCTCCTTGATATATTGATTTCCTTTTTGGGGGGTATATACCTAGCAGTGGGATTGCTGGATCATATGGTATCTCTACTTTTAGTTTTTGTCCTTTGTTTTGTTTTGTTTTGTTTTTGAGGAACTTCCAAACTGTTCACCATAATATTTGCACTAATTTCCATTTCCACCAGCAGTATATGAGGTTTCTTTTTTCTATACTTCCTCGTCAGCATTTGTTATTGCCTGTGTTTTGGATAAAAGCCATTTTAACTGGGGTGAGTGACATCTCATTGTAGTTTTGATTTGCATTTCTCTGATGATCAATGAGATTGAGCACCTTTTCACATACTTGTTTGCTGTTGATGTCTTCTTTTGTGAAATGTCTATTCAGATCTTTTGCCCATTTTTTGATTGTATTATTAGATTTTTTTTCCCCATAGAGTTGTTTGAGCTCCTTATGTATTCTGGTTATTAATCCCTTGTCAGATGGGTAGTTTGCAAATATTTTCTCCCATTATGCAGGTCATTTTTGTTGATTGTTCCCTTGACGGTGCAGAAGCTTTTTAATGTGACGTAATCCCATTTGTCCATTTTTGCTTTGCATGCCTGTGCTTTTGGAGTATTATTCAAGAAATCTTTGCCCAGTCCAGTGTCCTAGAGAGTTTTCTCAATGTTTCCTTTTGGTAGTTTCATAGTTTGAAGCCTTAGATTTAAGCCTTTAATCCATTTTTATTTAATTTTTGTATATGGCAAAAGATAGAAGTCTAGTTTCATTGCCTGCTTAAATTATCTAGCAAAGGAAAGGTGATAACATGTATATTTAGTGATGGCAAAATCTTATACAACCAAATTGATAGATCTCTAGAGGTAAGTTACAGGTTAATAATAAACATGTTTGTATGGAACAAGTTTAAAAAATTACCTGTGGCAACACCATCTATAGGTCACAGAAGTATATTCTCTCCCAGAGATGTAGTATCAATTCAACTGAGACTAAAAGCCAATTACTAATAATGTGTAGTTGGAACATATGTGTATAAAAGGATTTATGCATAACCACTGGGAGAGTAGCCCATGAAATAACATCCTGTCTGCTTTTTCATCTGTAGCAGTGCCTCTGCTGCATGTGTGTGTAGTGGTGGTGTCTGCTGCTCTGTTTGTCCATACCGTCTGCATGTAGATAGAGTCCATCTGCTTCCAAGCTGTTGAAACTAGTGGGATATTCATAGGTGTGATTTTCCAGACAGATGGAGAGAATAAGCTTATAATCATGACACAACTTATTTTCTACATTTGAGCTCATAAGTTTATTGCATGCACATTTTCTTTCAGGATAGTTTTTAATATGGAAGAAACTTTGTTAGGTCCTTAGTATCCTAGAGAAACCCTGTTAATGTCTCCAACAATAAAGCTATGAGCAATTGCTCATTGTTCTTCTTGGGATTAAGATACCCTACTAATTTATGTTCTGATTACTATTCTCTTGACAACAGTAACAATAGCATCCATAAAAAGGTCGATGCTTATTTAAAACAGAGATGAAATTCTATTTGATTTCAAAATAAACTTTTTATTATAGGAATTTTCAGCCATTTGCCAAAATATAAACCCTCATGTACTTTTTACCCCACTTCAATAACCATCAGCATTTATAATTCACTTTAAATAAGTATCTGTTACAATTCATGAGAAAGCATTACTTTTGTGAACCCATAATGTATTAGTCCGTTTTCATGCTGCTGAGAAAGCCATACCTGAGACTGAGCAATTTGCAAAAGAGGTTTATTGAACTTACAGTTCCACATAGGTGGGGAGGCCTCACAATCATGGCAAGGAGGAGCAAGTCACATCTTACATGGATGGCAGCAGGCAATAACAGAGCTTGTGCAGGGAAACTCTCATTTTTAAAACCATCAAAACTGGTGAGACCCATTCACTGTCACGAGAAGAGCATGGGAAAGACCCACCCCCATGATTCAATCATCTCCCACCGAGTCCCTCCTACAACACACGGGAATTATGGGAGCTACAAGATGAGATTTGGGTGGGGACACAGAGCCAAACCATGTCACATATACTTTCATGACAGGGCAGGAAGAAGGAAGTATGTCATGGCTAGGGATTGTATTTTAAATCATTGTACACCCTGTGTGGAGAGCCACATCCTTGTAATAGGAGATTCTCATAAGAGAGGGAAATAAATTTCTAAGAATATGAGGAATACTTGGACATATAATGAGTAGTATAGCTGTTAACATCTCTTTTTCATTCCCAAATAAAATATTATCTTGTAGAAAAATGTACTGTATACATTCTGTAACAGGCATTTTTATTTAAACTATTACCTATAGCTTTGAGCCAGCAGAAACGTTTTTAAAACTGCTTTGTTATAAGTGTAGGTGTATGGTTCATGTTCTTCATCTCCAATTTCTGATGCCCGCTCGGAGGTACTCTTCATTATCCTTTTCTGTTTTCTGAGTTTGAAAGTTAATATTTGCAACATTAGGGCCTTCCTAACTTAAGATGTTGAACTGGGTAGAATGTATTCAACAAGGAAAAAGTAGTTAATCCTAATCACATCAGATAGTAAGATCCACTTTTGAAATATGTGTCCTGGATATATTATATAAGATCAACCTGAGATTCTTCTTCCATAGTCTTACTCATGTGAACCTCTCAAATCAAGTCTGTCAAGCTGATGTTGTCAGAATCCTGTTTAAAGAGTTGGACTCCAACCCATTTGTTCAAAACTGAAACTTCTGATTGCACTTCCTTTATTTCATTATCTCAAATTTTAAATACTACTTAAAACTCTTCTTCTGACTGTGTTTCTACCTTAGAAAGAAAATTCTGACTTTTTTCTATTTCACTTCTCCTTACTGGACCTAAACTGTGATTTTGGTATTTTGCCTGTAATGGGCTCTGCAGCTATTTGGAGCATTACCATGCATATTTGATTACAAAAATTATTTCCCCTTCATTCCTGAGGGTTCATTGAGAAAGCTTCCTTATTTTTTTTTTTTTTCCTGTGAAAGTGATTTGGCTTTTGGAACCTTCCTCACAAAGATTTGAAAGTTTATACTAAAATGCAATTTTTCGAAATTTTGACTTTGTGTGATGAGGATGCTTTTCTGATATGGCTTTTCTCCCTGACCCAGGCCACTTCCATCCTCTGACCCAGATGTTCCATGTAAATCAAAAAGTGAGCAAGGCAGGTCTCAGTCATGGAGAGGCTTATTTAGCCAAGGTTAAGGATGCACCCGGAAAAAGAGACATGAGTCAAAGGAGGATCTGTAACCGGTGCTTTTTCTGAAGAAAGTTTTGAGAACTTCAGTATTTAAAGGGGAAATAGCAAGCAAGAAGGGAATAAATTTTTAAAAGGAGGGTGGGTAGGCAATGAGGCAAGTGTCACATTCTTGTGAGGCTCTGATTAGTGCTCAGTGAATCTACATTTCACATATAAAAAGGGGGAGTGGGCACACAGTCATGCCTTCATCTCACGCTCTGTAGTTCCGCATGTTACATAAGATGAAGGAAGCATGTGAAATTACAGCTCTGTGTTTGGGAATGAAAGGAAGGTTGTTTTCGTGTGACTCTGTTCCCAAGCTTAGCTTTCCTTTGGCATGGTGAGTTTAAGGTCTCGAGATTCAATTATATTTCTTTTATTCCCTTAAGGCCTCATTTGTTGCTTCCAGCCAATAAAAATGGAAATAGCTTGTGGAGAGGACCACCTACACCTTAAAAGCCGTGTTTTTGGAATAGTATATGTCACTTCCATTCCAATCCCATTTGCCACACCTGACAGCAAGGAAAGCTAAGGAGTGTAGAATTGTTGGGAGCTCAGCAGAAGAGAAGTCAGAGTGTTGATGAATACATGGCAGACTCTGCTCTACCTAAATCCTGGGAGTGCAAAGAATGTTCCAAATCTGAATAGCCTCCGCAGAGGAGAGATTAGAAATAGGCTTGAGTTTGACTCCTGGCGGAGGCCCATGGAGATGCAGACGTGACCTGTTGGATTCTGCCCTGCAGATCATACCTGGAGCTGATGCTGATGCAGCTGTTGGAACCTCGGTGTCAGCAGCTGAGGGGGCCCCAGGAGAGGAAGCAGAGGCAGAGAAGGCCACTCTCCCTGCCGGGGAAGGAGTAAGTTTAGAGGAGGCCAAAATTGGAACTGAAACCACTGAGGGTGCAGAGAGTGCCCAAGCTGAAGCAGAGGAGCTGGCAGCAACAGTGCCTCAGGTGAGTGTCCCATGTCGCAGCCAGGGGAGCTCCTGGGAGGTGGCGTGGGCTGGTTGCTCTGTTGGTTGGTCCATGGTGATAACTCTTTGGATGTATAATAGGTTTGTAGCAATTTCGTGACTCCACCAAACAACATTATTATCAGATTCTCAGAAAGAGTAATCCCAGCTGCTCAGTATCAGCATCACAATGTTGCATACAGGCCCTCAGGGCCTGTGGCTGACTGGGCCTAAGCATGGAAAGGGGAAGGGGGAGCTCTGGGATGACGTGGAGAAAGGAATGAAGCAGGACAGTGAAAAGGATGAGAATGGAGCCGGGAGAAAGAGAAGGTGGTGAAGTGAGCACTTAGCCCAGGGAGAACTCAATAGTATTTAGATCTTACTATTCTTATTACTGTTTGGTGGTTATTATCATCATCAGAGTGTCCCAAATTCACCATCAGGCCCCTTTCACCAAGAGCCCACCACTGTGTGGTACTTTGAGAAGGGAAACAAAGGGACCTGGGCCATTAGGTCTGTGCATGAGGCTGGAGCGGGCCCTGCTCAGCACTGCCTCAGAGCAGCATTGAGAGGCCACAAAGCCACATACTCTACCACTGCAGGGGCCTCCAACCCCAGGGCCTGCCTCCACTGTCTGGTTCTTCTGTATTCTAGAAGGCAATGTTAAGAGGGGCCTTAATGGTATGTATTGTTTTCTCCTGATGATTTTACTCCCAAAAAATTTTCAAAAATTTCTCCAGGGTTGCTTAAAACTTGAAACTGAATTATCCCTTTCATTATCCCTTTTTGGGCCGGGGGCTGAGGCAGATAACAGTGTTATGGGAGAAGGAACTTAAAAGAATATTCCTTTTTCCCCTTAGATTTTCTCATCACAGTTCCCGGAGTGTTTTTGTGTATATTGTTGTACTCATGGTAAGACGGTATTATCTCTCTAAGTTGACGAATGTTACTGCTCTAGTCCGCTGATAGCAGAGGGAATATAGAAAGACTCCTGTTTTGCTGATGAAACTCCCCTCCATGCTCATCTTTGTTAAACAAATGAAAGCGTGGTCCTAATTGTTTGGTTCAGACACTAGAGTACCTGGAGTGGATTGTGGGAGGTGTGGTCCCTGCAGCGGCCACAGCAGTGGGGGGCTGGAATCACAAGCGAAGGACTGGTGGATGATCTCCAAACCCCGGCTGGATCTTCACCAGCAAGCATGGTTCAGGCACTGGGGGCCTCCTGGGACTGGGGGAGGGGAGGAAGGGGCTCATAGGAGGTGAACTGCCAGTGGCAAGAGTTAGGGCTCCGTGGGACAAGAACCAGGCCGGCCTGTGGGGCCGGGTGTGGCAGCTCACGCCTGTAATCCCAGCACTTTGGGAGGCTGAAGCGGGCGGATCCCGAGGTCAGGAGATCGAGACCATCCTGGTTCACATGGTGAAACCCCGTCTCTACTAAAAATACAAAAAATTAGCCGGGCGAGGTGGCGGGTGCCTGTAGTCCCAGCTACTTGGGAGGCTGAGGCAGGAGAACGGCGTGAACCCGGGAGGCAGACTTTGCAGTGAGCCGAGATTGCACCACTGCACTCCAGCCTGGGCGACAGAGCGAGACTCCGTCTCAAAAAAAAAAAAAAAAAAAAAAAAGAACCAGGCCGGCCTGCACTGACTCCTGCAATCCCTCTCAGGATGGTTTCCCTCACCCTTCAAGACTCAGTCTCCCATCCCCTATGTCTCCTCCCAGTTTCCACGGAAACCTCATGCTTACCAAACTGCCTGGCTATTCAAGGATCCAGAAGTTAATTCCACTAAGGGTTTAGGCCTCAGGAGGAACAGAAGGAGGCTGTGTGGCACAGCAGAAGACCCGGAGCCTGACTCTGGCTGATGGGGAAGTATGGAAGTGGCAGCCCCGGCTTTGGGCTGGGGACTGAGGCAGGTTGTGCAGGACAAGGAGGTTCTGTTTTCCAGGCCCTGCTGGGCACTGCCACGGGTTTTCTTCCCCCAGGAGAAGGTCATCCCTTCAGTGGTCATAGAGCCTGCCTCCAACCATGAAGAGGAGGGAGAACACGAAATAACTATAGGTGCAGAGCCCGAGGAGACCACCGAGGACACGGCTCCTCTGGGCCCCACCAGTGAGACGCCAGAGCTGGCTACGGAGCCGAAGCCCCTGCAGGACCCTCAGCCAATGCCTTCTGCACCAGCCGTGGGGACTGCTGACCAGCTAGCATCTGTAAGGGAGGCCTCTCAGGAATTGCCTCCTGGCTTTCTCTACAAGGTATTCTTATTTTTTTAACTCTCATTTGTCCTCTTTTTGCTTTGAGTCCCTTTTGCTTAAGCCTTTGGTTTTCCAGTGTTTACTTTTAGTTTTTGCAATTATTATTTCTCTGAACTGCTTTCCCTTCACCACAACATCACTTGGACAAGCGAGGTCGACAGTAATAGATTTTCATATTTTAACAAAGAATAACTAAAGGGAAGCTCACCACACGGCAAACAGTATGCCCCTGGGTAATGAATGAGAGAGTCTCTTCCAGATCCTCCCTCCTCTCTACTCCCCCGGGTGCCTGTGAATCTGTGGAGCCTGGCTCAGACCAGGCCTTCGAATCACCAAGAGCTCCTGACTGGGCTATACCCGCTGGGGGTCAGGCAGCAATCCTTCAGTCAACTCTGGCACCTTGTAGGGTGCATGACACAGAGTAGGAAGCCCATAAATATTTTGTAAATTAGTGGATACATGTATGAATAAACTTGCACCAAAAGGCAGAAAAAAAAGGTGGCTAAGTTAATGGGAGGAAGGTTTTGCTCAGACAGGCTGCTTAGAGCCTTCATAAACCAAAACATTCTTACCGAAAAACTTAGTAAATACCTAAAACACTGGCCTAACCCAAGTGTTTCCTGTCTCAGATGTTTCCTAATAGAATCTGAAAAGGAATTTTAAGTTTTTAAATTTGATTTTACATTTCAAAATTCAGCTCTTTTTCTTCTAAAGCGTAAAATGTCATATCATTCTCTCTCTCTCTCTGTGTGTGTGTGTGTGTGTGTGTGTGTGTGTGTGTTTGTGTGTGTGTGTGTTTATCTCTCTCCACTAGAAAGTAACTACTACCTTGCTACCTCTTGTGGGGACAGGGTCAGCTATAATGGATTTATGAATGATTAATTTAGAGAAAAAATTAAACCTGTAGATAGGGGGTTGTTTCTTGCCAGGTTCTGTTTTAATTGGAGCACAAGGAGTCTAAGAAGCCTTGTGCCAAACACGGCCAGAGCTTGCTGGGCCCATTCTGGCCTCCTCACTAACTGTAGAATACGCTAAGGCACCCCTATAGATCCTCTCTCTGGGTATCAGTTCTCCCATCAGAGAAATTAATTTAGGGATAACATAATCCATTTCCAACTCTGACAGTTTATGATTCTATGAATATGCCCAATGGCAAATATACACTTTAAAAGCCGATGTTTACTCTCAGGGGTGGAGTTGAGGGAAAGGTGGAAAAATAAAATCAGCCATGATGGTAGAGTGATTCAGACTGGGTGACGGATGCATGGAGGTTCATTACGTTATTTCTTCTGCTTTAAAATATTTTCCTATAATAACATTTTAAGGAAATCTTTTTCAAAATGGGAAAGGAAAAGAAACTGGTTGCCATTGTATATAAGGTAGGATAGGGAAGAAAGGAAATATATTTACATGGAAATTGATCACAGAGTTTTATTTCGTAGTAATTACTGTATAACCTGCAAGTGGTGGTTTTCCTGATTATTATTTGACAGAAGCTGGGGTTAGAGGAGCTTTAGACATTTTTGGTTCCAGTTAAACAACAAACAGTAATAAAGCATCAGTGATAATAAAATGCAAATCTCTAACAAAAATAAGATGAATTAAAATTTGATTAATATAGTACTTTTTTCCCTGTTGTAGAGGGCATTGCATTACTATTAATAAATATACATATGAATGGCCTCACATCAGAGAATAGGACTTCTCTTCTGGCTTTAGAGGCCTTCTTCTTCCTTGGCATATGGCAAATATCTTCATCTTTTCATCCAGCTTGGAGAGTGCTTGTAAGAGTGTCTGCTTATAATCTGGCTGGGAAATTGATTTTTATATATTCTTCTTATCTTCTGCAGGTGGAAACACTGCATGATTTTGAGGCAGCAAATTCTGATGAACTTACCTTACAAAGGGGTGACGTGGTGCTGGTGGTCCCCTCAGATTCAGAAGCTGATCAGGTAAAAGATAAGATTGGAAGATGCTTTGGGCTACATTGATTTTTTCTGAGGACACAATCACTTCCTAAAGATGCTTCTATTTTCTGAGATGCTACAAGCCATCTAAAAAGGGCTTAAGGGCTTGTGACAGCATAGATCATTAACCAGGTTTCTAGGACACCCTTTTGGGATGCTGTTGCATTTTTTTTTAATGTAATATAAACAGTTGACCATTTCTTAATCATGTAACCACTTTCTAGGAATGTTTTCTCTGTAACACCTGTCTTCAGGAAATGCAGACACTATGAATGTGAACTAAAAGACCCTTCAAAAGTGGTTGCCTCTGGGTGTGTGGATATTGATTAGGAAAGAACCTGGGGAACACTCTGGAGTGATGGAAATGCTTTGTATCTTGAGAGGGATATCTGCATGTATTTGTCCAAACTCATTGAGCTATATACCTAACCATCTCTGCATTATACAGTATTTAAGTTATACCTCAATTTAAAGAGATTCTTTAAAAATATCACCTCCTAAAAGAGTCATCTGATGTAAGGTACTGAGAACTCCATCTTGTTCTCGTTCATAAAATGTGTGAACCCTTGAAATGGTATGCAACACAAGTAATTGTATCTGTAAACATATTTTTCTGGAGAGAAAAGCTCTAACTTCCATACTATTCTCAAAGAGATTCATGAGCTCTCCCCTTAAAAAATAAAGTCAAGCATCACTGCCTTTGAGGTTAAGACTTAACATGTTCAACATTTTGTTCTTTCTTTTGACAATACACTTACCAAGATACATCAGGTGTTGGGTCAAACAGTCTCTACCACAATAAAATTAGATTTGAAATTTATATAACAATAATCTGCTGAGCAGGATGGCTCATGCCTGTAATCCCAGGACTTTGGAAGGCCAAGGCAGGAGGATCACTTGAGGCCAGGAGTTCCAGACCAGTCTGGTCAACATAGCAAGACCTCATCTCTACAAAAAAAAATTTTTTTAAAAACATTAGCTGGGTGCAGCAGTGTACACCTGTAGTCCCAGCTACTCAAAAAGCTGACATTGGAGGATTGCTTCAGCCCAGGAATTTAAGGCTGCAGGGAGCCATGATCACGCCACTGCACTCCGGCCTGGGCAACAGAGCAAGACCCTGTCTTAAAAAAAACCTTAATAACAATAATGTATCTTTAAAAGTCCCCAAAGATTTAAAAATTTTAAAATACACTTCTAAATAACCCCTGAGTCAAAGAAATCATAGTGTGAGTTAAAAATATTTCATAATGATCATTAAATAGAAATTAAGTAGAAAATGTATAGAAGGAAGGAAATAATAAAAATAAATTCACAAATGAATGCAATAAAGGACATAACAGATAACACTGATGAAGCCAAAAGTAGGTTTTTGAGAGGATTAACAAAATTGTTAAAACCTTAGAAAGACTCAAGAAAGAAAAGTCACAAAGCATAAATTACCAATATCAAGAAAAAGTGTCAGCATCACACATCTCAAAGATATTAAAAGTCCCATTTATAATGGGATTTTTGTCTGTATTAACCAGAAGTTATTTTGTAAAGAAATAAAAGGAAAAAAAGGTAGTCTTTTATATTTACCATCATGTTTATCATTTCCACGTCTTCATTCTTTCCTATAAGTCCGAGTTTCCATCTGGTCTTAATTTCCTTTCTCCTTAAAGAACTTTCTTTAGTTTTCTGACTAATTCTCTTTGTTCTTTTTCTCTGGGTTTCTAATTATACTTATGTTGGACTTCTTGAGGGCTAAGATGCTGTTCTTTTTCTTTCACTATTTCTCTCTGGTAGTCAGGTTGGATAATTTCTATTGATCTGCCTTCAAGTACTGTGACTGTTTCTTCTTCTACTTTGAGTTTGTAGTTAAGTTTATCCAGTGACTTTTTCATCTCAGATATTAGAGTCTTAGAATTCTTCATTTCCATATTGTTCTTTCATATGGTTTCCATTTCTTGGCTGAGATTTCCCACTTATATTCTTTCATTATCACTGTCTCTCAGTTTATATACTTGAACAAATTTATAATAGCTGCCTTAAATTTCTTACTGCTAATTCCAACAGCTGGGCCATCTCAGGGCATATTTCTATTGTTTGCTTTTTAATCTTTGGGTCATAGTTTCCTGTTTTTTCCATGTCTGGTAATTTTTTAATTGATACTAGACATAGTAGGCAGACCATACATGGTAAAGAGTCTGACTCTGTTTTCTATATCTGAAAATTCCTTATTTTTGTTTTAGCAGACATAAAAATTACTGAATAATTCCCTTGAATTGATGGGAGTTGGTTTTATATTTTGTTAGGGTGGGTCTGTACCCTTTATGCATGCACAGCTTGGGGGTCAGCCCAGGACTTCAAGGCAATTTATCCACATGTATTAGGATACCCATCCCCCAGTGGCTCCTTTCTTTTCAAGATAATACCCCCTGAGTGTACAGCTTCTCTGACAGCCTTACACTCTATGATCTGAATGCCCCACATCACAATGAGTGAGGATAATCCTCCGGGGAAAAGCTGTATCAGTATAGATCTCACCCCATGCAGTTCTCTACTTTCAAGGGTCAAATGCCCTGTAATTTCTGCCTGCTTTTGGCCACTTCCAGCATCTTCAAATAGTTGTACCCATTATTTATACCCATCCCATTATGTATAAATGTATACTTTATATGTTATATAACCAAGAGTTCTTTTTATGTATAAATAGTTGCATATATGTATATATAGGTATTTATAGATATATAGTTATTCCAGTGTTTTTAATTATTCTCTCCAGAAGGATTTGTCTAATACAAGCTATTCTGCCATTACCAAAACTGGAAATCTTTTTCTACCACATATTTTAAGCAGTTAATATTTAATTTTTTATATTTTCCTCAGCTAAAGATTGATGTTGGCTATTATTCTCTACAGGTTGTCTTTCAGAATATATGTGTTGGAATATATCTTGATTGTGGGTTTGTGTAGTCCTTTACTTGTTTTCTTTATTGAAACAATTTTTAAGTGCTGAACTCTACTTGGCTCCATTAGATTTTTCACTCACTGTAAATAAAGTCAAATATAGACACTTGTGGGGGGGAAATGACCTTTTATATGCTTTCTAGAGGTTCAGAAAATATTTAGCTATCATCTTTTATTTTAAGTATAGCTTTGTCCTTCCCATATATGACATCATAATTTTAAAGAGGGCACTTTTCCTCATCAGCTAGGATATTATCAGTTATTTTATTGAGTCATTTTTTTCTCCAGCGGTTTTTTTTTCTGCCTTCAAAAATTGGGCTGTCTAAATACTGATATTTCTTGTCTATATGGCAGCATCAATTTATAGTCTCAGATTATATCAAAAGGGAATGAATTCAGCTTCTTCATTTAATTTTTGAGGTCTAATTTTATCTGATGTACTTGAACTATGTTGGGGGTTGGTTCAGACTAACCCTGGCCATCCCTCATCTGAAGTGGAATTTCCTTTCTGCACTGGTGAACATAATAAGGATAGTCATTTCCCACTCCTTGAACTTCCTATGGTCTCGTTTCCTGCTGTTTCTTTCAACACAGCTTTTCCAGTTAGACTCTGCTTATCTTCAGGAAGCCAAGGGCAGACCACAGCCTCTGTTTCTCAGTTTTAAGTATCGTCTCCCATTCTGCATGACCATACGTGGATGGGTTCTCTACCTTTTCTGGGGCAAAATGTTCCATTTTTGTGATGGCACTTCTATAGGATAGACAAATGTCTATGAGAAATAATTTATAAAGGATATAGGAGTGCTTCCAGCAAGAATGCCATGACATCTGACTGATTTGTAGTTTATATAAACTTGAAAAATTAGGTATTATAAAAACCAAAATAGTAATATCAGGCAATACACATCTAGCTTTTAGTATTTGATAAGCCCTACATAGGTAGTTTATTGGGGTTATAGGATATGAGCTGGGGGTCAGAGTTCTTTCTTATAAGCAAGTGGCTTGGGATGAAATATAAGACATTCCATGGTCTCATCAGTACTCCATTCTAACCCAAGGAACCTAAAACCTTTTTTACACTGTGACCCCAGAACAGGTCATGCTCTTGTGCATGAAATGCTTTCACGTGGTATTCCTGTCTTTGCACTGGTTGTAATTGTAATCCTTTTCTCCTCTTTAAGAACTCATATTATAATCCAGTTAATGTCAATTAACTATGCTTTGTACAGTCATAATGTTAATATTAATTGTCAATTAACTATACTTTGTACAGTCAATAAGTCATTGAAAACGTTTATTCCTTCTTTTTCTTTTTTCTTTTTTGTTTTTTAACTAACAACTTATTTGGGATAGGCCTTCCCATTGATTATGGCACAGCACTTTACCTGTAGTGTGACATCCTGGTGCAGAACCACAACACTAATGTAACACATTATTTATTAATTGCGGCATTGTGGATTTTCCAGTAGTTTGCTGGACCCTGAAAGTCCTGTCATTGTGTTTCAGGATGCAGGCTGGCTGGTGGGAGTGAAGGAATCAGACTGGCTTCAGTACAGAGACCTTGCCACCTACAAAGGCCTCTTTCCGGAGAACTTCACCCGACGCTTGGATTAGGGCAACAAGTATTGCAAGAAAGAGCTCAGTTACTGGGTTTTTAAACCTTCATGAAAACCTGAAGAGTTCACTTTTGCTATTATGCTCTTAATGATTTACAGACTGATGCCAGACGAACCTTGGGAAGATGTATCAATGGAGTATGTGTGCAAAAAAAAACGTAAGAGAAAGAAAAGTAAATTAAGGAAAAAATCCTCACTCGTTCCCATGTTGTCAATAACAGGTTTGTTTGTGCTTTGTCCAAGCTGTGGACTCTTGTACTTGATCCCCTCCCACCAATTCTAAAGTAGCTTTCTCCAGATCAGACTTTTATTTCTCTGCATCAGGTGTATGGTATTGAGTGGCTGCCCTGCAGAAGATGTGATGAATTATCCTGTGGTACAAGATTATCTTATTCCCCTGCCCAGGTGTGAGCACGTGCTCTCGCTCCCTTTCAGGTTTACTGTGTTTAAAACTAAACTGCTGCAAAATTTCTCAATGTTATTTTCCAACACATCTATATGTATATATATATGGACACACAGTCACGCAAGCTAGTTCCCATGACTCCTGGATCTATGTGTATGCAGAAGGCTACATATACATAGTTGCTTTCTTTCCTTTCCATTGTAACTCTTTGCCTCTCAAGTGTCATTGATACATGCATTGCTCTTATTCTGACTGGCATTACAGTCGCAGTTTTGCCTCATGGCAAAACCAGCCATCCCATTGCCAAAACAGTCAACAGTATCTGTGTTTGTACTGTGCAGTTTTCAGGATGAGATGACAGATAGCATGACCACACTGAGGCCCCCTCAGAGAAAGCAGGGCCTGATTTATCTAGCTGTCCAGCCACTGTGGCTGGAGGTAGGCTAGTTGGGATGGGCAGCTAAGTAGTCTTCTCTTCTGCCTTTATGAGATTGGGTAGAAAGATGGGGCATATTCATCCACCCCCAAAAGAACACTATAAAAACAGCTCCTCTATATTTCCACCTCTTTCTATTTATGCAACTCATCTTCACAGATTGTTCTAAAGTAAAATAGATGGTGTATGCTGTATCCACAAATCATCTGTAACAATTATGTTTTCAGTGCTGTGTCATTCCAAATAAACCTTTGGTAATCTCCAACGATTACCCTAATTCCTTTTGATGAGTCTTTTTTTTTTTGAAATTTTGTTTTGTTCCAGTCAGACACTCTGCTTGAAACAGTTGATATTGGAGTTGATATTTGTGCAGAAATATGCTTGTTCTTCCATTAGGATGCACTCCACGCCCCCACCTCACCTCCCCACTTCCTTCATTCCAGTCATTGCTGGTCACTCGGTGTTCCCTGACATCCAGCAATTACTGCAGCACCAATAACAGCTGCCAATGGAGAGCCCTTAAAGGTGCCAGCTGTGGACTCCCAGTACGTGAATCAATGATAATCTTACGACCTTCATAATCAGCAATTTCTTCTCACACCAGCTTCATTTTCTGGTCCCTTTTCTTTCTGGCATGTTTATGTTCGTAGGTACATAAAAATTATATCAGATGGAATAGGAAAGTGAATTCACTTGGCCATTATTTCCAGAAGAGAATTCTTAACCCAGAAGCCTTTTAGTTGATTTGGACTCTTTTCTGCTAATGTAATTCTTTATACAACGTAGGCTGATCAAGAATGTATATTATTAGACTTTTAGATTTGGTGTGTATTCCTGATTCACGGTTTGAATCTGCCTGGCGTATTACTGACTTTGTTGTGTTAAGTGTGAATAGGGAAATAACTGTTATTGAGCCAAGATTTTTCCAGGGGCTAATTTACAGAGAGGCTGGATCATCATGAATGCTATTCTAGTGCAAGAAAAGCAAATGTCACTGCCCGGGAGCATGACTGATAATTCAGCAAGTGGAAGGCAGAAATGTAAGATTCATAATAGAAAGCCACTCCTGACATTAGAGTGCACACAGGATGTTAAAAGCCAAGACTGAAAAATTAACTCTAATAATAAAATGCACCTAATGTTCTGCAAAGATAATTGCCTTGCCACATCTCCTGGAGCAGAAGATGTGATGAATTGTTCTTAAATTCCTTTCACCCTCCTGCCCACAGTGGCTGCTCACAGTGTACTGTTGGCCAGGACATGGCCCAGATAACTATAGCCCTAGATGAATGTTCCTGGATGAATGTAACAAGTTCTTCTGAAATGACGTGGTTTTAATTAGCTATTTAGTCCTGTTTTTTAAAATGCCTTTGGATTTTTTTACACTAAATAAGAGTCATCAGATTTTTGTTTGTTTGTTTGTTTGTTTGTTTGTTTCAGGAATTGCCAAAATCCAAGATTTCCTAGTGCATTGAAAACAAAGAAGATGGAGGGGATGGGTATGGGGTGGTGGCATTCCCCAGAAATGTCCTTGAATGTGGAGTGAACATTGTTTTCCATTTCAGTGGATTTTCTAAGGAATATTAGTTTCAAGGACTTTCTGGGGTTACTAGTGTGAAGTTCTTTCCACTTCCCTTTCTTAGTTATTCTGTTCAAGTTCTCACACCACCAACCCATCCTAGGCACATCACCCAGTCATATAATGGCGAGTTTGTAGCTCATTGATCCCAAATGGCGTTGAACCAGGCCTTGGTACTTTCTGAGCTTCCTCTCCATGATTTAAGATTCCTCTTAGAAACCCAATGGCATGCAGACCTTCAAATAGTTATGAGTCAGAACTGTTTGGAAAGAAAGCCAGTAGTTCTTATTACACATACACCTACCTGGCATTCCTACCAATATGACAGTCACTCATTTAAACCTGTGTGATGTATATAATTGCAAAGTAAAGTTGCCTGGCAATTTGAATTTTTTTTTTTTTTCTTTTTGAGATAGAGTCTCGCTCTGTCACCAGACTGGAGTGCAGTAGAACGATCTCGGCTTACTGCAACCTCTGCCTCCTGGGTTCAAGCAATTCTCCTGCCTCAGCCTCCCAAATAGCTGGGACTACAGGCACATGCCACCATGCCCAGCTAATTTTTGTATTTTTAGTAGAGACGGGGTTTCACCATGTTGGCCAGGATGGTCTCAGTCTCTTGACCTTGTGATCACCCTCCCAAAGTGCTGGGATTACAGGTGTGAGCCACCGCGCCCTGCCGGCAATTTGAATTTTTAACACTATCGCAGAGTAGCCAGGGCGCCTGGGACAGGTAAAAGTTCCCATACCATGCTGTCGCATTGCTTCCACCATGCCTGCTCTTCCTGACAAAGCTGGGGCAGCTTTGGAGTCAGCCATAAAACCATATCCATCACATCTTAGGCTGCCCAGTGACGTGTGCACGTTTAGAATTCTGAGCCCTCTTTTCTCACATAAAGAAGCCTCTAATCAGGCCACTGGAACAATCCCGGCATGACCTCATGGCCCATTCAGATGGCCCATTCAGATGGCCCATTAAAGAAAATGCCTTCGGGAAACTACAAAAGTTATGAGAAATCACTGAGTTTAAAGATGGCGGAAGCTCAGTGCTTTATTTCACACAAATTGCCAAATTGCATGGCTGAACACCTTGAAGCCTTGGAAATAGACCGGCAATGGATTGGCCTTGCAAGGACTCTACTCCTCTTTTCAAAGGAGCCCAACTAACAGCTGCCTTCGGATTTTTACTTGGAACTCAACTAAAAACCTTATAAACATGTGTCAGAACTTGGAGATGAGCAGATCACACAGCTTTTCTACACAGTGCTGTAGCTACTGTGTTCCTGGGGTGACTTCTTCCTAGGACTTCAGTAAGTGGAATCGGACATTTGGTAACCGCATGGAGAAGACAATGATCAAAATTCTCTTGGAAGACTTAGAAAATGGAGATCCAGGTGGTTCTGTTCATTTGTGAGCCCCACAGGTGCATCCCTGTTTGGTGATGATCCTGTCCTGAATCACCAACAGGAGACCACCTGGCTGTTCACGGGCAGTGTTCTTCAAGACACAGAGCAGGGGGTTGATAAATTGTTCATAAAGCCAAATAAATAAACTATGCTCGAATAAGCGTAATATTCCATCCAAATATTTTGTGACTCATTGGTAATACCTTTTAAGGATCACTTAACAAACAGCAGCAAATAATGACTTTTTCCACTTAAAAGGTATTTGAGACATAACACTTACATCTATGCAAATTGAGAGGAAGGCCAGGTAGCTACCTTGAAGCTCTTTCCAGAGGAATCTAAATTTTATCTCTGTTTCCTAAAATCCAGTTAATTCCCAGTCCCCCCTGATCTCAAGTCAAACACTCAGGTTGTCTGATTGAGGGTTGGGTCAGAATTACATGCTTATTTCCCTCCCTGCCGCACCCTACATAGGGTGCATCTGTAGTTAACACTCCAGAAACTCTTCCTGCTGCATTCTGATGCGCTGTAAGACCAGTCCAGCCCAGGAGCACCTTGTCCATAAGCACCTTGCCACATGGCTGATACCCTATACCCTCTCCCACCAGTAAATATTAAACTGTGTGTCATTATGCTCTGCTCTCCAAAAACTTACCAGTGATCACAAAGTTCTGTCTGTGGCATTTGGAGATGCCACCAAACTTCCAGTTCTCCCCCAAGATTCCAAGATACGAACTTTCCTTGTTTTCTTACCTCTCTGGTTGTTCCTTCTCTGTTACGTTCCTAATTTTTTTTTCCTTCTTCCTGTGGGTGCTGGAAGTGGGGTGGGGCAATAGCAATCTGTCCTTCAATTTGTGTTCTAGTTGTCCAAGGAATGTTGCCTTTGGAGTGTCCAATTATTGCTTCCAAGTACACATGTTCATTTGTTCATTAAAATATATCAAGCACCAGCTAAGTGTCAGTTACTGTACATGGGGACCGCATTCATAAGACTTAGACATTGCGCTCAAGGGACTTCCTTCCAAACTGCTCTATGGTGCATCACCGAGGAGCTTCTCCATTCTTCAGAATCTTGGGCCTGAAGACTTGGGAGCTTCCTTTGTGCATCATTTTCCAGATTTTGGGCACCTGCTATGATTTCCCCTCAAAACATACAACCTTGCACTTTAATCTATTTGGGGTTCTGTTCTCCACGCTGCCAGAGAAGACAAATTGGATCCTTGTTGTCTCCCTTGTCACTTGAATTCCTGTCTTCCTCGTACCCTACTGCCCACCCATTTTAAGTACCTAACAGGTCCCCACTCCCTCCTCACCTCTCCCTCTCAGAAACACACACACAACCGATGAATATCTGCTGCATGTCATACCAGATCCAGGAGCCTCTGCTTGGTCTTCAGAACTGAACTTCATCTCTTTCCCAGTATTCATCCATTGCCTGCTTCAGAGGCGTCCCCTCAGCGCCCCACCTACCTTCTCTCCCTCAGCTATACACCTTTCTTGCCATGCTGCAATCCCCCTCCTGGGATACCTTCCCAGCTCCTGTTGGCTTCTAATCCCATTCCCCAGGCATAGTTCAAGTCCTATATCTTCAAAATCCCCCTGTCCTCTCACCCTTCTACATCCTTTCCACATTTAGAGTAAATACGATACTCCTAGCCCTTCATTTTCCCCACCAAGTGGCACGGTGTCTCCAACCTTCTCTGCATGCTGTATTCACTCCTGGATCTTGTACACTCGTTTGCTGAGTCAATGAACAAGAGGCTGATTGAACAATTAGTTCAGGGAAGTCTAGAAACCCTCATCCCAGGATCAGCATGGAATAAAATTTGAAACTGACTATGAGAAGAAAATGCTAACTACTTCTGTGATATTGGAGAGGGGGAAGTCTTCTTAAACAGCACTGCAAAACACCCCAAAGTATATGGCAAGAAAAAAGAGTTTGACTCCTAAATTAAGAATTTATATTTAATGAAAAGATATTTGAGATAGTTAGTTGGTAGAAAGATGATAGACTTACCTAAGATATTTGTACCATCCCAAATTCACAAAGGATAAATGTCTAAAATATACAAGGAACTCATTCAAGAAGAAATGAATAATTATTATAATTTGTTTATATCATTTATATTTATTTATAGTTATGGCAATAGCTAATATAATAACATTTGTCAACTCTCTGTCATTTGCCAGATACTGTGTGTATTATTTTATTTAATCTTTACAAATCTATGAGGTGTTGCTGTTTTTCCTTATTACAGGCAAGGAAGTTAAGATAGAGTTACATGAGGAAGCTTGTTCATGGTCACACAGTCAATAAATGGCAGGGCCAGGCTGTGTCCCAGGCAGACGGGCTCTAACATAAGTTCTAACTCCAGCCTCCTTGTTGGTATGCTTAGAGGACGTGAAAGGTAATTCACACTTCAGTGAATACTAAGTATAAAAAAGGGCTTCAGCTTCCTAATAATCAGACCTGTGCCATTTTTTGTTTTTGTTTTTGTTTTTTTTTTTTGAGACAGGTTCTCACTCTGTTGCCTGGGCTGGAATGCAGTGGTGCGATCTTGGCTCACTACAGCTCCTGCCTCCTGGGTTCAAGCAATTCTCCTGCCTCAGCCACCAAGTAGCTGAGATTACAGGTGTGCACTACCATGCCCAACTAATTTTTGTATTTTTACAAGAGATGGGGTTTCCACTAAAATCCTAATTTTGTATTTTTAGTAGAGATGGGGTAGCTTGATAGTTATCATATTGGCAAAAATAAATTAGCGTTTCTGATAACACCATAGCACTGGTAGCATTTAGTGAAGATGTGAGTGTGTGTTCCCCCTGACCAGCAATGCTGGGAGGACATTCCCAGGGAAAGACTTACACAGGGAAGAAGAGGACCCTGTGAGGGGTCCGTCAGAGCTCCCTGCTGATAGCAACATGCCTGTGTTTGGGGGAATGGATGGATGGAATGCAGGGGCTGCCAGCTGTGGAGCGATGAGCAGCAGAGAGAAGCATGAACGAAGGGCATGAGCTGGTGTGCAGACGTGGACAGGTAGAAATGGCATGCCAGTACACAGACGAAAAACACAGTATTCAAGAACAATTCTATATACAGTCATGTGTTGCTTGACAACGAGGAAGCATTCTGAGAAATGCGTCCTTAGGTGATTTCATCCTTGTGCGAACGTTGTGGAATGCACTTCCATAAACCCAGATGGCACAGCCTACTACACACAGAGGCTGTATGGTGTAGCCTGTTGCTTCTAGGTTACAAAGCTGTGTAGCATGTTACTCTACTGAGTGCTGTAGGCAACTGTAACACATTGGTAAGTATTTGTGTATCCAAATATATCTAGACATAGACAACCTACAGTAAAAAAAAGGATATATAAGCTTAAGTAAGGTATCACCTGTATAGGGAACTTACCGTGAATGGAGCTTGCAGGTGAGTGAGTGAATGAGTGAGTGGTGAGAGGATGTGAAGACCTAGGACGTTGCTGTCCACTCCTGTAGACTATAAACACTGCACACTTAGGCTACACTAAATTCATCAAAACATACATTTCTTTCTTCACTAATAAATTAACTTTGCCTTACTGTAACTTTTTTACTTTAGTAACTTTTATTGTTTAACTTTTTGACTCCTAATAACACTTAGCTTAAAACACAAACAGGCCAGGAGCTGTGGTTCATGCTGGTAATCCCACCACTTTGGGAGGCCGAGGCAGGCAGATCACGAGATCAAGAGTTCAAGACCAGCCTGGCCAAGACAGTGAAACCCCATCTCTACGAAAAATACAAAAATTAGCCAGGTGTGGCGGTGTGTGCCTGTAGTCTCGGCCACTCAGGAGGCTGAGGCGGAAGAATCGCTTGAACCCAGGAGGCAGAGGTTGCAGTGAGCTGAGATCACGCCACTGCACTCCAGTCTGGGTGACAGAGCGAGACTCCATCTCGAAAAAAAACACACACACACACACATTATACAGCTGTACCCAAATGTTTTCTTTATGTCCTTATTCTATAAACTGCTTTCTATTTTTAATATTTTTACTTTTAAAACATTTTTGCTAAAAACTAAGACACAGCCACACATTAGCCTAGGCCTACAGGGTCCAGATCTTCAATATCACTGTAGTCCAGCTCCCCATCTTGTCCCCATGGAGGGTCATCAGGGACATAACACACATGGAGCTGTCATCTCCTAGGACAACAATGCCTTCTTCTGGAATTCCTCCTGAAGGGTCTGCCTGAGGCTGTTTTACAGTTAATCTTTTTTTTTTTTTTTTAACAAGTAGACCTTGTACACTCTAAAATAATGATAAAAAGTATAATGTAGTAATTACATAAACCAGTAAACCAGTAACATGGTCATCTATTATCAATTTCAAGTATTATATACTGTGCATAACTGGATGTGCTAGACTTCTATACAACTGGCAGTACAGTAGCTTTGTTTACACCAGGGTCACCACAAGTGTGAGTCATGTGTTGTGACATTATGATGGCTACGATGTCACTAGGTGACAGGAATGTTTCTGCACCACTATCATCTCACGGGACTGTGGTCCATGTGGTCCATTGTTACTGAAATGTGAGGAAGTGCCTGACTCTAGTCCTCACAGATATGGAGGATCTAAGGACAGATACCAAATGCATTAGATTGGGCACCGATGGGGGAACAGGAGTAGGGAATGGAGGAGAGAAAAGAGTAAAATAAAAAACAAACATGCAAAACTATACATAACTGGCATGGATAATGGTGATAATGCACGCGGCACTGAGAAATACGACAGAAAAATATGATAATTAAGATTTTAAAAAAACAAGCAAAAAGCAAGAAGATATCAAGCACTGATTTCAGGATAACTCATTGAAGCCTCATATTTTAGCTTTGAGACTTAATTTTGGACAATCCACAGACAGAGGTTCCAGCGAGTAAATCACGATTAGGGTAATCCAAAGAGCTCCTTTTCTTCAGTTGTCTGTGGAAAACGTGACATTTTCCTTCAGGTAAAATCCGTGTACGCTGGCTGCCAGCACACAGCCATCTAGCTGGCCTTGGCCGCTGGCCATTGGTCTTGGCTTTATCCCACCCCTGCAGCAGCCTTCTTCTCCAGGATGGTCAAAGCTCACCCAGAGCAAAGATGCTCTGCACTCAGGAACACTGGATTCAGGCACTGATCCAAGCCCCTGCACAGCTCTGTGATATAAAAATGAGAAGAGGAGAACTTGTCTTTTAGCCCAAACATTTTCCAAACCACAGGCAATTACCTTGTCCTTCAGAGTCAAGGCACATTAGGTATATTGATAATAATTCCTGTAATTTTTAAGACCACAAAACATTACAACATTGAAAATTATAAATAGATAACATTGAAGTATGGTGGGAATTCTATTTTGTATGCATGTGTAGATTGACTAAGGGTCTTTTCTTTTTTTTCAGACTGGGCCAGAACCTAGTACCTGTAAGAATCAGCACAGTTCAGCCTTTTGTATCAATTGCAGTTGTGTCCATGTATGTGTGTGTGCATTCTTGGATATGCGTGCACACACCTGCATGTTACCTACACAAACCTCAGTGTTCCCATCCTTCTTAGGTGGGATTTTTGAACATTGCATTTACACTGGCCTAAAATAAGTTTGTTGGAGTCATGGGCCTCATGTAGTGGCCAGGCTGGGCTGCAAAGCCATTGGCTATCCAAACATTCAGAAGACCTTTAGGAATCAATGTGTTTTTGTTCAGGAATCTATGTAGAATAGAATTTTCCTAGAGCAGTGTTGAGTCAAGAGGAAGCAAAAAACATGCCTTATTATTGGATCAAAATAAAAATAGGAAACTTCCATTGTTCATTTCACCACACCTATTGTTTCAATAACCAGTTTATCAATTCAATTCAGAATCACAATTAGAGCTGGAGGAAACCAAAACCATCACCCACTCCTCTGATTTTGAGGCGGGGGAAATGACAACCCTGCAAGGAGTCTCTTGCCTAAAACTATCCAGCACATAAGGTGTGCAGTTGGAGCCTGCCTTGCATTTGGGGTCCTTTCCATTCATTATACTAAGTCTTTGCTGTTAACAAACACCACTTATTGGACTCTGATATTGGGGAATACAAGACGTATGCTATGCCTTGAATGGCCAGGAGGGGGTGCTAGATGTTAGTACAAATAACTAAATGCATTCAAAACACTCTACTTTTAAAGCATGAAGCTGGGAGTTGAAAACAAATAGGAAATATAACATATTTTGTATTAAAATGCAGCCGCTTCATGAAGACAGAAATTAATCCTTGAATCATAAACAGCCAAGCAGTTCCCTTATGGCACAGGCTCTGGAGACCGATCAGTTTGGTTCGAATTCTTGGTGTGCTCTTTATTAGCTAGGTGACCTCGAGGCGTTATTTAACCTCTGAAAGCTTCAATTTCATCTGAAAAATGAGGATAAGTAACACCTACTTTATGCTTGCGAGAAAAGAATACATATATACAATGTTTGACACTCAAAGGGTATTTGCTATCATTTAATGGATCAAGAATTTCTGTTATCATGTTAAAAATTAGTCTTTTAATAAAAGGCCATTAGCTATTTACTTAACAGTGCTAGAGGAAATTTCTATGACTTTTTGAGGTTCACCATAATTAACTGAATGAATACTATTCAACAGTATCTTAGGCTGTTTGCTTACTGGCATAGGAGAGTGACCCTTGAGTTTCTAAAATCTTTCTGAAATTTTCTTCATGATCTCTTATACTTTATAGCTTAAAAAGAAATAGATATAATATTATATACATATGACATATGTAGACATATTATATGTTATATAATTTATATTAAAATATTTATGCATATATATGAATATAAAATGGCTGGTAGCCAGGATTTTGGAATTTGTTAGACTTCAGTTGAAATCTGGGCTCCATTATTTACTTGTCAAATGACCTTGAAGAGTTTAACCTTTTTAAGATTCCAATTCTCTCATCTGTGAAATGTGATTGATTATATCTCCTTTGGAGTATTATTGTAAGAATTAAGTTGTGGTAAAGACTAGCTTAGATACCATTTAGTTTAGAAATGAATGAGGTGGCACAATCCCTGGTCCCAGGAGATGAATGGTGTATCCAGGGTAAAGGTTATTATCGCCACATACAGTGACTTTCCCAAGGACATACAACCTCTAAGCGACAGTGCTTGGATTTTTATTCTGCCTTTTCCAAAGCAATACGTTCTTGGAGCTAAAAGTTCTCAGGTCAAACTCTCAGAAGTGGCCCTATTTGGCAGCTCCATCTTGAGAAGTAACCTCTCCCTTCCGCACGCTCTCCGTGGGATTGCATTCTTGGCTGCTCATCCTGGGCTGAGGCCCATGACGAGACCACTCCCAGGGCACCAGGCAGCCACAGGGCCGGTGGACAGAGCAGGCAGGAAGTGAAGCTTTGGCTGAGGTTTCTGCGACACACTTAACTTCCCTGGAAACGGTGCCTGACACAGCCTGGCCACAACACTGGCAGGAGATGCTGCTATTTTCTGGGAACATGAAGGACCCTGTGAGCAGCACAGGAGACAGGAACATAAACTGGGGACCGTCCTCCACCCACTCTGGCTTCATATCTTCTCCATTGTCCACTCCTATTTTAGTCCAGGATGATCAGTGACGATGTGCATGAGTTACTCATTCCCATCTATGCCCCAGCCCAGACTGACCATATTAAAATCCTGTTCTTTGCAGAATTTGTCATTTTTCCTTTTAATTTTCTATGGAAAGAACACACGTTATATAATTCAGCTTTATTGACACCCTTATAAAAGCCTTCTAAACTACATACCTGATAATTTATCCCGTTCAAATATGCATATATTTGTTGCATATATCTGTTGCCCAGGCTGGAGTGCAGTGGCACGATCACAGCTCACCGCAGCCTTGACCTCCCAGACTCAAGTGATCCTCCCACCTCAGCCTCCCAAGTAGTTCAGACTACAGGCGTGTGCCATCACACCCAGCTAAATTTTTGTATTTTTTGTAGAGACTGGGTTTCACCATGTTTCTCAGGTTGGTCTGGAACTCCTGGGCTTAACTGCCTTATCTGCCTGCCTCAGCCTCCCACAGTGCTGGGATTACAGGCATGAGCCACCGTGCCCAGCCTCACTGATACACATTAAATGCCTACTATGTTCCAGGCCTTGTGCTGTGTGCTGTTGATACTGAGGTGTGTGCCCCCTTAAGCTTGTTGAAAACACTGCTGTCCTGCGTCACTGTGGTCACAAAGTGATACAGAGAGCCCAGACAACCATTTAGAGATGAGGAAATTCTAACAATTCTTAGTAAGAAGATTATTTCCCAAAATGTTGCTAGGGAACATCTCACAGCAGACTGAAACAGAAATATAAGCAACTATCTGCATACTAGAACTTTCTCCCCAAGGCAGTGCTATTTTTTTTTTAACAATTCTTCTATCATCATCATCATAATTCTGACCTCTTGATAGGTAAAGGTACAATTATGAGGAGAAGCAGAAGAACTTTTACATCTGTGAGTTTGCACCTGTCTCCCACCACAGTGAGCCGATCACACCCTCAGGCGCCCAGAAGACTGGCAAGGAGGACTTGATAGAGACAAAAGGAGAGACACAAGAGGGGACAGAGGTTAATATGAAGAGGGAGAGGGCGTGATATAGAGACAGTGATGGCAACAGAAACTAGAAAGATGAAGAGGGATGGAGAGCAGAGTGGAAGTGAGAAGGAAAGAAAATGATTGGGACAGTGGCCATACAAGCAAAAAGAGCGAGAGACAGAGACACATAGAGAGGAGTAGGTGTCTATCATGACCGGGAGAAAGAGAGAGAACAGAGACAGAAAGACAAAACACACAGAGAGAGGGTGAGAGACAGAGGGATAGAGAGACAGAGAGAGATAGAGAGAGGGAGAGAAGATGGAGCGAGAAAACAACAGAGAAGAGAGAGAGACTGTGATAAAAATATAGGGACAGGGAGAGGGACAGGGACTGAGAGAGACAGAGAAATAGGGAAAGATACAAGAAGAGAGAACTGGAGTTAGGGGGAGAGATAGGGAGAGAGAGAACGATAGACCTGGAGAGACAGAAGCTTACACATAGACACACAGAGTGTGGCAGTGTTAGGAAGATAGAGGTAAATATACAGAAATAGTGGTAAACATTGAGATAGAAAAATATATATAGAGAGAAAACTAAAGAAATATGCATATTTATATATTGTTAAAAATAATATATAAATGTATGTATACATGTATAATATGTTATATAAAATATTATATGTATTTACATACAAAAAAACTAGCCAGAGGTGGTGGCGGGTACCTGTAGTCCCAGCTACTTGGGAGGCTGAGGCAGGAGAATGGCGTGAACCCGGGAGGCGGAGCTTGCAGTGAGCCAAGATCTGGCCATTGCACTCCAGCCTGGGCGACAGAGCAAGACTCCGTCTCAAAAAAAAAAAAAAATTATGTGTATTTCTAGCTTTCCTTTTCTCTTTATATATTCTATCTGTCTGTCTATCCATACCATTGCCACAATAACGCCATGTAGCAAATATGCCAAACTCAGTGGCTTAGCACAATAATCATCGACGAATTCTTACAAGTGCATAGGTTTGCTAGGCTGTTCTGCTGATCTAAACCAAGCTCATCTCATCTTGGTTGGGCTTGGCCACATGTCAGGCAGCTGCTGGGTTAGCTGGGAGGGGGACTGCCTGGTCAAAGTGCCTGGGTCCGAATAAATCAGCTCCACTACACACAGGGTTTCATCCTCCTGCAGGCTAGCCTAGATTTGTTCTAATGACAATGACAGAAAGCGAAGAGCATATCAGGCCACTTGAGGCCTCTATTCAGAATGGAGCCCTGTGAGTTCTTTTTGTATTTAAAAAAAAAAAAAAAAAAAGGCTGGGGGAATAAACGGCGCCTCTTAATCGAAGGAGCTTTGAATTATCACGAATGAGTTTCACTTCTGGGAAATTTGCAGTGAGCCCACTCTGCCTTGTCTGACTCACAAATGCAACTATGAACCCTGAATCTGAGGACTTTGAAAAATAAGCAATAGCAAGTCAGTTGGAGGAGGAAATTGGAAAGTGAAGCACTGTGAATTCACAGTAAGTTTCTTATTTATTTTTCCTCAATTATCCCCTGGCCTGTACTCACAAATAATCAGAAATGCACAACTGTACACCAGGTGAGGACAGAGAGAAAGGGGGACTCTCTGTGGTCAGAGAGCCCTGGTTTTCTCTTTTTCGTCCTTTTCCATTCTGCAGCCCCCTGGCAATCTGAGTGGCAGTGGCAGCAGCTATGGTGAGCCAGGAGCCTAAAACTCTTAGGAAAGGGATCCTTCTCTCTGACCAGGGAAGCTGTGGCCCTGAGAGAGAATCCTGGTGGTTTTTGTTCTCTCTATATCCTCTCACTACTTGGCCCTGGAGTCAGACACAATGGTGGGAAATGCAGTGTACTAAAGCCACACCTGTCCGGCCAGAGGACTGGAGGGGACTAGAAAGAACTAGAAAGTATTGCAGAGCGTGCAGAGGGAGGAAGATTAAGAAAGAAACATCATGCAATGATATCTGGATTCCTGGGGCTCACCCACTAGCTGTGCATGCATAAACACAACCCCAAACAGCTCCAAATCCAAAGGCCTTGCAAACCGAAGTAGGAGTAGGCACGGCCCAGGTCCCAGAATGGCCACTGGGTGGCGCACACACGGGACGGGTCTGACAAGCACTGCAAAGGCTGGAAAACGGAACCAAGGGGAACTGCCCACCAAACACAAGTAGGAACTTGTAATCCCTAACTGGGTCAGTAGCCTGCTAACAACAACAACAAAAAAAACCTCCACATTCTGTGTAATATTTAAACAATGCCCAGAGCTCTATAACATGATATTCAAAGTGTACCGGATTTAATCCGAAATTACTCCGCATGTGGAGAACGAGGAAAATCTTAGCGTCTCCAAACGGAAAAGCCAAACAACAGATGCTAATCCTGACATGACACAGGTGTTGGAATAACAAAGACTTTAAAGGCGCTATTGTGACCATAGGAAGAAATGGAAAGAGAGGAGGAGAGAAAGTAAATAGATAGGAGAGATACAAATAGAGAAACAGAAAAAGAGATGAATAGAGATAGGCAGATAGAGAGAGAGAAATATAGAGATATGAAGAGAGAGACTAAGAAACAGGAGCACCAAAGCAAAATAGAGGAGACTGAGCTGTAAGAGGGAGCTATAGAAGAAAAATGTAAAGGGATGAACAGCAACGGGACAGAGAAAAAATAAATATGGACATAAAGACAGAGATGGAAGAACACAGTGATAGAAAGCAATGCAGGAGATAGAGAAATAGAATAGTAGAGACAGAAATATAGCCAGTGCACATGAAAGCTATAAAGCAATTCATGGTAGTTGTCTAAATTCAATATATCATTAGGGTTGCATAATGCTAATATTCTCATTTTAACAGTTCTCCTAAATTTATTGGTTGTAATACTTCCACAAAAGAACTTTCATTCGGCCGGGCACAGTGGCTCACGCCTGTAATCCCAGCACTTTGGAAGGCCAAGGTGGGTGGGTCACTTGAAGTCAGGAGTTCAAGACCAGCCTGGCCGACATGGTGAAACCCTGTCTCTATTAAAAATATAAAAATTAACTGGGCGCGATGGCATGTGCCTGTAGTCCCAGCTACTTGGGAAGCTGAGGCAGGAGAATAGCTTGAACCCGGGGGGCAGAGATTTCAGTGAGCTGAGATTGTGTCACTGCACTCCAGTCTGGGCCACAGAGGAAGACGCCAAAAAAAAAAAAAAAAAAAAAAGAACTTTCATTCTTAAGCTCTGTGGTATTCTGAAAAGTAGTTTGTACAGAACTGGCTATGTAAATGTTTGATTTTTTCCTTTTCTGTTTTCAGAATGAGGTAGTGTCTTAGAAACCTCCAGAGGAGACTTTATTTTGCTATACCATGTTTTTCTGTTTTTTCTTTTTTTTATATATTATACTTTAAGTTCCAGGGTACATGTGCACAATGTGCAGGTTTGTTACATATGTATACATGTGCCATGTTGGTGTGCTGCACCCATTAACTCGTCATTTACATTAGGTATATCTCCTAATTCTATCCCTCCCTCCTCCCCCCATCCCATGACAGGTCCGGTATGTGATGTTCCCCTTCCTGTGTCCAAGTGTTCTCATTGTTCAGTTCCCACCTATGAGTAAGAAAATGTGGTGTTTGGTTTTTTGACCTTGCGATAGTTTGCTGAGAATGATGGTTTCCAGCTTCATCCATGTCCCTACAAAGGACATGAATCCATCCTTTTTTATGGCTGCATAGTTTTCCGTGGTGTATATGTGCCACAGTTTCTTAATCCAGTCTATCATTGATGGACATGTGGGTTGGTTCCAAGTCTTTGCTATTGTGAATAGTGCCGCAATAAACATGCATGTGCATGTGTCTTTATAGCAGCATGATTTATAATCCTTTGAGTATATACCCAGTAATGAGATGGCCGGGACAAATGGTATTTCTAGTTCTAGATTCTTGAGGAATCACTATGCTATGGTTTTCAAGATTTTGTGTAGGTGTTATTCTTTTGGTGCTTACAATGTCCTACCGATGGTTAGTGAGAGCCACGGCCATTGTTTTTCTTTGAGTAGAGTCCAAGGCAAACCAACATGCCTCACCCTCAGTCCTGTTAATAAAGCAGGTTCAAATCTTCTCAGAGTGGCCCTGGGTGGTTGCCTCCAAGTGGACTTGCAAATGTGAAAAGGAAGGTGATTCAGGGCCCTAATCAGAAGCTTCCTGGCAGGACCAGGTCCTGGAAGCAGCGTGGGCTGCTGCAACTCTGAAGAGCAGGTTGTGAGCCTGCTGTGGAACTGCCCTCTCCCAAGGGCCATGGCCAGCTGGCGCCAGGGTTGGCTTTCCCCACATCTGCACTCCCCCTGCTGCAGGCCTGAGCTCTCCACGCCCCTGGCTCTTTCCTGCAGAGGGCCTGCCCTCAGTGGCCAAAGGAGGGCGCTGGAGAACGGACCTGAGCAGAGAGGCAGGAGCTCCTCTGCGGGGTCCTCTCAGGCAACACCTCTTCTGGGAGGAAGGCTTGGGAGTCCCCTGAGACAGATCCTCAGTCACTTCTCTCTGCCTGTGTCTTAGAAAGACCAGCTCCTCCTACTGTCTTCTGTGCTAGGGATCACTTCCTTGTTGAGTGGCACCTGAATTTTGAGAGGTTCCTCTGCTCCTCTTCATCTGATCCCTTTCCTTCCAAGGCCCCGCAGAGGAAGGCATGCGGTGGGCCCTAGCCCTGGTTCTAGCTCTCCTGTCTCCTGGTGAGTGTGCTGCCTACAGAGAGGCTCATGGGTTTTGTTTTGTTCTTTTCTTCTTTTGCAAGGGGTGCCATACTAAGAAATGCCTCATTATATTTTGTGTTGGTTCCATTGCAGCCAGTCAGAAATCTTCCAACTTGGAAGGGAAAACGAAGTCAATCACCGGGCCTACTGGGTCACCTGCTGAAATCACCTGTGATCTTCCTGGAGTCAGTACCTTATACATCCACTGGTACCTACACCAGGAGGGGAAGGCCCCACAGCGTCTTCTATACTATGAACCCTACTACTTCACAGTTGTGTTGGAATCAGGAATCAGTCCAGGAAAGTATGACACTGCAAGCACAAGGAAGAGCTGGAATTTGAGACTGCAAAATCTAATTGAAAATGATTCTGGGATCTATTACTGTGCCACCTGGGACAGGCACCATGATTCAGACCTGCCCTACACCACACTAAAAATCTGCCTGTGGTTGCTTCTGGTACACAAGATAGACCAGCCAACTCTTATTTCCTGCCCTGAATTTACTGTATTCTGTACAAAGAGAAACACAGCTTAACTCCTGCTCTCCCCCCTAATATCACACTGCCCTGGGCAGCAGCTGCATCCTGTTCCCCACTCTCCCCCAGGACTTTCCCGAAGACCAAGTTGCCATCTCCAGGCCTCAGCTCAGCAGCCTGGCTGAGGTCTCCTAGGACATGGGGGAGGCCCACTCACTCTGCTTCCTAGGACAGACAGGTACACCTAGAGTCCAACTGTGAAGCAAGATATTTTGGACAGCAAATGGGAAGGGTGTTTATACTGAATCATGTATCCAATCATGGTCCAGAGATCACAGCTGAGAGTGGCACTTATTCCTTATGTCCATAACAATATATGCAATACTATAATGACCACCAAAACGCTAGGCCTACATATGCAGTTGAACATTCTCACCCTCTGCCCTCCCTTTTATCCTCGCCCTCCTTTCTTACTTCCATGCTTACTTTTATTATTTTTCTCTCCCTCCCTCCCTTCTTCCTTTCCTTCCATCTTCTCTCCCTCCCCCGCTCTTCCTTCCTTCCATCCATTCTCCGTTTCTTTCCTTCCTTCCTCCCTTGCTTTTCTCTCTGTTTCTTTCCTTTTTGGGCACATAATCAGACTACTTTTTCCACAAAACCATTTGAAATAATTTTCCTCTATTTGTTCATGCCAACATTGATACAGGTACTTTAAATGTTCAGTCTTCATTTTTATATTTTGGAAATTTGTTGTGTTACTTTGTTTTGTTTCATATTTGTTTTGTATATACAAAACATTTACATGGAACTGAAGTCAAAATTATAGAAGATGCATTTGAAGATTTTAGCATCCATTGTAGAGTTCTCGTTCCTCTTTTCTCCCTCACCCCATAGGTAAAAATATTTTTATGAGTTTTCTTGAACTTTTAAACTTTGTTTGTCATAGCACAGTATGTATCAATTCTATTTAAATGACATATTTATATTTTTTGTTCCTATATTTGGTTTTTATACATTTTAATCAATCTCTTATTTTCCTGTGTCTGGATTTTGTGTCTGACTTCTAAAGGTGCACGTACTTCATAAGTATGCACAAAGAAATCCATATCATGTATTTGAATGTTTTTATGCATTGATTATTTAATGATGGCATCATTGATCTATCAGGAATTTTTATACAATAATTACTGTATTAGTAATAATAATACTGGCCAGGCCTGGTGGCTCATCCTGTAATCCCAGCATTTGGGTAGTCCGGTTGTTAGGATCACTTGAGGCCAGGAGATTGCGACCAGCCTAGCCAACATGGTGAAACCCTGTCTCTACTAAAAATACAAAAAATTAACTGGCTGTAGTGGTGCACACATGCGACCCCAGCTACTTTGCATGCTGAGGCAGGAGAATCTCTTGAGCCTGGAAGTTAAAGATTTCAGTGAGCTAAGATCACACTACTGCTATCAAGTTTGGGCAACAGAGTGAGACACTGTCTCAAAAAAGTTAATAATAATAATAATAATATTGATGGTAAATATGGGTACTGACATTCTGGTAGTTAATTTACTAAGTACATTACTTTCTATTTTATTTAATCTATACAGAAACTTCATTAAAGGTTTAAAGTACTGTTGAATTTAACATTAGAAATTCGGGGGTTAATTAACATTTCCTAAGTCGTATACTTTAACTTGATAATGATTGGAATCCAAGCTCTGCGATTATGAAAATGAGATTTGTGAATTCAGTTTGCATTCCCCCATCCTTAGGAGTACTTGCATTTTTTACAACATTATGGGTCATTTACAGTTCTTCTTTTGTGAATTGCCTTGTCACACTCTTGACCTATTTTCCTTTTGGAAGATTAATTTTTTCTCGTTGGTATGAAAGACTTAATATGCACCATTTTAGATAAACTGACCCTTTATCAAATGTGTTGAAATATATCTTCTCCTATGTTATTATTTTATTTGACAACTTTTGGCGAATTGCACTTTGAAAAAAAAAATCTATCCATTTTTCTGGGGTCTCTATTTTGACATCAGGCTTAGAGAGGCCAGTCTCACCTAGAATTTGTATGCAATTCATCATAGTTTAAATCTAATGATTTTTTTTATTATAACTTAATTACTACTTGTGACTGCTAAGGTAGAAATGTAACAATATTTGTTTCCATATGGTAGTTCAATACCCAAAAGAGAACTTATTAAATAATTGGCTATTTCCTTGTGGATATTAACATATAACTTTATCACATGAGAAAATATTACATACATGTGGTTCTCTTTCTGGATTTTCCACTGTGTTCCATGAATCTTGTCATTCTAGTGCCGGTATTGCCCTCTCTTCAGCACTGTAGCTTTGTAGTTCTTTTCACATTCTGATGAGGTTTCTCTCATTATATTTTTGTTTTAAGAATTTTCTGTGCATTCTAGTGTGATCTCAATTCTCTCCCTTCCCATTTTTAAACAGTGGGACTTCTGTCCAACAAGACTTTTTCATGCTCCAAGGCAGGCAAGCTCCCCGGCTTCACAAGAACCCTGAGAACTCAGCTTTCAGAGCTGCTCCTATGGAAGCCTCACGTCCTGCACGTGTGGTCCAGTGGCAGAGGGAGACCAACCAGAGCCCCCTCCCTTTCTCATTTCCAGCTGTGATGACAACAGAAACTAAACTCTCTGAGCTGGGCCAACACCACAACCGAGAGGGACATTGTTCTACATTTCATTACTCATATTTCAAACTTGTGTCTTCTTATAGAGGAGGTGAAAATCTGTGTATGCCCTAGTGAATTTTCACAATTATATTACTGTACTTGTTTTGTCCCCTATATTTCCATCTGTGAATCCAGGTGCACTGCAGATCTCAGTCTGCTTTCTGAGGACAGGGCTAACAAATAAAATATACAATGACAGATAATTTGGAAGTTCAGGTAAATAACAAGTTTTTAGTTTAAGTATATTCCAAATATTGCATGACATGGCACCCTGAACTACTTTAAAAAACAAACAAGGCCGGNAAATCTAATTGAAAATGATTCTGGGGTCTATTACTGTGCCAACTGGGACAGGCACAGTGATTCAGACCTGCTGAACACCACACTGAAAATCTGCCGTGTGGCTGCTTCTAGTACACAAGACAGAACCACCCCCTCTCACTTCCTGCCACCCAATTTACTGTACGCTGAACAAGAGAAACACAGCTTAACTCCTGATCTCCCCTACAGGATTACACTCCCCTGGCAGCAGCTGCCCCCTGTTCCCCACCCTCCCCCAGGACTTCCCTGAAGACCAAGCTGCCATCTCAGCTAAGCCTTAGCGAAGCAGCCTGGCTGAGAGCAAGGTTCTTTAGTTCTCCTAGGACGTGGGGGAGGCCCACTCACTCTGCTGCCTAGGACAGACAGGTACACCTAGGGTCCAGCTGTGAAGCAAGATATTTTGGACAGCAAATGGGAAGGGTATTTATACTGAATCGTGTATCCCATGATCCAGAGATCACAGCCGAGAGTGGTGCTTATTCCTTATGTCTATAACAATATAAGCAATGCCATAATTACCACTAAAACACCAGGCCTAGATATGCAGGTGAACATTCTCTCCCTCTGCCCTCCCTTTTATTCTCTCTCTCTTCTTTCTTACTTCTTTGCTTGCTTTTATTATTTTTCTCACTCTCCCTTCCTCCTTCCATCCCGCCATCCCTCCCTCCCTCCCTCATTCCTTCCTTCCCTCCCTTCCTCCCTTTTTCCTTCCATCCATTCTCCTTCCTTTTTTTCTTTCCTTTCTTCTTTGCTTTTATCTCTCTTTCTTTCCTTTTTGGGTACATAATCAGACTACTTTTTCCACAAAATCATATGAAATAATTTTTCTCTATTTGTTCATGCCAACATTGATACAGCTACTTTAATTGTTCAGTTTTCATTTTTATATTTTGGAAGTTTATTGTATTACTTTGTTTTGTTTCGTCTTTGTTTTGTATATATAAAACATTTACATGGAGCTGAAGTTAAAATTATAAAAGAAGATTCATTTGAAGATTTTAACTTCCATTGTAGATTCCTCGTTCCTCTTTTCTCCCTCACCCTATAGGTAACAATATTTTTATCAGTTCATTTGAGTCTTTTCACTCTGTTTTTCATAGCGGAGTATGTATTGTTTCTATTTCAATGCCGTATTTATGTTTTCGTTCTGATATTCGATTTGGGTTTTTATACATTTTAATCAATCTTTTATTTTCGCGTGTCTGGATTTTGTGTCTGACTTCTACAGGTGCACATACCTCATAAGTGTGCATAAAGAAATCTATATCATGTATTTGAATGTTTTGATGCATTGATTTTTTAATGATGGCATCATTGATCTATCAGGAATTTTTATACAATAATTACTGTGTTAGTAATAATAATACTGGCCAGGCCCGGTGGCTCATCCTGTAATCCCAGCATTTGGGTAGTCCGGTTGTTAGGATCACTTGAGGCCAGGAGATTGCGACCAGTTTAGCCAACATGGTGCTGGCACCAGCTGCACCCTGTTCTCTACCCCACCCTCATGAGTTACCTAAAGTCTAAACTACAATCTCCCAGCTGTGTCAGCCATGCAGCCTGGCTGACAGCGAAGTTCTTTCAGCTCTTCTAGGGGCTGATGGAGACCCATTTCTTCTGCTTCCTAAGATAGACAAGTTCCTCATGGACTGATCTGTAGAGGGATACATTTAGGAAACTCTATAGGAAGACCAGCTGCTCTCAAGCATTTATCCAATTATTGTCTATAGATCATGGCTGAAATAGTGCTTATTCACTGCTCAGGATAAATATTGGAATAACAACTTTGCACTTCAATAAGACACCTAACATGTATCAGATCTGCTATCTTTTGGACAAACTGATATTTTCATTGACATATCAAATCATAGTACTATTGGTCTGCATGAGAATGGGTAAAAAAGTGATTGTTATAGATATGCCAATCTACGAGTTGTATCACAGGTTTTGAACCATCGCAAGCATCCCTGCTGTAATGTGAGCATCTGAAGGATCTGACGCTTGCCTTGCAGCAGAATTCACTCCATCTCTCCTCTGGATATTAGACTGATAATTTGGATCAGGTCTCAGCATGGGCCATTGAGGAAGACTACAGCCCTGCTGAGCGATGGAAGGATTATCCACTCAAGGGGTTCACACGTCCTGGCCGACATGGAGAATATGACTAGAAGTAGATTTGGAGGGTGCTTGGTGGTGGATTATGGAATGTAAGCCTGAAGAAGCAGAGTTTAATTCTACAGAGGTATTTTCATAATTTATTGCCCTGACAGGGCTCCTGGTGTTGGTCCTTAGACACTCCTGGGATGGCTCCATGGAAACATGCAGGAAACCTTGGTCACATGACATGATACGGAGATGTCAGAGTTGCCTGAACGGAGTTATGGAGGAAGGCATGAAAAGACTTCGAGAGGTAGGCATGCTAGAGTGGACTTTCCCACTAAACCTGAGAACTCACTGGATAACTGTATTCCCTGCGAGAACCCAGAGAACCCTCTGAATTAGGAAGACAAGGCATGTTCTGAAATAGGAGGCATCAGCATTCTTGAGAGTCTCGGTGGACGCTGTGCCCTGTGGGGATGACTATAGGAGATGCTGTTAAGGAATTAGCTCCCTAGAGTCAATGGAAATGATGTGATTTCAAAATAAGAGTCCAAATGGGCAGAATTAGTGTGAGAAGACGTAAAGCCAGAAAAGCAGCCAAGGAGCTCTGTTCAACAGAAATCTGGGGTGACAACTAATAAACCACAGTGTTCCTAGGGGTAAGGAAATTGGGCTACCACAATGGTATTCCACGTATATTTTCCATATATACATGTATATACATATCTCATCTATATATGTAATTGGAACATATTAAGAGAAGATGAATGAAAGAATGATGTCAGCTCCTCCCATTCTCCAACTCAGAGTCCTTTGAATGAAGGGGAAGGCAGATTGTCTTGAGGGAGAACCTTGTAATGTTCTAGCAAGTATATATGGTAGTGATTCTCTGAGCCGTTTCCCGCAAAAGATGGAAGACCAATTACCTGAGAAATTTATACACCTAGGGAAGGGGAATAACCAGGTCTTTCAAGGCTGTTGGAGACAGCATCTGAGCTAACTTTGATACCAAGAAACCCATATTGTCAACGTGGTCCCCCATTAGAGTGAGGACGCATAGAAGCTCCCACTCTAATGTTAGTTTTAAAGGCCCAAGTCTATCTAAAAGTGCAATCCCATAGGTGGATGGACTGACTGTGGTGTCTACGCTGTGTCTGAGAACATCAGAGTGGATGTGATGAATGGACATAAAACAAGGAGGCTGCCCTCCACTCCTGGATAGTCCAGGCAGGCTACATTCCTTTATTCCATTTGGAACCCGTATGGCTTATTCTCTTTCACTGACTGGAGCTCACACTCTGGCTATCGTAACCTGTCTTAAATCTTTTTCTCTTGAAAATGTCTTGACTTTGAGGCAGGTCTTAGAAAATGACTCTTCCTGTCTCAAAATGCAGTCCTTCATTCTAATTGGTGAATTGGAAGCACATGGCTGGTGTAAAGAATAAGAAAGTAATTAGGAAACAACAGGAGAAGAAAGCAGGTAAGCAACACTTACTGTGAATAATTAATTTCTGTTTAGAAAATATCACAGCTGATGTGTCAAAGGCCCTGGTATGCAGGAATGAGATGAAACAAATGTGGTCATGAGGAAGAGGTTTCTGAATAATGACAGAGAAGCTTGAGAAATCCAGAGTCCAGAATACTGAAGGGGAGCAGTACTGGGTTCATGTGTATCTGGTTTATTGTCTATTGGTTCCTCTTTCTTCCAGAACCCTAAACCTTGAATCAGCCTGGCTCCTAGAAGAGTGTTTCTCAAAGTGAACTCCATGGACCACCTGAATCAGAAGCACATGAGGCTTTTAATAATAATAATAATAAAGTACAGGTTCTCGGAAGCACCCAACACAATAAGACAGAATCTTGGAATGAAGGGTGAAAAGGTGCATTTTAAAATAACCTCCAGAGCTGATTCTTATTCAAACTGACTTTTGAAAACTGCTGCGCTGGTGGCAAGAAATCAAGGGACTGTCCTGAGCCTGACACATGAAGGTATTCTGGAAAGCTGCTCACGGGCTCCCTCGCAGCTCACCAAATCCGCCTCACTCTAATCTCTCCCAACCCCTCAAACTGCTGCTTTGACAGATTCTCACACTTTTGCACGATAATCCCACAACCGCAGTTCCTTCTGGCTTCCTGTGACCTCAGGCAAGAAAAGGTTGTGTGCTAAATGAATCTGCTTTAACTTGCTCTCCTTCCTCGGGGATCACACCTTTTTAAGAAAGCCTGTCCCTTACTTTGAAGCATAAAAACAGTATGGCGATTCCTCAAGGATCTAGAACTAGATTACCATATGACCCAGCCATCCCATTACTGGGTATATACCCAAAGGATTATAAATTATGCTGCTATAAAGACACATGCACACGTATGTTTATTGCGGCACTATTCACAATAGCAAAGACTTGGAATCAACCCAAATGTCCATCAGTGACAGACTGGATTAAGAAAATGTGGCACATATACACCATGGAATACTATGCAGCCATAAAAAAGGATGAGTTTGTGTCCTTTGTAGGGACCTGGATGCAGCTGGAAACCATCATTCTTAGCAAACTATCACAAGAACAGAAAACCAAACACCGCATGTTCTCACTCATAGGTGGGAACTGAACAATGAGATCACTTGGACTCGGGAAGGGGAACATCACACACCGGGGCCTATCATGGGGAGGAGGGAGGGGGGAGGGATTGCATTGGGAGTTATACCTGATGTAAATGACGAGTTGATGGGTGCAGCACACCAACATGGCACAAGTATACATATGTAACAAACCTGCACGTTATGCACATGTACCCTACAACTTAAAGTATAATAATAATAAATAAATTTAAAAAAAAAAAAAGTTGACTTAAAAGTGACAAGAAATTAAATTAGGGATCTACAGAAGAGACACATCAATTATAGCAACAGGGGTAAGGGAATAAATTCTACTTGATACGAACGTGACAGGCATTTCTCTATTCTCAATCATCTAATGAGAGTTGAGATTGTTTCCCTATTTTAAACTTAGTTATTGTTGTAAAGAACACTATGAGCACAATTGGATTAATCATACTATTGATTCATGAAGCACTATAAGCATAAAGCACTATAATCATTTATCTAAATGTATGTCACTTTTATGTTTCTTATTTGAGTCTACTACATGTTGGTTATTTATTTAATGAGTCAACAAATACCTAAGACTCCTTCACTTAACTCAAGAACAAAAGCATTATAATTAATCTACATGCTCCTCTATATTAAGAAATCAACTAAAGAAGTACTAATGAATGATCATCTCTCAAGATTTGTCCAGTTTCCTGTTTTTTCACTCAAGGAACAGTCACACATCCTGTTCTGTTGGAGATGGGACCTTGGTGGCTTTGTGGAAAGTGAAATGAAACTAGATAAAACCTTCTTGCTCCCTAGCTTGTCTTACTTATTTGAGGTCAAACATAATCCACTTATTGGGCCATCTGCAGGATTTCCTCCTTTGCTCATCCAAGTTCATTTTCCACCTAACTCTGCCTTAAAAGTCTGACCGCCCTGGGCTGCGTGGATGGTCTTCCCTATCCTGCAGGTGTTGTTTGGGGGTCGAAAATGGAAACACCAGCAGGCAGCCGGGAAATAGGAGAGTGGGGTCAGCGTTCCCTCCCTGAAAAGGGGCCTTAAGTTGGCTGCATCCTCCCCCATTGGCCAATATACAGTGCGATTTGCCCCACAGCCAGACCTGATGTCCAGGATTCAAGAGGTGTGGGTAGGAGTGGCCATTCTCTTCTATATCGGTTAGCTCACTGAAAAAAGTTGTTTCTTTTTCCCCAAGACCTTTGAGCTACAGGCTTGAAAATCCTAGTGCTCAAGGAAGACATACAAGCCCAATAAGCTTCCTTGAGCACTCAAATCACTAACATTTTCTTTAGCTCAGCATAGTAGTCAGTAGGAAACAGAAGAAAAGATAAGATTTTGTGTTTTAAAAGAAGCAAAAGTTATTAAAGAAGAGGAAAGAAAAAATAGTCAAGCAGAACCCCTTCCAGGCCTTTCTAACCAACAAATTTTACATATTGTCTCTAGGTGCTCAATAATATGCAAGGATATGTTTAATATTATAAAACATGAATTGTTTTTTTAAGTAAATTTTAAAGTAAAATTCAAAAGTAATGTGTTTTCTATTAGACCATTTCAAAAGTACAGAAATGACACATATAAAAATACTCATGAGCGCAACGTCTGGAGATAAGCATTTCAAAGTCTGTGCCCTTTTTTCTCTACCCCAGGCTGCCTCTTGTGAACCCCTTCACAGGACTGAAAGCAAAAAGCACCCGAGACAAAACAGTCGACATGGATTTCCAGGTGGGTACAGCAACTTCTAGAATTGTGGCTTCTATAAGATGACTCCTGGGCAGTAGACATTACTTTTTCCATAGTATTTGTATGTGTGGGGAGTTTGACAACAGATGCTATGGTGTATGAAAATATTCCTTTCCAAGATTTCCTTAGATTTTATTCAGATTTTATGTTAACTAGATAATATAATGTTGATTCTATTATTCAGAGTCATTGTTTTTCACCCACCTCAGGTAGAAAATGAGTTGAACCCAAATCATCAGAATATTCAGGGCATCCATCCATACAACCCCCTGACCCATTAGGTAAAATGAACCCCTCAATAATAATGAAAGTATCAATCTCAATTCAATAGATATTCATTGAGGCCCTACTATATGCAGTGCAGTATATTCTAATAAGATGCTGTCAGCATTTCTGTGAATCCAAAATGTAAACCATTTAATTGGCAAATATTAACTTAGAGCTGGTTTGCCTCTGGCTAGTTTTCCTTTGGTGTGGCCAAAATGTTCCTGGTGAAGCTCACCTTAGCCAAAAGGAGAAGGGCAGGAGGAGTAAAGGACTATAAATTTCGACTTGTTTTTCCCCCATAATGGTCATCTGCACTACACACAAGGTCACTGTCCTTTCCCGCTGTGTGTGAGTCAAAGGTCTTAGGGAACCATGACCAAAAGCTTAGAATTAAATTAATCTGGGATGACCTCTTTTTTTTTTTTTTTTTTTGAAACAGAGTCTTGCTCTGTCACCCAAGCTGGAGTGCAGTGGTGCAATCTCGGCTCACTGCAAGCTCCGCCTCCCCAGTTCACGCCATTCTCCTGCCTCGGCCTCCCAAGTAGCTGGGACTACAGGTGCCCACCACCATGCCCGGCTAATTTTTTTTTTTTTTGTAGTTTTAGAGAGACTGGGTTTCACCATATTAGCCAGGATGGTCTCGATTTCATGACCTCGTGATCCGCCCACCTCGGCCTCCCAAAGTGCTGTGATTACAGGCGTGAGCCACCATGGGATGACCTCTTATAAGAGTTTCTTCATACGTAGCTATTCTCTCTATAAAATGTAATAGCCACACTATCATAGATGTAGGCTAAGCCCTAGATATATAAAGATGTGTGTATTGGCCAGCCAGGCATGGTGGCTCACGCCTGTAATCTCAGCACTTCGTGAGGCCGAGGCGGGTGGATCACAAGGTCAGGAGTTCGAGACCAGCCTGGCCAACATGGTGAAACCTCATCTCTACTAAAGATACAAAAAATTAGCCGGGCGTGGTAGCGCGTGCCTGTAATCCCAGCTACTTGAGAGGCTGAGACAAGAGAATCGCTTGAACCTGGCAGGCGGAGGTTGCAGTGAGCCGAGATCACATCATTGCATTCCAGCTTGGGCAACAAGAGCGGAACTCCATCTCAAAAAAACAAAACAAAACAAAACAAAAGATGTGTGTGTGTTTTCTTGTATACACAGTCATGTGCTGAATAATAATGTTTCAGTCAAAGATGGACAAATTATAATGAAACTGCCCTATACTCGTGTAGCATTTTTCTTTTATATTATATTTTTACTATACCTTTTCTATGCTGTGTTTAAATACACAAATACTTATCAGTGTTACAATCGCGTATAGCATTCAGTACAGCAACATGCTGTGCAGGTTTGCAGCCTAGGAGCAATAAACTCTACCATATATCCTAGGTGTGTAGTAGGCTATATCATGTAAGTGTGTGTTAAGGGCACTCTACAATATCTGCACAACAAGGACATCGCCAAAGGATGCATTTCTTAGGATGTATTCCTGTCGTTAAGGGACACATGACTATATATGTGTGCTTGCTGTTTTTTTTGTTGTTGTTGTATCTAGTTTTTTTTCTTGTCAGATAACACTGGGCTGTCACAATATGCCAAGCACTGGGCCAAATCCTTTATATGCAGCATGTCAGGAGTTCTCGCAGCCACCCATATGGTAACCACAGGACCTTTGCCTCACAGGTAAGGAAATGGGGCTAGAGAAACCCAAGTTCTTGCCACACAGCTTATCTGTGGTAAGCAGAGGCCCATTTGGACCTATGTACTTCTGATATGACAGGCCCAGGTCTTGACCACTTTGTACATTATATGTATACTCAGATAATTATTGAGCTGTTGAAAAATCAAAGTATCAGAGAAATTTGAGAAGATGAGACTAAGAATCATTCATCTCTCAACTCTTTCCCAGTGGAAATCTACTTTTCTCTATTTTATATTTGTAAGATCACATTTCAAGAAAGGGTTTCATGGCAAAAACATAAATTAAACAACACCATCAGCATAATAAATTACAAAGCCTGAGTTGAACTAGAAGTAACGAAAATTCATGAGAGATTTACAGTCATGAGTTATATTCAAGTTGAGGACTGTCATTTTAGTGGTGAATGGCAGCCCAGTAGCAGAAAGTGGTTAAACAGAAGCAACCTCGGGCCTTTGCAGAGCATATGGGCCTTGTAATTTCTGCTGTGCATAATGCCTGGCTCAGAGTAGTCTATCAAAAACTCATGGTTGGATGACCAGGCACGGTGGCTCACGCCTGTAATCCCAGCACTTTGGAAGGCTGAGGCGGGCAGATCACGAGGTCAGGAGGAGATTGAGACCATCCTGGCCAACATGGTGAAACCCTGTCTCTATTAAAAATACAAAAAAATTAGCTGGGTGTGGTGGCATGCACCTGTAGTCCCAGCTACTCAGGAAGCTGAGGCAGGAGAATCCCTTGAACCCAGGAGGTGGAGGTTGCAGAAAATGAATTTTTCCTCAAACCCCAATCCAAAGTGGACTTTGACTTAGACTTGATTAGTGGAAGTGTTTACGAATTTTGTACAAAATCCAACATCACCACTCAAGGCATGCATGTGATAGACTTGTCATTGTGGTCTGCCCTGCTCACGGTTAGATCATGCTGCATTTGTTACATGTTAATCTCCAGAAAAATGAATACCATTTAAGGTCATATCCATTTTTTAATCAAGAGAGATAGGAAGATCAGAGAAAACTTATGTAATGCATATTGACTAGTACAAAAGAATCACACTAAAAATGTGTATATATTATGCCAGAGAAACAATGTAGTGAGTAGGAGAGGTTGAACCAGATAAATAAACATGGGTGACCTAGAAAAGCTGTTGGTGGGAGAGTAGAACCCTGAAAAAGATGAGGCTGGTCACTTGTATAGACTTCTGCAAAGCTTCTGCTTTGAGAAAATATAGAATTTGGCAACTCCACATAGAGTCACCACATGAATGTTTAGCTAGAAGGCTGTTTACAAGCACACTGGTGGTAACTATGGCTTCCCAATTCATAATTATAAACAAAGACTTAATAAACATTTATTGAATGGGATGGCTCTAACTGTCTGCTACTGTGCACATCCCACAAGGCACAATAGTAGGTAGCTATGTCCTGTTTCTCTACATTGTGAATGGTGAGGGTGGATGTAGACGTTTTGGGTATCCTATCCACCTCAAATTTGCCCGATGGAATGCCGGATTCCTTTTTGACAGTGCCGTCATAAAAAATGCACACCAGGAACTGTATGACTTCACCAGGTCTTTCTCGATACCAATATATAGATGTTTCAGAAATGGTTACTCCAGACACCACACATTCCAGGCGGGCTGTTTTTGACAGCATTTTAGTACTGGAAATTTGAGGTTGCTCTAGGTGACCTGCACCATATACACACACTGGGGGGAAAAATGGGAGGGAGTAAATAAACCAAGAATTTGGAATTTGTAAAAATATGTAACAATAGAGAATATCAGTCCAAAGTGACTGGGGGAGCAAAACTACTTACGAGCCCCAAGGACTGCCAGTGTTGACGCGTGGAGCAGTGACAGCATGTCTGCAGGCACTGTGCTCTCTGCCAGGGCAGCCTGGAATCACCGCAAAGAAGCGTTAGACCCCTGTGGCTTGGCTGAGTCCACCAAGTCAAACTTCCCATGGGTGTGGGTGACATGGGGCCTCTTGCATCATTGTAAAGCAGTGTTCTCACCACCTGTTAGCACTTCCAGTCTGTGTAAAGATAGTCCTACGAGGTCTGAGGCCTGAAATCAGACCACATAGTTTAGACAACCACCTCAGACCACACGTCGGCCACCACAGCAAGTTGTCAGGCTGGTGTCGTTGGTTGTCGGGGCTGTGACATGCAGCCTTGTCTTCTGAGAGCTTGTCTTCAACCAGCTGGAGAGATGTTGATCCGTCAAGCTGCTTAGCTCTGCTCCGCTACCCACACAGCCTGCAGCGCGGGGCCCTTCTGGTCACCTTCATGGAGCTGGGCCCTCCATGCCAGTTTGTTTGCTTCTGTTGAAGATTCAGGTTCCTGTCCCCTCCCTCAGCTACCTGAATAATGTACGTCTCCTGAATCCCTGCTTCTCCTCGATGACAGTTTCCTACTATCTGTTGTTCTTTCTCTAACCCAAGACATTTAATCTGTCCCAAGGTATTTTTACAAACTGCTGTCCCCCAATGCACCCCTGAAAAGCTGCTGTGCTCCAGATTTCCATTCTTAATTTACACACTGGGAGCTGCGGCTCACTGCCACTGCCCAGCATCGCAAGAGAGTATCAAAACCTTATATCACTGTCCTGGGGAAAGAGCAAAGGTCAAATTATGTTTTCTACCAAATGCATGTCATTTTTGCACCATCATAAAGTAAAAAACATCTTAAGTCGGACCTTAGTTAAATCAAAAACTGTCTCTACCCATATCCAGCTAACTCTGGGACATTTTCAAGTACGTCTGACACGGGATCTCAAACCAAGTCTGCTCATAGCTAGAGTGAACTCATTCCCTTCTCCCAACCCTTATCTTCTTCCGAGTTCCGTGTATGACATGACTACCCCTAGGACATAATGTGACCTTGCCCCAGCTCACCAGCAGCAATGCACCCACATTGCCCAGGCCGGGAACCTGAGTATCAGCCTCAATTCTCCCCTCTAACTAATTCACCACACTCCAATTCCTGAGGATTCTACGTCCTAAACATTTCCTGGCTCACCACTGCCTCCACCTCACGCACTTCCGTGCGTCCCATCTTGGCCCCTCCCACCCACCTTCCCCATGGCCACTAGACTGACCTGGTCATTTTCCTGCTCTAAATTCCTCCCTCGCTCTACCTTGCCTCTGAAGATGAAGCCCAGAGTTCTTAGGATAAGAGGCTCTCTGTGATGTGGCCAGTGCCTCCCTGTCCTTCCATCTTCATTCAGTCACTCTCTGCCTAGAATTCCACGACCCACTTCTGTGGATTGACTTGCAGTTTTTTGTGTTTGGACTGCTTTCTAATCCACTTTCCCTGGCTAATTCCTATTTATCCTTTTGGGCTCAGCCCCAGGCAGTCTTCCCCAGGAAGCTTCCCTTACCCAGTAAGTCCGGGATGGAGATGCTTCAAATTGCTTTCTCTTAGCGCCGCCTAGTGTCTTCCTCTCTCCTAGCACCTCCTGCCCAAGCCTTGGCCTGTTTACCCATTTCTCTCTCATTCTGAACTCCAGTTAGAGTTCGCAAGGGAGTAAGATCATGTCCTGTTTATCTCTCTATTCGCAGGTGTTTGTTGAATAGATGAAAGGGTGGAATGAGGGAATGGACGGCCATTGTAGTATTTTTTGTCATTCTGATGTTAATGAAACATTACCATTTAAAATACAGTTTTTAAAGAGTTACCAAGCAATGGACACTTAGTGAATGCCTTTAATGTGTCAAGCACTTTGTAGCCATTATGATATTTAATCCCACAAATTTAGTATAATCTTCACAAGGCCCTACTCAAAGCAGGTCAGGTAATAGGTCAAGATTTAACAGCTTGTTGGTGACAGATTTAAGATTAATTCTGTCGGGCTGCAAAGCCTGAGCTCTTTGAATAGTTCTCTCTGCCTCTGTTTTCTCATCTATCGAATGAGAATAAAATCACAGCCTAACTTACCGGATGTTGCAAAGAATAAACGTTAGCCCAGGTAGAGTGTTTAGGGCAGTGCCTGACACGGAGCAAGCCCTTGGAAACTGATGGTGATTCCTGTTATACTCTCCCACTCTGTCTTCTGTGACCTTGCCCCAGCTCACCCGCAGCAATGCACCAGTCACGCTCTTGTCTTGATCAGACAGACTAGCTGGGAGGCTCCCCAAAGCAAGTGACGATGAGAGGGAAATAACTTGGGACCATTTCTAAGAAATAAAAGTTGAAAAGTCTGGTGATGATGCCTCTGAAGGTGAGATCACTTAAGAAAGATATAATCTTGGTCTCTAAGCTAGTCTATCACCCTGGAGGTTGAGGCTGAAACCAAGTGGTATAATTCAGAGGGAGATCAATTTTGGACATTGCTGTTTTCTCTGTTTTGGAGATGAGGAAACTGATGGCTAGGAAATTTAAGACCTTGCTCAAGGTCACAGCATTCATGAAGAGTAGAAGAGTAGAGCAGGTGTTGGTGAGGAGTGAAGGTGGAGGTTTCTGGTGGTGAAGGTTCACTGTAGCGGCAGAGTCTCCTCTTGAGGAAATGAAAGATTTTGTTCTGTAAGGAGGTGACTGGGGAGCTTGCTCCTCCATTTGGCCACTCTCTGATAATCACTATTTCACCAAATTTGCTATTGTTTGGAGTCAAGCACTGAGAGAGGGGGCAGGTAGCAGAGGGGGCATCTCTCTGTGCCCATTCAGTTTTATCAGCACAATTAGAAAAATGAAATGAAGGAGCAACCCCAAAACAGAATGAAAGTTTACTGCTGTACAGCCTCTGTCCTTCTCACACAAGTTGGAAGGCCTTAGCCGTGACCTGAGCCTTCACTGAGGTTGGAGACACTGGGCTGTTTCAGAACCAAGGCGTGGCTTTTTTTCTTTTGCTTTTTTTTTTTTTTTTTTTTTTTGAGACAGAGTTTCACTCTTGTTGCCCAGGCTGCAGTGCAAATGGCACGATCTCGGCTCACCCCAACCTCTATCTCCCGGGTTCAAGCGATTCTCCTGCCTCAGCCTGCCAAGTAGCTGGGACTACAGGCGTGAGTCTCCACGTCTGGCTAATGTTGTATTTTTAGTAGAGATGGAGTTTCTCCATATTGGTCAGGCTGCTGCCAAACTCCCGACCTCAGGTGATCTTCCTGCCTCAGCCTCCCAAAATGCTGGGATTACAGGAGCCACAGTGCCCAGCCTGCAAGGCGTGTCTTAATTATCAATCTCTAGCACAAAAACAGAAGTTGAGAGAGGTGGACAATGAGTGAAGGAATGCGATGGACTGAGTTCCTTCAAAATTGTTTGGACTTTACATTCATTCATCTTTTTTACTAATGTCATCAAGTCACACATAAACTTTCAATCTTCCATTGAAAAGGTGTTTGTTTTTGGTTTTTATTTGTATAACTTTAAGGGGTACAAGTGCAATTTTGTTACATACATGTAATGCATAGTGGTAAAGTCTTGGCTTTTAGTATACCCCACACCTGGATAATATGCATTGTGATGTGAAATTACTTAATTTCCATCTGTACTCCTTCTGCCCCCCACCACCTTTACAAGCCTCCAATGTCTCATTCCATACCCTATGTCCATGTGTACACATTATTTAGCTACCACTTACAAGTGAGAATATCCAGTATTTGTCTTTCTATTGATGAGTTGTTTCACTTTTGATAATGGCCTCCAGTTTCCTCCATGTTTCTGCAAAAAACAGGATTTCATTCTTTTGTATGGATGAGTAGTATTCCATTGTGTGTATATACCACATTTATTATGGATGAATAGTACTCCACTGTGTATATATACCACATTTTCTTTATCTAGTCATCCACTGATGGACATTTAGGTTGATTCCATATTCTTGCTATTATGAACAGTGCCATAATAAATGTATGATGAACGTACTGAGGAGTGCGCAATCTTGTTTCCTATGCTTCTAATTGCTGACTCTATTGCAAAATGGTAACAGTCCCAGGGCCCAGAGCCTGGAAGCTGGAAACAGGGGTAGGCTTCCAGTCTCAGCTTTTCAACCATTTTGGGGTAAATCTCAGCCAGTCCTCCACCCTTGAAATCTCTTCCAAAATATTTGATTTGTGCATTCTTCAGGGGAGATGGTCAGACTCTTAAATGATCAGTCTCTAACAGTACTGTCCAATAGAAATAAATGTGAGTCACCAAGGTGAGTCACACACTTAAATTTTTCTAGTTGCAGCATTAAACAAAGTAAAGAGAAACAGGTAAAATTTGTTTTAATGCTATTGGTTTTAGTCCAAGATACCTAAATATAATCATTTCAACGTTTGATCATTATAAAATTTATTTCATTTTTTAACACTAGATCTTCAAAATGTGATTTTGGACATACAGCCCATCTCAGCTTGGACTATTGTACTTGGTATGTTTCCCATGCTCAATAGCCACATGTGGCTAGTGGCACCCAGATTCAGGTGCACAGATCATCCTGCAAAGGCTTCAGAGACAATGAACGGGAGCATCTTTAAACAGGCCCCTTTCAATGAGATAGATCACTGAATCTGCACAGGCTGAGAGCCTCATCCGTAGTGGGACTGCGGAAGGGACCTCCAGGATAGATGGGGAGGTGAGGGACAGGGGACAGGACTTTTTTGCTTCTATGCCCCAGGGAAAGCCAAGGGACCAAGAGTTAGTGAAAATGCCCAAGGCCTTGTTGGATTTGGAGGAAGAGTCCTTTTTGTGCAGGCCTGGGGTGGCGTGCAGGGCTGCTCAGGTCCCAGGCAGTGCAGTAGTTCATGCCCTCGATGCTTGTCTCCAGCTTCAGCGCTGCCAGGGTACAGCTTCTGCCATCCTTGGCTGTGATTTTATCTACTTTCAAGATGGAATCCCACTGCACATCCAACGTGGACATGGCCAGCTGGTGGAGCCCCTCAGGGACCTGGGCCTTCTGCTGCCGGTACCAGTGGATGTAGCTGATCCTGGTGCAGACCAAGCACTGCAGGATGACCGAGTTTCCCTAGCGCCCCAGGACATGGGCCAGCTGCTCTGGCCTGATGAGCCACCAGCCAGCTGTCAGGGAGACAGCAGTGAGGTAGGGATGACCCCAAGCCTCGCCACCTCTCCACAGGTCCTTAGACTGACCTGGAAACAGGATGGACCAAAGGAAGGCAAGGCGGCCCAGCACGTCTCTGATCCTGACCAGGGGAGAGGAGCCCAGAGTGACCTGTTTCAAACTGTGGACCTGAGCCACACTTTTCTGAGTTATGGTAACAGTCAGCTTAGGGCCTGAACTGCTGTTTCCCTTGTGGTGCAAGGAGGTAACCAATGAGAGAAATGGGGGAGGAAGAAAGAAGTCCCAGAGGAGAGACAGAAATCTGACCACAAGATGAAGGGTGAGATGACCAATAGCTAGAGTTCTAAAAAAGGCTTAAAGAGTGTTGATGGTATAATTAGCGAAACTCTTGGACTGCACTAATTGGTTTATGGTCATTGCTTTATTAAATCCTTAAATAACTCTATAGGATAAATGTTATCTCCAATTTAGAAATGAAGGAGTAAGGCTGTTTTTTAAAGTAGCTTTTCCAAGGCTGTAACACCTAAGGAGAATCAGAGTTGGGACAGAAGCCAGGCCTGACTGGTGACAAACCTCCTGCTTCATGTAACCATCCTATACTCAGAGAACAATGCGTGTGCTGCTTGCTCCAGAGGAAGGGACAAACAAAAAACAGCAATCCCTGACAAAAACCCATGCCCACGTCTGAGCCAGCTTCAGAGCATGGCACCCAGAGGTCCTAGTAGAAGGAGTTTTTCAGTGCCCTAAAATAACATGATAGCTGTGTAGTCTTGGGCAAGTTATTTCACCTGTTTCCCCTCATCTGTAAAGAGGGGTGTCATGGGGCCACGTGGAGAGTAAACAGGAGAATGTGAGCAGAGCACGCAGCACAGTCCCAGCTGCATAGACCATGCTCAGGAAATGTGGGGTGTTGTTATTGCACCTGGAAACTGGATGGGTTCCAGTAAATGATCTCTGGGGTTTGCACAAAGTAAAAATTATAGGGACTAATGCAGTTTTCAAGAACCAGGTGTGTGTGTGTGTGCGTGCGTGTGTGTGTGTGTGTGTGTCCAAAAGAAGAAGGCTAAGCCAAACCAGCAGACAGAGAGGGCCTGGAGGCAGGACTAGCTCATTCTCTGCCAGTGGCATGTCCTTGGAAATGGTGAAGATAGGGCGTTGGGAAGGACACATCTGCCAGAGACTTGGAGAAATAGACCCAGCCTTGACTTCCTACTGAAATGAAGGTCAATTTTCAGCTTTGCTAATGATACCCAGGACCTCCTGAGTAGTCAAAGAGATGGCCATGAGGGGAAGGCTGTGGGCACGGCAAGAAAAGGGGTCTGACTTGGGAAGGGAAGTTGTGAGTCCCTGGGCTCCCACGACCAAACCCAGTTCCTGAGTTTCCCTCCTGTGGCAAAAACTGAAAGTCATGATTCCAGTTTTCAGCATTCTCACATGCAGGGCTTAGGGTTGTGCAGAGTTGGTGAGAAGGTGGTCAAATACAAAGCAAGCAGAACATTTTGACAGAGGTATATTCTGGGGCTATCATTTATACCCTCTGTAGACCTCTAGCCCAGTGGTGGGCTAGACTAATGGAAAAGAAAGTGACAACTATGGTCAGAACATGTCAACACAGGGAAACGACAGGTAGAAAGTGCAAAATACAGACAGTGAGCTATGAAAATGGGCAAATTGTCTTTAATATTTCTCTATTTTTTAGATATTTTTAGCAGTAAGAAAAATATTATTTTGGAGGAGAAAAAATTTATAACCACTACCTTTGTTTTCCATATTCGAATTGGCTATTTATTGTACCTTGTGCTTATAAGGCGCAATATGCACATGAAAACAGGGATATGTTTCACTTTAGTCTCGTCATAACAAATCAAACCATGTTAGAGTCACATCTAAGGTAATATACCAAGTCAACATGGCATTGCATAATGAAGTGCAGTGTAAAGCCTCATCCTGAAGGCTTATCTTGAAAGTAAATTTAATAGGAAAAAAAAAAAAAAACTTCAGTAATGCTTACAGGATACTTACGGCATCACTGATTTATGCACAAGCTTGGTTATTACTATTCTATAATAAATTTGGTTGACTTTTGGACAACCTCATTAGTGAGATTAATTTTTGTAAAGTTTCCACTTTCTAATTTTTTTGTTTGTTTATTTCAATAGTTTGGGGGCAATAGGTAGCTTTTGGTTACATGGATAAGTTATTTTGTGTTGTCAGTGTTCAAAACTATGTTTCTCTTCATTGCTGTTTTAACCGTTTTAATTCAATTGCGATCATTAAAGACTCAAAAGTTGTTAGCAACAGCCAACCATATATTTTGTTTGTTTGTTTGTTTCTTTGAGACAGGGTCTCATTCTTTAGCTCAGGCTGGAGTACAGTGGTGTGATCTCCGCTCATTGCAACTTCCACCTCCTGGGTTCAAGCGATTCTCCTGCCTCAGCCTCCCGACTAGCTGGGATTACAGGTGCGTGCCACCACACCTTGCTAACTTTTGTATTTTTGGTAGAGATGGGGTTTCGCCATGTTGGCCAGACTGGTCTTGAACTCCTGACCTCAGGTGATCTGCCCACTTTGGCCTCCCAAAGTGCTGGGATTACAGGTGTGAACCACTGCACCCAGCCCAACCATAGATTCTAATAGCATCTGCAGTAAACCTGCAGCCACACATTCTGTCTGGTGGCATTTGCTTTCCTTTCCTCTACTTGTCTTCCCAATTAGGTGGGCCTGTGCTCTTCTCCATGTAGCACTTGCAGGTTCTATTTGTCTAAATTAGACACATGTTTAAAATAATAACGGGAAAAATCTTGGGCAAAACGCAGTCAAGATGTAGGTGGGCTTGCCCTCTCAAGCCCTTGGGTGGCTTTTTAAGGATGCTGACCAAGATCCCAGATCTCCAGGGAAAGAGAAATGCGATGCTGAGTGAGGGAGAGGTGTGTCCCCTCATCCCATGTCATCCAGTCACTGCCCAGGTGGAAGCAGACCTCAGCCAGCCTGGGGTATGGCTGCAGTGGTGGGGAAGAGCAGATCCAGGCTGAGGCGGCCCCTGCATGAAGATCCAGCAACTGAGGGCTGGACCTTTAAAGTCACGCATCCTCTGCATCTTCCACGTGATTTATCTGACCCAGGACAGCGCTCTTCTGGCCATCCTAGAATCTGAGAACTCATGTAATCGGACTTTGTCACTTTGTCATGTAGGATAAATTGGGTGTTCACAGGATGACAGTTATTAGTGAAATTCACAAGACTGGGACACCAGAAAGAGGAATGCCACTGAAGGGTTTTGATAAGAAGACTGTGGATAAAATTGAATTTTGTTTCCAATTTACAACTTCATAGCACTGTTTGTTGAATAAAACTTTTTGTTAAATCTATTTTGTGGGAATTAGTAATCCTCTATTTCAGCTTTATCGAGGTATAATTGATAAATAAAATTACATATTCCAGGTATACAACATAATGTTTTGGCAAATGTATACATTGTGAAATGGTTACCACAATCAAGCTAATTAATACAGTCATCATCTCACATCATTACCTTTGGGTTTGTATGGTGAGAACACTTAAGACTGACTCTCAGTAAGCTTCAAGTGTACAATATAGTATTACTAAGTATAGTCACCATGCTGTATTCCAGATGTCCAGAACTTATTCATCATAGAACTGCAGGTTTATATCCTTTGACCAACATCTGCACCTCCCTACCCCTATTTATTTTTGCTATGTTTTGTAATATACATGATGCATTTCTATTCTGGTTCATGGTTCATAGTTATAAATAAGTGTACCTATATATTAGGGGTTTATTCTTCAATAAAATTATGCCTTAATTTGATTATGAAAAACTCTTAATTTTTTTTTAAAGCTGTAGTAATTAACATATTGTGCTCTTGGCACAAGAATACACAACATAGGGACTCAGCCCCATGTGTAAAGTTGAAGTTGTGCACACACAGCCACCCCACCTCTGGCTGTGTCTTTAGAGAAACTGGCAAAAGTACAAGCCAACATGCACAGTGGAGAAGAAGAGAGAGCAGAAGGGGCTGAGTGAGCATATGGAAACTTCACCATCACAAAGGTGGCCTTGAACTGAGAGTTAAGGATGGGTTAGGTCAGTAATTTGGGGAGAAACTGGCTCTCCACTTTAAGATTCCTAACTCCCACCCCACGCACAAAAGGTAGATCAAACAAATACATGTGCAGAAGAAAACCTTCAAGGTATTGAGAGAATAAAAACGAGAATATGTTTATGCTTCAAAGTAAGGGACAGGCTTTCTTTTTTTTTTATTTTTTTTTATTTTTTATTTTTTTAAAATTTATTTATTATTATTATACTTTAAGTTGTAGGGTACATGTGCATAACATGCAG